>NW_023425540.1:70196459-70623959 GCF_014108245.1 Pipistrellus kuhlii | reverse complement strand
GTGGTGTCCAGCCCTGCGTTTTAAGCACAGAAAATCAGGGATTCAAGAAAGAAAAAAAAAAAAAAAAAAAATCCCTGTCCAAAAGGAAAGTGGTCAATTGGCTGGAGTAACCTCTGTGGTGTTTGGGGGAAACTTGGCTGTGACAAGAAGCTAGGAATACCTGGAAGAGAAGGCATTTCCCCGTCTGTCCATAGATCATAACTGGAGTTTGGGGGCTTAATGTAGCTATAGATGCATTTTGTTTGGCCTGTTGCAACTCATGCTTAAAACAATTGGTTATTGAATGGGTTGTTGATATTTAAACAGTATGAGATTTCACATGAAAATATGAATTTCTTCTGGTTTCTCTCAAAAGTGGTTCAACCTCAGGACAGCAAGTTCACATATTGGTCTTTATTCTAAAAATATGGAGGGCGTTGGCATGGAGACCCTAATTTCTTACTGTTGACAAAAGACCTGTAGAGAATTTTTCTGAATTTATTTGAGCCAAACTGACAATTGCCAGGAAGCAAAATCTCAGTGGATTGAGAAAAGGCTCCAGAGAATGGCCATTTTATAGCTTACTTTATATTGTACCTTAGAATCAAAGGAGGAGGTGTTACATGAAAGGGGGGTAGGATTTACATGAAATTCATTTGTGGTAAATTAGGGAGGTGGAGGAAATCAATGCAGGGAAATCTCTGAATTTGAATTCAGAATAAAACAGAGCTCAACTGGCATAGCTCAGTGGTTGAGCATCAACCTATGAACCAGGTCACAGTTCAACTCTTGGTCAGGGCATATGCCCAGGTTGCGAGCTCAATTCCCAGAAGCAGTTGTGTGGGACTCAACCAATTAATGATTCTCTCTCATTAATGTTTTTATCTCTCTCTCCCTCCCCCTCTCTCTGTGAAATCAATAAAAAAATAATTTTTAAAAGAATAAAATGGAGAGACACATACTTCTTTTAAATTGGTAGGCACAGAGTGGTTACCTGTGGCGGGCTGGCATGGCCATGGCATACTCAGCCCCAGCGCGCCTTCTGTGAGGCGCCAGCTCAGCCAGGCTCAGTGACCCTGAGAGGGGGCGGCTGAAAGGCTTAGAAAAGACAGACAACAGAATGAAAGCTGGGTCTAGTGGGACGCAGCTCCCTCATGGAGAGACAGCACCTCGGACTCCGTACAAGCTGGATCTTGATAGCAGATGCCACAAGACATAGTAAGGGCGTGGTCAAGATGTTGACAACATTCTCGTGGGTTTCGACCCTACTCAATTACCTGCACCTGATCAAGCTTTGTTTCCCTGCAGCCTATATCACTTAGGCACGTGGGGCCACATGTTTGGACCACATAGGTTCAAGCCTACAACTACAGCTGTTGGCTATCCTTGTGCTGGGATGGCTCTGCCCTGCAAGCTGGGGACTTGCATGTGGCCACGAGCGGACTGCGCCCTCTCATCAGTCCAAGTCTTGAGCCTGTCCAAACACTGTGCCATGTTAACAATTAACACTTACAGCATGTAGACGTGGCATTCGGGGAACAAGGTAACAATGAGGGGTGTTGCTCAGTGGTTGAGAATTGATCCGTGAACCAGAAGTCACGGTTGGATCCCCATTCAGGGCACATGCCTAGGTTGCAGGAGGCGACCTAACAATGATTCTCTCTCATCATCGATGTTGCTTGTGAGGTTCTCGGGGCAGGGAACAAAGAGAGACAGTCCAGGCGGGTCAAAAGGGTTTGCCCGGCCAGTCGCACTTTTTTTATACAGGTGTCAGTGAGGGTGGAGGGCGTGAGCTGAGGGCGGGTGGAATTTCAGCCTCGGGCAGGGATTCCAGGAATGGAGCCAATATCTGCGCCACCGTCTGCCTGGAGCACTGGCCCGTCACAGGTTCCAGGAAGGGACCAGCGTTTGTGTCACCACCTGTCTGGTGAACTTCTAGTCTGTTATCTGGGTCACCATCGGTTGCATGCATCAGCTTCTGGAATTCCTCCGACCTAACATTTCTATCACTCTCTTCCTTTCTCTGAAATTAATAAAAACACACACAAATATTTTAAAACAACAACAACTAAACAACGGTGAGAGATTCTGTGGCCTCAGTGGTATGAGGTTGTACTCTGAGAGTCTGGAAAAAGGGGGTTGCTTACACATTCAAAGGGTATGTTATTTTAAAATTTTCCCCCCATTAATCCTCGCCAAAGGAAATATTTCCATTGGTTTTATTTTTATTGTATATTTATTTATTTTACGAATCAAACTTTTTCTTTTTCTTTTTTTTTTTTTTTTTGTTGTTTTAATTTCTTTATTGATTAAGGTAACACATATTTGTCCTCATCCCCCAATTCCCATCCCACACCCCTCCCCACGCATGCCCCCACCCCCCTGTTGTCCTTGACCACTGGTTAGGCTCACATGTATGCTCACAAGTCCTTGGTTGATCTCTTCCCTTTATCCCCACCCTCCCCTACCTTCCCTCTGAGGTCCGACAGTCTGATCTATGCCTCCTTGTCTCCGGGTCTGTTCTTGTTCATCGGTCTATGCCGTTCATCATTTCCCCTAGATGAGTGAGCCAAACTTCTATTATGAGGAACTGGCTGTACAATATCTAAAAAGAAAGTTAAGGTGAGGGAAGCAGATGACTACTTCCTTCCACCGTGTGTGTGTGTGTGTGTGTGTGTGTGTGTGTGTGTATGTGTGTGTGTGTGTGTGTGTGTAAATAGAGAGAGAGAGAATCATGGGAAGAGAGATTGGCAGTTGTGTGACAGCATCAAGGGGCAGGCTGAGGCGAGCCAAATCCAGGGGGCTGGGAGCCATTAGCCTTTGGAGTCCCTGGAGCTGGAGGAGGGCTATCTCCAGCTTCCTGTTTTCCCCCACAGAGGGCACTGCCCCCAAGTGGGGAAGGGGCTGAGGATTGGGGAGGGACCGGGGAAGGGTGGGAGGTGGGGCCTCCTTTGCCATCCCCTGTTGGGGGAAGAGAGACCACTATGTACTTCTGGACACTGCCGGGGCCGGAGGAGGCAGTGCTGGGGGGTGCAGCTGTGGCAGTGGAGACCAGCTTGACAATGGGCTGCACACTGGGGACCGTGGTAGTGACAGGAGACGTGGTGGTGGAGCCTGAGCCAGGGGCTGAGGTGCTGAGGGACAGGACCTGGGGGAAGAACGGAAAGTCAGTGTCTGTTATCTTGCATCCTCACTACTCCCCAGACCTGGGGGAATACTTCACTTGCTCCTAACCACTCGCCTGCCTGGCTGCATGATTGCCCCTAACCACTCTGGCTGCCAGCCTGATTCCCCCCTAACCACTCTCCTGCCAGCCTGATTGACACCTAACTGCTCCCCTGCCAGCTTGATTAACTCCAACTTCCCTCCCATGCATGCCTGGTCCCCCCCAACTGCCTTCCCCTGCCAGCCATCTTGTGATGACATGGGAGTGGCCATCTTGTGATGACATGGAGGCAGCCATACTGTGGTTACATGGGGGTGGCTATCTTGTGATGACATGGGGCCAGCCATCTCGCGATGTGAGGGTATGAGGGTCAATTTGCATATTACCTCTTTATTATATAGGATATTTTTCTTTCTTTTTTTAAAATATATTTTATTGATTTTTTTAGAGAGGAAGGGAGAGGGATAGAGAGGTAGAAACATTGATGAGAGAGAAACATCGACCGGCTGCCTCTTGCACACCTACTGGGGATGTGCCCGCAACCAATGTATATGCCCTTGACCGGAATCGAATCTGGGACCTTTCAGTCTGCAGATCGACTCTCTATCCACTGAGCCAAACCGGTTTTGGCCTATATAGGATATTTTTCACATGCCAAAGAATATATGTAATGTGCATATGACATAGGAATAACAAAACAGCTAATAATTATTTTCATGGAACCTCCCCCAACTAATAATTCTCTTCATGTTGAACTGATGCTTTTGGTCTTTCTCAGATATGTTCAAATTTGCCATAACAGAACCTTTGGCCACTTTGCAGGTCGGTTCAGATTTTCAGAACCCTTTGTGTGCCGGCAGAATCTGCAAGCAACAGGAGGCGAAACAGTCTCTGCTGCTGGGAATATGAGACGTGTTCCCTGGCACATTTCTGCCCTTTGTTAAGATGTACAAGAAGCCGAAACCGGTTTGGCTCAGTGGTAGAGCGTCGGTCTGTGGACTGAAAGGTCCCAGGTTCGATTCCGGTCAAGGGCATGTACATTGGTTGCGGGCACGTCCCCGGTAGGGGGTGTGCAGGAGGCAGCTGGTCGATGTTTCTCTCTCATCAACATTTCTAGCTCTCTATCTATCTCCCCTCCTCTCTGTAAAAAAATCAATAAAAGATATATATATGTATGTATCTGGTTGGATATATATATATATATATATATATATATATATATATATAACCAACCAGATACAATTTTTAAAAAATGTACAAGAAGCCATTCTGACGTGATCTGCCAATTTAGCGCTGCCCTGATGTTCTCCTAGCCCAGGATGAGGGTCTGTACACAGGCCCCATCAGGACCAGACACCTTACCAGATAATACTTTCCTCCGAGACCTGTGAGGGCTAAGCATCCCAAGAAACCACATAATACTGGATCTAAGCCCAGATTCTATGATGTTGAATCCTGCTTCTCTCCAGCCCGGAGGGAAGCCAATGTTTCGAGTGTTTTTTCCTCCAGAAATCAAAACAGAGATTTCAGCCTCAAATACGCCCTCATGTGCTGCCATGGACTTTGAGATGTGTCCCTGGGGGGTTGCTTCTTTTCTGAATCACACTGCTTGAATAGAAGGGCTATTGGTGGCTATAAATAAGTATCTGATAGGTCAGGCACCTAGGCTCACTCTTCTATCTCCCACGCAAAATAAGGCCTCCCTCTGCTGTTCTTCCTGGTCTGTATTTGTGAAATGTGACACCAGAGAGCTCTGGGCCCCTGGAGGAGAGTCTCTGTCATAGCAAACACCATGTCTTCCTAGAAAAGAATCTGCCATAGATCAGTTCTTGTTCCAGCCATCACCTCTGTCTCTGACTTTCTACAGCTTCTTCCTTTTCCAATAGTTTCTGTGGTCCAATTGCTTCTTTTGTCCACTGAGCCCAATTAGAGAGGGAGCTCCCTAAGAGACAGTCTAACCTCCTGCTTGTTTAACCCTCAACAGCACCAAGTAAATGGACTTGCCCACCTCCAATTCTCTCTTGGAAATCTAGTTTGGAGATGGGGGGGGGGGGGAGAGAGAAAATAGGGAGAAAAAAGAAGACACTTAACCAGAATGCCAGGTTCTGGGAGGTAAGAGATATGACAATTAGATGTAGGCCTGCACGTACCTCTGTGCATGTTGCATGGGGATGAGGGTGGTAGTGGAGGGAATAAGGCTGAGATAAGGGATACAGTTGAGATCCATAGACACAACTTCATCTTCACAGGAGGTGCTCCTTTTAAGTGTCTTAACAATGACTCAGACACTAGGCTAGTGAATGACAGACAGCTTGGTGCAGGCAGGATAGGACCCCTGGCAGAGGGGACTGGTTTTGGTGAGTGGAAATCTCCTTCCTAAAAGAAGGTGAAGAAAACATAAACCATTGACAGATTCTCTTTTCTCTACCCACAGATCTTCTACTTCAAGTTGCCCTGGCCTGACAGCACCACCCCTCGTCCCCCAGCACCTTGCTGTGCCTTGAAATCTGCCCCCAAGCCCACAGAATCGCCCTCCGTCTTGGAGTCTGTCTCCCAGGAGTTTGGCAACCTGACCCACCTTTTGTACTGGCCTTCAAGCCCAGAAGAAGAAAAGGACCTATTGGCCTCCACCAGCCCCAAGAACTCCACCTACCACCTGAGGGGCCCTGCGCAGGCCAGCTATGTCCTGGGGGGCTGCCTGGAGGCCATCCTTGTTGCCAGAGACCATCGGGGCAGGCCCAAGACCCACGGCGGGGATCTGTTTCGAGCGCAGCTGCTGGGTCCTGACGTGAAGGCAGGGGTCCCCGGGGACGTCCAGGATCTGGAGAATGGCACATACCTGCTGTCCTTCCCCCTTCTTTGGGCCGGGCAGGCCCAGGTGCAAGTGCGGCTGATCCACTCCAGCGAGGCCGTTGGGGTGCTGCGAAGGATCTGGAGAGAGAAAAGAGCCACTGTTGATTTTAGAGGGTATTTCCGCGGACCCACGGGAAATGAAGAGACTGTGGTTTGCAATGTCGACCCTCTGTCCATTGGAACAAGAGGGCCTACCTGCCAGTACAGAAATGTGGATTCGGGTGAACTCTGGTTCTGTGCTCAGCCCTCTACCCTGCCCTGCAACTCTTTAGTTGGGCACTCAAGTGGGAGTTACCTGAATGTGACCACTCTGCATGATGAGTCCCTGCTGGCACGGTAAGAAAACATGAGCAGGGAAGCTTGTACCAACCCTAAGCCACATCCTTCTTTCTAAATATCGTCCCTGTGACACAATGACCCTCCCCAGTTTATCACTCATTTATTTATACTCTCATCCAACAGGTGCTTATTGAGCACCTATTACCTGACAGACATTTCTAAACAGATATGTACTGGTCAGGCTATCCATTTAAGGAAGGTTACAATTGATCTGGGGTTTAAAGAAAAAAAATAGGAATTCTCCAGAAAGGTAAGAGATAAGATGTTCGAGACAGAGCAAATAATCTCAGGGCAAACGTGTCTTGAGTGCCTCATTTACTTATTCAAATTCCTGCCTGCCCCTAGATTTTCATCTAAAAATAAATACATTAAAATTCCTTGTTTAGTTAGATCTTCAACTATTTAAAAATCTATTTTTCAAAAACATTGAAGATGGGTTTTTTTGTTCAGAATTTTTAGTGGTTCTCAGTAAAAGGGTTGGTATGACTACTTGGTTCTGCCATATTATCAGAAAAATGAATCTTCATTCTATTTCATTTGTTCCTGCTAGTATCTTTGATATTTGTTCTCTTTATTTCATGATGTATTTCTTTTTTTTAATATAGAATTATATTTATTAATATGAAAAGATATTCCTATCAAGACACCACTGGCCTGTAATAACTAGCAGAGACAGTATGCCTACTGAAAGTGTAGAGTTTTAGGCAAGCAGCCCTGTGTTAAGCAGAAAACTGGGGCAGGCCTGCAGGAGCAGGCAGCAGCCTCTAGCAAAGTGGGATGGAATCTGGTGAAGGAGTAATTGTGAGAGCGCCCAATGGGAACAGCATCTTCTGTAAGCATATGTGGAATACCTCATTATAGTTCCTTATTTCTTTTTTTCTAATTTCATGATTTAGAACAATTCACCAATCTATCAATCTTCCTTATATGAGATGAAAATAGTTAAGGCTATAAATTTCTTTCAGAGTACAGCTTTAGCCTATATTCTTTAAATTTTTGTATATGAAAACTTCATTTTTATATATTTTCATATGGCTTGTAATTTACACAGTGATTTTTCTCTTTAATTCATGAATTATTTAGAAATTATGTTTAGTTTCTGAATATAAGGTAGGGAGGTAGCTATCTTTATTTCTTTTCTTAATTTATTTGCATTATGACTAGAAATATGGTTTCTTTTTAATTTTTTTATTTTTTAAATAAATCTTTATTGTTCAGATTATTACAATTGTTCCTCTCCTCCCTCCCCCCGCCATAGCTGCCCTCCACGCAGTTCCCACCCCTCCCTCTGCCCTTACCCCCCTCACTGTCCTCATTTGAGACAGCCTTATGAGGCAAGACTTGCTTCAGTGAGGCTTTGGTGCTCACTGAGTATACCCCCTGAGTGTGTCCCTTATGGATCTGAGGAGCTGTAATCTGGATGGTTCCACTCTGACCCCTGGGTACACTGGCTCTTGGATCTCCAAGGAGGTGCTAATTTAGCCTCTGCCTGAGGCCACCCAGCAGGAGCTATGGAGAGATCTGCAGATTCCTCTTCTTTGTTTGGGTTTTGGAGGTGCCCAGATGAGGCCCAGCTGTGAAGCAATGCAAGCTGCTGTGGGGCCTTGGGCCTTCTTTTGGATGTTCTGGGTCTCTCTGACTCAGCTGCAGTTTATTAGGTAAGTTTAGAATTCAAAGGACCGGGCCATTCATATGCAAAAGCCTCTGTGCACAGCTTGGATGGGGCAGAGTCTCTGGGCAGAGCAAATAGCAATGGCTTCCCGTCAGCTCTGCCCTAAGAGGCCCCCAGGTCTCAGTGTCCATTGGTAAATGCTGCAAGCACCTCTGAGAGAAAACCACCCTCGAGTTCCGCCCACTGCCAGACAGTCCAGTTTCTCCCCGTATGAGTCTGGGTTCCCAGAGTCTCACCCAGAACTGGAGTTCAGGAGCTTGTGTCTCCCTCCAGATTGAAAAGGCAACCACGTACTCAGTTGCCAGCTCTCTGCACATCTCCGTACCTCTGCCTTCTGCAGCTCCTCTGAGTCTCAGTGTGCTTTTCTCTTTCCTTCTAGTTGTAGAATTTCCACTTAGCCAGCCTTCCTGTGGTTCTGAATGATGTTCGTTTGGTCTTTTAGTTGTAGTTTTGAAGTTGTTGTATGAGGCAGCAAATTCAGGTGTTTACCTATGCCACCAAGTTGGTTTCTCCCTCTAGAAATAAGGTTTCTGATATTAATTCTTTGAAATTTTATCTGTGACCCAGTAAATTACTAAGTTTTGTTTGTAGTCTATATTTTCTTAAAAATAGTTTGTATTCTCGCCCAGCCAGTGTTGCTCAGTAATTGAGCATCGACTTATGAACCAGAAGGTTGCAATTCAGTTCCTGGCCAGGGCACGTGTCTAGTTGTGGGAGGCAGGAGGTGGCCGATCCATGGTTCTCTCTCATCATTGATGTTACTATCTCTCTCTCTCCTTTTTCCTTCCTCTCTAAAATCAATACTAATATATTTTTAAAAATAAATAAAATAACTTGTATTCTCTATTTCTTCAGAATGGAATTCTGAATCTATTTGATTTAGATTGTTAACATTTTTATTCCAAACATGTATATCTTCACTAATTTTTCTGTCTGCTCAATCTATTAGCTTAGACATGAATGCATCATACTATGTTTGTAGATTTGATTATTTCTCTTTGTGATTCAGGCTGTTTTCAGTTTATACTTTTCAAGGTTACGTTGTTAAGTATATTCAGCTTTGTGATTGTCTTATGCTAATGGTAAAATATTAATGTTACTTTCTTGCTTTTTGTCTTAAGTTCTAATTTTGGCACTATGAATATTATAACAATGCTCATTTGTTTAGTGTTTTCATGGTATATATTTTTTTCTTCTCTTTATATTTCAATATTAATATTTTGTGTGAAATAATTTTAGGTAGGTCTCTTGACATGAAATGTGGCATTTGTTTAGGCACAGTTAAATAAATCATAAAATAGACTAAATCCATGAAGATAACTAACTTTACCTAAACATAATAGTATTCAAACCAATGGAGAATATGTTGAATAGTAAATAAACATAAAATAATATAATTATATCTGAACTCTAGAGTATATGCATAAAAATCAATGTCAGGAAAATTTAAGATCTAAAGAAAGATCTAATTCAAACCTGGCAAAGCATTAAGATCCTGTAGAGCAGGATGTTGGGTACACAAAAAAGTAAACTTTAAAATGGGCATAGGAGGTAGGAAAAGAAGGCAGATGGGTGGTTTAAGAAGTTGTCCTATGAAGGAAAGGAACATGACAGAGTTGCAGCGATAGGAAGAGGTGATGGAAGAGGCAGTTTATTCAATAGAGCAGATGTGATTATGTTTACATTATGAGAGAAAAGAGGTAGCACAATCTAAAAGATGCAGAAGGAGGTAGCATTAGGATACAGTGTCACGTCTCCTGAGTAGAGAGGGCAGGAAGTGAGGATGGGTGCAGAGGTTGACATGTTTACTGATAAAGAAGTGAATGTTAAGAAAGCCCCTGTTGATTAGGAGGTGCTTCCCGGGCCTGGGAATTGAAGGAATAAAGATGAGGTAAGAAAGATGTCTCTCCCAATCTCAAGTATCCTACAATGGGAGCACAGTGGAAACAAAAAGATTGCCCAACAGTATTTCCAGCCTCACTGGAACTGTCGTCCATCAGTTCTAAAGATAGCAGTTCACACATTCAAATATTCATTCTTATTTAATAGCTATTTATTTCATCATTGCCTCCTCAGCAACTCACATTCCTATGGTCCGAGTTTTTGTTTTGATGAAATTTTTAAAACATTTAATCTGCTTTATTGCAGTATAATTTATACACAATGAAATAGTCTTGTTTGAAATGTGCAGGTTAATGAGATTTTTTTGTTTTGTTTTGTTTTTAATCCTCAACCAGGGATATTTTTCCATTGATTTTTAGAGAGAGTGGAAGAGAGAGGGAAAGACAGAGAGAAACACATCCACTGGTTACCTCCTGCATAAGCTCTGACCAGGGACACGAGTCCGGGAGGAGCCGGCAACCTATGCTCTATCCACTGAGCCAAACTGGCTAGGCCCAGGGCAGTGAGTTTTAATAAATGTGTACACCCACCAACTGTCACCACAATCAAGAAATAGAACATTTCCACCACTTCTAAAGAGGCCCTGTGTCCCTTTACAGTCAATTTTCCTCATCCTCCTCCAGCCCCAGGCAAACACTAATTTGCTTTCTTGAAAGTAGGTATTAGCTTTGCCTTTTCTAGAACTGTATAGAAATGGAATCATACAGTTTGTACTCTTGTATCTGCTTCTTTCACTCAGTAACATGTTTTTGCGATTCTTCCATGTTGCTGCATATCAGTAATTTTTTTCCTTTTTATTGACGAATGGTGTTCCATTGTACAGATATACTACAGTTTATTTACCCATTTACCTCTTGAACAGTTGGGTTGTTTCCAGTTTTAGCGATTATGAATCAAACTGCTGTTAATATTGGGGCGTAAGACTTTTGTAGACAAATATCTTTGTTTCTCTTTGACATCTGTGTGGAACTTTTTTACTACTAGACTTTATGAATTACAACTGTTTTAGATTTGCAAGGAAATAGAGCAGACAGTACAGAAATTCCCGTTTCCCCCCATAATTTCTCCTATGTTTGTTGCAGTTCATGAACCAATATCGATACATTATTATTAAGTCTATAGTCTATTTAGGTTTCTTTAGTTTTGACCCAGTGATTTTCAAAGGTGAGCTGGAAGAATTTTTAAAACATATAATACCTGACTATTTAGTCAGGGGCACTGACCTTTTTTCCTAGACTGTCAAACAAACAAACAAACAAAAAATAACAGCCAACATAACAATAGCTGTCGAGTGTGAATGAATCAAAATTATATCTATTTTTTTGTCAGATCAGCAAAAAATATGGCTTTTTTTTTTTTTTGGTGTGTCACAGAATTGTAGTAATTAATGTGTGTCTTTCATGAGATAAAAGGAAGCTAAACATTGCTATTTTAAAAAAATATTTTTTTATTGACTTCAGAGAGGAAGAGAGATGGAAACATCAGCAATGAGAGAGAATCTTTGACCAGCCAACTCCAGCCTGTGACCCACGCATGTGCACCCTTCACTGACGTTGAACTCAGGACCCTCTAGCTACTGAGCCAAACTGGCCAAGGCAAACATTGCTATTTTAATCGAATAGCAATTTTTTTGCTCCAGAATCCCATCCAGAATACTGCATTACATTTAGTTGTCAAGGCTCTTGGTTGTGACAGGTTCTTTTACTTTATTTTTGATGACTTGGACAGTTTTGAGAAGTATTGGTTAATTGTATTGAGTATCCCTCTCTATTGAAATTTTCCTGATGTCTTTCTTTTTTATATATATATTTTTTATTGATTTTTTACAGAGAGGAAGAGAGAGGGATAGAGAGTTAGAAACATCGATGAGAGAGAATCATTGATCAGCTGCCTCTTGCACACCCCCTACTGGGGATGTGCCCGCAACCAAGATATATGCCCTTGACCGGAATTGAACCAGGGACCTTTCAGTCTGCAGGCCGACGCTCTATCCACTGAGCCAAACCAGTTTCGGCCTGATGTCTTTCTTATGATGAAAGGTGGGTTATGGGTTTGAGGAAGAAGGCCACAAAGATCAGGTTACTTTTTCGTCCCATTATATCACGTGCACATGCTACCTCTGTGATGTGGGAGTGTTGACGTTAATCTGGCTGGGGCAGTGTTTCTCTCCCCAGGCATGCTTGTGCATCCTTCTTTATCGGAGAACTACGCGATCCCGTGTGGCTGTTCTTTCACCTGGCCTGTCAGTAAACGGGGAGCTCCTGGGTAGGTTGATGGCAGAAAGTCCAGGTTCCTGATAAGATTTTCTCTTTCCTCTATCACTTTTTTTTTTCTGATTCTTGGTTGTAACTGCTTCCCTCTAAAAGTGCTAATTGTGAGGAGAAACCAAGATGGCGGCATAGGGTAGACACCCAAATGCAGCCTACCACAACAAATTTGAATTTAGAACTGAAAAACAGGGGAAACATCACCCTGAAGTGCCAGACGGCTGGCTAAGAGGAGGCTCTACCATCTGGGAAAGAGAGAGAAGGCGCGCTGAACCTCAGGAACTGTGAAGGTGCGAAGAACTGTGTGTGCGAAAAGGCGGCTGCAGAGTTCGCTGCCGGCTTGCTTGTGGAGTGCGGAAAGGGCAGGCTGAGTTCGCTATAGGCTTACTCCCTGCGAGGAGAGGGCAGACAGCGAATGCGCAGCTGGCTTTCTTGTTCACAAGGAAAACAGAACCACCCTATTGCACTGATAGACAGCCCCAGACAGGGAGAGGCCAGACTGTCAGGCAGTGGGCAGAGATCTCTCGGAGGTGTGTGAAGCCAGCAGCCATTACTGCGGGACTCAGAAACCAGACCCTCGGAGGGAGGAGCTGAATAAAGCTTGTCTGCACCACCCGAGACTCTGCCCCATCCAAGCGGAGCACAGAGGCCCTTCCAGTGACGAGCTTCCTCATTCGCTGCCAATAGACTCTCCTAGGGAGGGGCAGACAGGAATCTAAAGCTTGTCTGCAACCAATTGTGCAGGATTCAACAAAGCTTGTCTGTGCCACCCCAAGACTCAGCCCCATTCAAGCAGAATACAGAAACCCTCCTAGCTGAGACACTTCTGATCTTCATAGCCAATTGGCTTGGAGATCAACGCTTCCCAGTGATACCAACAACAAGCAAGGCTTAACAACAAGACTGTACACACAGCCCACAAAGGGCTACACCAAGACTGTCCACCTCAGGTAACTGGGAGGCTGACTCACTGAACCATATAGGACACCTTAGCACACAAAGCCACCCTACCAATTCAGGGAAGCTGAGAAAATGCCGAGACAAGGAAATAGATCACAAACAAAAGAAATGGAGGAAAAGAAGAGACTGGATATAGAGTTCAAAACCACGCTTATAAGATTTTTCAAGAATTTCCTAGAAAAGGTCGATAAGACCTATGAGGAGATGAAAAGGGATCAACAAGAAATAATAAGGGATCAACAAGAAATAAAGAATACATTGTCTGAAATAAAAAATATTATACAGAGTCCGAAAAACAGAAAGGAAGATTGCAAGAATCAAGTCAAAGATTTGGAACATAAAGAGCCAGGAGACAAGAAGCAAGAAGACAAGAGAATCCAGAAAGTTGAAGATAATGTAAGAAACCTCTGGGACAACTTCAAGCAAACCAACATCAGAATTATGGGGGTCCCAGAAGATGAGAGAGAGCAAGATATCGAAAACATACTGAAAGAAATAGTGACAGAAAACTTCCCCCACCTAGTGAAAAAATTAGACTTACAAGTCCAGGAAGCGCACAGAACTCCAAACAAAGGAATACAAAGAAGACCACACCAAGACACATCATAATTAAAATTCCAAGAGCAAAAGACAAAGAGAGAATATTAAAAGCAGCAAGAGAAAAGCAGGTAGTTGCCCATATGATTGTCAGCTGATTTCTCAACAGAAACCATGCAGGCCAGACAGGAATGGCAAGAAATATTCAAGGTGATGAATAGCAAGAACCTACAGCCAAAAATAGTCTACCCAGCAAAGCTATCACTCAGAATCAAAGGCCAGATAAAGAGCTTCATTAATAAAAAAAAGCTAAAGGAGTTCATCACCGCCAAACCAGAATTATATGAATTGCTGAAGGGGGTTCTTTCAGAAGAGAAAGTAAATAAAGATAAAAACTATGAACAACAAATACGTAACTATCAACAAGTGAATCTAAAAACCAAGGGAATTAAAAAAAAAATCTGATGAACAATATTAACTGGTGAATATAATAGAATCAGAGGTATGGAAGGGGAGTGAACTGACGATTCTTGGGGAAAAGGGGAGAGGGGGGTGTGGGAAGAGACTGAACATAAACTGTGCACCTATGGATGAGGACAATGGGGAGTGGGGAAAGGGCAGAGGGTGGGGTGGGAACCTAATGGAGGGGGTGGAAAATAAGGAACATTTGTAATAATATGAACAATAAAGACTTACCGGTATTTAAAAAAAAATAAAGTGATGGTCAGAGACTGACCTATTGTTATTCCGAATGAAAAAAATAAATAAATAAAAAATAAAGTGATGGTCAGAGGCTGACCTATTGTTTAAAAACTAATAATAATAATTAAAATAAAATAAAATAAAATAATAAAATAAAATAAAATAAAAGTGCTAATTGTACTGTAACTGCCTCACGCTCCTTTAGGACTTAGGCAGAGAAGACCTTACAAGTCCACCATCACATTCCTATACTGCAGTGTTTCCCAAACTTCTCTCATGATGAGAATCACCTGTATTTTAACAACTCCACCAGGTGATTCTCATCCTGAGAGAAGTTTGGGAAACACTGCTATACTGGATTCTGGCTTTCGCCTGCTCAGCCACTCAGTGCTCACTCTCGGTGTTTCTCCAGGCAAGTGACAGACCAGGTGCTTCCTCAGGGCATTTCTCCCATCCAAGTCAGAAGGGCGGCCCCGGGAAACAGCAGCCTGGGTGAGTGGGGCTGGCACTTGCGGGGGACCGGGCGGGTGGGGGGTGGGGAATAGACTTAGGGTTTTTGTTTGTTTGTTTGTTTGTTTGTTTGTTTTCTTGACTGGGAGTTGAGCCCCAGTTCTCCTGCCAGGGCAGTATGCATAATGGCTAGTAATCTGTGACGCAAAGTCAGACTTCTTGGGTCAAATGCTATCTCTGCCAGTCACTGTTCTTGACCACAAGTACATTGCTAACAATCCGGGGCCTCCGTGTCCCCACTTGTGACTGGAGATCAGCATTGTACTTCATGGGCTTCTGCAAAAAAGTAAATGAGGTAATCTATGTAAAGTACATAGGAGACAGCCCGGAATTTTATGATATGGAAATGTCAGCTGTGTTCTGGTTTCTCCTTTTCCGTAGCCCTGTCCTCTCGGCCCCCGTGCAGTCCTGGGCTCCCCGCCGCAAAGCCCTCTGGCTTCTACCACGGGCACGTGTGGCACTCGCTGTCCTGCTCCAGCCGCTCCTTCCCCACTGCTGACAGCGTCCTGGGCTGCCTGGCCGGCCGCGTCGTCCACATGATAGGGGACTCCACGCTGCGGCAGTGGTGGGAGTTCCTGCGCGACACCGTGCCCTGTGAGTGGCCCCGCCCCGTGGGGAGCGGGTAGGACGCCGGGTAACGCTGTGGTTCTCCCAGCACCTAACGCCCAAGTGACTTCTGTGGCGTGCACGCTGTTTCCTCGGCCTCTCCAAAGCTAAATTAACACAATCCCAACTCTCCCGCGTGCACCATCTCTCTGATTAGTCAAGATGAAGAATGGAGAACAGAAACTTGTCACAGGGTTTCTGAATAGCCTCCCATTTAGAAGAAAGGGGGGGGGGGGGGGAAGCAAACACAGCATCTATATCATTTGATGCTGTGTTTGTTTTTTGTTTTTTATTTTAAAAAAATTTATATCCAAGCAGCCAGTACCTCATACGGAGTTACTACAAGTCTCGAAGATATCTGAGGAGTGGGAAGGTAGAAGCGGAAAGCTAGCCTGAATGACAGGCGGGCTGAGCCCAGTAATCAGTGGCCATAGTCTCTGTGAACTCATTTGTAAAGTTAGCAACAGACTAGTTGAGGCTCCTGCTCACCATGTTTTTGAGGAAAGTCCCACCAAAGCATATTATCTCTGACCTCAGGTAGTTCAGATGCATTCCTGTCTTCCTAGAAGTTTAGAAATTTTTAGAAAGTTTAGAAATATGCCATATTGTCGTCCTCAGTCACTGGCACTAATTTGAGGTTCTTTATTTTAAACATCGAGCTGTAATTGACAAATCCTAAGTAGAATATATTTGAAGTGTACAATTTAGAAGAAAAAGGTAAAGATAAAAATTATGAATAACAAATACATATCTATCAACAAGTGAATCTAAAACTCAAGTGAATAAAAAAACACACCTGATGAACGGAATAAACTGGTGAATATAATAGAATCGGGGGTATAGAAAAGGAGTGGACTGTCAGTTCTTGGGGGAAAGGGGTGTGGGGGATAAGGGAAGAGACTGGACAAAAACCATATACCTATGGATGAGGACAGTTGCAGTAAGGATAGAGGGTGGGGTGAGAACCGGGTGGAGGGGAGCTATGGGGGGTGGGGGGGAAGAGAAACAATTATAATAATCTGAACAATAAAGATTTATTAAATTTAAAAAATATTAAAAATAAAGTGTACAACTTAATAAGTTATAACAAATACATACACCTGGAAAAAAACCTCCACAAAAAAGATAATTAACATATTGGCTTCGCAGAAACCTTTTCTGGGGGCCCTTGCTAATCCCTCCCTCTTACCTTCCCTCCTTCCCAGGCAGCCACACATCTGCTTTCTGTCTTTCCAGCTTAGTTTGCGTTTGCTAGAACTTTATGTAAGTAGAGCCATACAATGTATACCCTTTTCTGTGTGTGGCTCCTTCCAAACAACATCATTCATTTTGAGATTCACCCACTTTTCTGGGTGGGGCAACAGTTTGTTCCTTATTTATTGCTGAGAGGTAGTCTGTTATGTGGATATATCGTTATTTGTTTATCCACTCATCTGTTAATGGACGTTCGGGTTGTTTCCAATTTTTAGCTATTACAAGTAAAAGTGGCTATGAATATTTGAGCACAAGTCTTTTTTATTATTATTTCAAAGAAGGAGAGGGAGAAAGGTAGAAATACCAATGGTGAGAGAGAATCATTGATTGGATGCCTCCTGCACGCCCCTACAGGGAATTGAGCCCGCAACCCAGGCATGTGCCCTTAACTGGAATCAAACCCCAGACCCTTCAGTCCAAAGGCCGACGCTCTTTCCACGGAGCCAAACCAGCTAAGGCTGTGCACAAGTGTTTATATGGGGATATGCTTTCATTTTGCTTGAGTAAATAATACCTTAATGTGAAATGGCTAGATTAGATGGTAGGTAAATACATATGATTAACTTTTTAAGGAGCTGCTAAACTGTTCTCCAAGCTAACTACATCAGTTTATATTCCCACCATCACTGGATAGGACTTCCAATTCCTATCTATTCTCACCAACACTTGGGAATGTCAATCTTTTACACTTTAGCTTTATCAATAGTATTAGTGTTCCTAATGGCCCATTTAGCATTTTGTACAATGGCTGCTTTTAAAATCCTTACCAGATCATTCCAACATCTGAGCAATCTTGGGGTTGTTGCATGATTGTCTTTTCTCATTCAACTTGTGATTGCCATGGTTCTTGGGATGATATGTGCTTTTCTGTTGTTTCCTGGACAGTTTGGGTATTCTGGTGTGAGACTGTGGCTCTTAGTTTACCTCCGTTCTTTTTAACAAGCGTTCGCACTACTAGGTTGTAGTGGCAGGCCCAGGGTGAGTGTATGTCCAGCTCTCTTTGGGGCTCTGTTGCTACCACCCCGGTGAAAATGGAGAAGCAACTCCATGGCCTTGCTGCCACTGGGTGAGGGCGTCATTCAGCTCCACACCAGGACAGGTGGGACAGTGCCCACGAGCACTCTACACTCTGCCTTTTCTGCCAGCTGCCGAAGGGAACTCAGATCCCTCTTGGGATCAATTTTATTTCAATCAATGTATACACTACTTTGAATTCTTTATATCAAAGACCCAATTAGATATTTTATAAATGAAAATATTATTTTAAAACCCTCCATAGACAAAATAAACAGTGGAACAGATACCACATTAGAACAAATTAGTAAGCTAAAAAATTATTCCAGACTTCACGTCCTCTCCCTCATCACTACAGTATTCTTTAGCATGTTCTTTCACCTGTTATTGTTAACCATTCTTTATAGTCACTTTCCCTGTTCAAACAAATGTATGATTTTTTTTTCTCCTGGTTGGACCCTAACTAATACACCAGGAATTCCTAATGAATCCATTTTTATATTCCTCTTGTTTTGCCATAATAATAATTTTTTTTAAAGCCCTAGAATTCCAGTGGCTTGACACAATGCATGTTTATCCTGAACTCACCTAAAGTCCATTGTTCGAGGGCAGGCTTCCACACCACTGTCTGCAAAGCTGGGGCTCTGGAACCCCGGTTCTTTTCACCCTATGTCTCCACTGTCCCCAGGGCCTCCCAGAAGGCACTGCTGGATCCTCAACTCCCCAGCTAGTGGTGAGGAGAGAGAGAAAAAGAGAGGAAGAGGGGAAGGGAGAGGAGAAGGGAGAATGGAGGATTGTATAGGGTGTTTTGTGTCCAGGCAGGGAAGTGGTATCTGCTGCTCTAGCTAGCCTCCCCTTCTACCTTTCCAGTGTATTTATTTTAGCCACATCAGTGAGCTGTGTTGATGTTTTTATAATTATGTAAGTATTTTTCTCTTCATAGTCAAACTAATATTATGATTTCATTTCTTGTGTGGTGCTTTGTTTTTCTGTCTCTTTCTCTCCTTTCTTGCCTTCCTTGTTTCTCATCAATACATATTTATTGAACACCTATGATACCCAGGCACTGTTCTAGGTTCTAGCAACGTAACAGTAAACAAGAACAAAAATATCAAGATTCCTGTTTCGTTGTGCATACACTGGTGGAAAGACTCAGACACTGTGACACAGTAAATATACATACATTTCCAGGTGTTATGATAAAAGACTCTGTGAGGAAAAGTAATGTGAAGGTTAAAGATGGTGAAGAGGAGGAGGTTAAGATGGTAAAGATTAAATAAATGGTCAGGGAAGATCCTTTTGAGGCAGTTTCATTTGAACTGAGCCCAGAATGATAAGGAGGAGCCAGCTATGTGATGATCTTGATGATACAACCCTCTGCCTCTTTTGCAACTATACCTGTGTCCCTGAACACACCCCTGGTGTGTCCCTCATGCAGTTCTCATTGGTAAATGCATGACCCCAAACGTCTAGGAGGTACTAATGCTGCACAATAATCAAAATGTGGTTCTCAAAATGTGGTCCCAGGCTGGATGCATTGGCAGCACCTGGGAGCTGGTGAGACATGCAGGCTCTGGCCCCATCCCAGATCTGAATCAGAAATTCTGGGGAGGAGCTCCGTCTGTATCAACAAGCCTCCAGGTGATGCTGCTGGGCTCCGATGTCTGAGAGCCTCTGCCCTGGACCTCTGCACCTCTCTCCTCAGTGACGACTTCAGTGTCTTCATCTCACACTCAGCTGCTGACCTTGTATATTTTCTTGAACAAAACAAAGCAATCAGAAGTGACAATCCAGACTCCCACCACATTGCCTCTCCTACCAGCATCTGCACTAGTGTCCTCTGTTTTCCTACATGTTTTTGAAAATGAATTCCCCATGCTCCTATCCTTCTCCTTCGGTTCTACATCTATTCAAGGACATCTTGCCTATTCAAGGACATCTCTCTACCCATTTCCCTCCTTCCTCCTACATCATCTTCTCCACCAGCATTATTTCCATCACATTCCCATCAGCACATACCTGCTACTTTTTACTTTAATATTCTTTTAGAGAGAGAGAGAGTTAGAAACATCAATCAGCTGCCTCATGCACACCTCCTACTGGGGATGTGCCTGCAACCAAGATACATGCCCTTGACTGGAATCGAACCTGGAACCCTTCAGTCTGCAAGCCCATGCTCTATCCACTGAGCCAAACAGGTTAGGGCTACTTTAATGTTCTTAAGTGTTTGAGTCGATTACAGACATCGTGACATTCTACCATCAAATATTTCCGTATCTTTTAAAAACAGAATATTTTTAAACATTACCCAAATAAGATGACCACAATTAAAAAATGAATAACACTTTCTGAAATCTAATATCCAGTTCATAATCAAATTTCCTCCATTGTTCTTCAAATTCTATACAATTGTTTTTTCAAAGCCAAGATCCATTCCAGGATGTGGTTGTTTTGTCCCTTAATTTCTTTACATCTAGGCCAGTCCTTCTTTTCTTCACCTTCCTTTATGGAAAAGTCAGGCCAGCTCTCCTGTCAAATGTTCCACCTTCTGAATATTTCTGATTGCTTCATTATGGTGACATTTAGTTTGTCCTCTATTTCTTGCATTTCCTATAAACTAGAATTGAAAGTTCAAGGCGGGATAGATTGAATGTAAGCAGGTACATAAATGATGTAAATTCTGTTTGCAGCATATCAGGGATGCACAGTACCTGATTGTTTATCATTAGTGATGATAAGAATGACTACTGGATAAGGGGATTCAAGCTGATCCCTCCACAGTGCAGTGTATTTTCCCCTTGGGACCAGAAAGGAATCTAGTGGTGGTATTTTGGCATTGTGTGAATTCCAGAAGTTCCCATTAATCATTCTTATTATGATTTTACCACAATAAACAATTATTGCCTTTATCAATCATTGTATGTATTACCAAAGGGTGGTTTTCTAACTCTTATTGTTCTTTTTATTCATATTGGCTGGTCTTTTATTCTTTTAAAAATGCTTTCTCTCATTAACTGGAGCTAATAGGTTAGTTTGAAAGATAGCTTCTCCCGAAAAGGCAAGAAAAACGTTAAACTATCTTTAATTACCAACTTACAAGGAAGAAAGCTGATTTAAAATGGTGACAAATGACTATTTTTCAAGTATCATTATAGATACATGGATTTTTATAGATTTGGTTTATAATCAGCTAATATTTTACTATAAAACCATTCTTTTCTCTAAATACTTTCTTTCATCATTTTCTCTAATATTCAAATTTTCACAATCTCTACCAAGGTGGCTCCTATGTCCTTTTTGATATACCTCCAACACTGGAGAGTTTCCTTGATTTCTGGCATGAGGTATTCCAAGTTCTCTATGTATTATTCTGCTTAGACTTGGAATTTGTTGATTCTTTAAGGATTCATGGTAAATGAAAAATTAATATTTGGGCACTGTAAGTATTCATTATTATTGGGGTAACATTGTTTCTAGGCCATTTAATATTCAGAAGAAGATATAGATATATGGTTGATATATGATCAATAGCTGCCCTAAAAATCATGAATTCATATTGATATTTCAAATTTATCATTTTTTAAAAATATATTTGTATTGATTTTAGAAAGGAAAGAAGAGGGAGAGAGAGAGAGATAGGAACATCAATGATGAGAGAGATAATTGATTAGCTGCCCCCTACATATTCCCTACTAGGAATCGAGCCTGCAACCTGGGCATGTGCCCTGACTAGAATCGAACCATGACCTCCTTGTTCATAGGTCGACATTCAACCACTGACCCACAATAGCCAGGCTATTAGCCAATTATTAGCTTTTGGTTTTTATAGTTTTCTCAACTTATTAGACACTTCTAAACAATATATATAAATTTTGCCTGATTTTCAAGTTCATATAAAAGAAAACGTATGGCCGGGACCGGTTTGGCTCAGTGGATAGAGCGTCGGCCTGCGGACTGAAAGGTCCCGGGTTCGATTCCAGACAAGGGCATGTACCTGGTTGCAGGCACATCCCCAGTAGGGGGTGTGCAAGAGGCAGCCGATCGATGATTCTCTCTCATCGATGTTTCTAACTCTCTATCCCTCTCTCTTCCTCTCTGTGAATAAATCAATAAAATATATTTTAAAAAAAGAAAAAAGAAAACATATGCTGTAAATCCTGTTATGACTGGCTTCACTTGCTTAATGTTATGTATTTAAGATTCATCCACATACTTCCATGTAATTACAGTTCACTCATATTCAGTTATATGGTATTTCATTGTATGTTTACATCATATACACTGCACTTTTACATTCTATTGTTGATGGGACTATCATGAAATATGCTGCTATAAATATTTTTTGTGCAATTACCTACAGTCTACAGGAGCGTGTGTTTCTGTGGGATGTCACCTAGCAGTGGTTTTGCTAATCAGAGAGTAGGTGTGTTTTGAGACTTTTTGGATTCTGCCAATTTCTTAAAAGTGGTTTTACTGGTTTACTCTTTCACAGGCGGTTCTTGTTGTTCCACATACTTGACAGCGTTTGATATGATCAATTTTTAGCATTTGGAAAAATTATGGATGTGTAGCAATGGCTCATGTGGTTTTCATTGAGTTTCTCTGATTAGGGATGAGAGAACACCTTTTTTATTTTTTTAAGTTTTGTACATTTGGATACATGATTGACTTGGCACCATGATGGAGAAGTTCATCCTTTCCCCACAGCTGTGTGGTGCATTTTCATCATAAATTGGGTGTCCATATGTCCTGGTGGGGATCTCAATTCTGTTTAAGGAACCCATTTGTCTGTACCAGTATTGGTACACCCAGTCTTCATTACTATAGTGCGGTAATAATTTTGGACTTCTGGTGGACAAAACCTACATTTTTGTTATTTTTTAAAGAGTCTTTTTTAATATATTTTTATTGATTTTTCACAGAGAGGAAGAGAGAGGGATAGAGAGTTAGAAACATCGATGAGAGAGAATCATCGATCAGCTGCCTCTTGCACACCCCCTACTGGGGATGTACCCTCAACAAAGGTACATGCCCTTGACCAGAATCGAACCCGAGACCTTTCAGTCCGCAGGCCGACACTCTATCCACTGAGCCAAACCGGTCCCGGCTATTTTTTAAAGAGTCTTGATTTTTTTCCCCCCTTTTGTGCTCCCCTATGGATCTTTTAATTAACTTATGGAATTAAACAAAATTCTTTTGGGGTTTTCAATTTGATTATATTGAATCTATAGTTCAATGTGGTTTCTGCTGAGATATTTAAAAATGATATATCCTTTCTACTAATTCTATTTTAGTTATTAATTCTATTATAATTGCATTGTGACCAGAGAACATATTTTAAAATTTTAAAATTTTTTGAGATTTGATGAGACTCACTTTGGGACTCAGTATACAATCAGTTTTGTAAATAGTACACCTATGTAATATGCAATTGATAGCTTTGTTGTCTAAACAGGACTGACTGGTTCTTAAATCATGTCATTCAAATCTTTACATCATTATTAATCTTTTGTCTACTTATTTTACTAATTACTGAGAGATATTCTTCCAGAATGATTGTGAATTTGTTTTCCCATGTAGTTTATTTTGAAATTTGCTATATTTATTTAATGCCATATTATTAGATGCATAGCTATTTAGAGTCATTACAAATTCCTGGCAAATTGAACTTTTTATCATTATGAAGAAAATGATATTTCCTTATGATCTTATTCCTAAAATGATATTTCCTTATGGTCTTATTCCTAAAATGATATTTCCTTATGGTCTATATCAACTTTCTTTGGCTACAATTTGCATTGTTCATTTTGTACTAGATTTGGTTTGAATCAGGATTCAAACAAAGTGCACACATTGTATTTGGTTAAGTGGCTCACATTTCTCTTAATGGTTATAGAGCTATCCAAAATATTTATTACATAATAGGTGAGTTATAATAGTTTGAATTTTCAATAAATTGGTTAGTTTCATCTAAGATGTCAAATTTATGTATGTAAAGTTGTTTGTTGTATTTCCTTATTATACTTTTGATATTTGTAATGATAGCCTCTATTTCATTCCTGAAATTGCTTATTTTGTCTTCTCTTACTTTTTTTTAAATTTCTTTATTGATTTCAAAGAGGAAGGGAGAGGGAGAGAGAGAGAGAAACATCAATGATAAGAATCATTGATTGGCTGCCTCCTGCATGCTCCTACTGGTAATTGAGCCCGAAACCCAGGCATGTGCTCTGGGCCAGAATCGAACCTGGGACCCTTCCGTCCACAGGCAATGCTCTATCCACTGAGCCAAACCAGCTAGGGCTCTAAGTCAGTTTTTAGAGCTTCAATCAAAAGCACAAAGTATTTCACTAAAGTTTTCCTCCTTGATTGCCAAAGGACTTTGATCCATGTTCACACCAACTCTTTCTTTCTAAAAAGGAGAAAATAAAAGTTTAATAATTGTGCAAGGGGAATTCACATAGACGTAATAAATCCATGACATGACAATCTCCAAAAACAGCACACCACTAACTCTTGAGAATGGCAAAACCAGAGCTTCATATCTCTGCTATCTTTACTCACAAATAATAGTCAAGAATCAGTCCTAATCTATCTCTTTAATCTCCTATGCTTTCCTTCTTCTCTCATGATAATTTTAAAAAAAATTTTCATTATTTTTTTAGCTGTTTTCATCAGGGTATGATGGGTACATAATGCAGCATTAGCAAATGGTAACACATAGCATAGCATATTCTGTACCTTTCCCCCCCTTAGTATATTTGGGATATATCTCTTTATCAGCACATTCTGTTTTATTGCTGTATAAGACTCAGTGTATGAAAGTTCCTTATATTCTAGACACCTGGTCCTTTTCCAATTTTTGCTGTTATTAACAATGCCACTACGAATAAACTCATCATATGGTGTTATTTGTCCAAGTAGTTCTATAGGTTAGACTCCAAGTAGTTGTATGTATCAAATAGTAAATACAAAGTAAATTATTTGATATTGCCAAAAGTCCCCATCTTATTTGCTCAAAAAGAATGAAAAAATTAGCCCTAACTGGTTTGGCTCAGTGGATAGAGTGTCAGCCTGCGGACTCAAGGGTCCCCGGTTTGATTCCGGTTAGGGGCATGTGCCTTGGTTGCGGGCACATCCCCAATGGGGAGTGTGCAGGAGGCAGCTGATCAATGTCTCTTTCTCATTGATGTTTCTAACTCTCTGTCTATCTCCCTTCCTTTCTATAAAAGATCAATAAAATATATATTTTTAAAGAAGAATGAACAAATTAACCTGTTGCCTCATAGCTTCAACGGCCTATGTTGTTTGGTTTGGATTTTTGTCTTAATTGAATAGATGAGAAATATAACCCATTCAAGTAGAAGCATTTTATTACATTGACTTTCCTATCACTACTTGTAATTGGTTTCCTCTTATGACAATTGGTTTCCTCTTATTTTTCTGGTATTTCATTCTCAATCTCCTCCTCCTCTACCTATTATCTAAATAATAATTTTTTGTAGTTATTCTTGGACCCTCTTCTTTTCTCCCTTGTCATAATCTTCTTAAATTATTTTGCCCGTTCCTGTGGCTCCAATGCCATATGTAATTACATATAACGAATTTCAAATTTACTTTTCTGGTCTATACCTCTCTTCTGAACTCCAAATACCAATTTGATATCTCCATGTTGATGCTCTCAACCATCCCAAAATTCAATACAGCACTAACTTTAGGATCACCGTTCTCCTTCTCCAATCACTAAAATATAATTCAGACTTCCTAAAGCATAGTCAGTATCATCAGCTTCCAATTGCTAAAACCAGAAATTAGTATCCAATTAATTTTCTAATCCTATCTACATAAAAATATACATGTTTCCATTATTCAGGATGAGTAAGTTCTGGAGAGCTAATGCACAACACCCCCTTGCCTCTACCTTTACCTCTCTCCGTCATGGCCTGTTATAAAGTGAACTTCCCATTTCACCTCTTAGTACCCCTGCCTCCATCCCAGGTTTTCACAAAGGAGCGAGCATGAGCTTTTTAAAATGTAAGCTACATCATGTTACTCACCTTCAATGGACTCTAATTTTCCTTGGCACAAAAATAAAAATCATTGACATGATGGTAAGGGACTACATGACGAGACTGCACCTATAATCTCTAACCTCACCTCCCGCCATACGTTCTGCTCCAGAGGCACCATCCTCCTTAAGTTCCTCAAAATCTCCATCCTCCCTTCTACACAGGAAATCAATCAATATCTCTCTCGATCTCTCTCTGTGTGTCCCCCAAGAGACAGTAGCTCCATGAGGGCAAGGACATGGGTCTCTTTTTCACATTGTATACAGAAGTACCCAGAACTGTGCCAATTTGTACTTGTAAAGACTCATGTCGCCAAGAGTTATTAAGAGCCTGAGCTAAAAGTTGGATGTAAGAATTAGACATAGGAAACCTTAAAAATGAATAATGAATAGGATTTGATGAGTTATTCGACTTCAGATTAAGACACAGAGGTATCAGATATGACTAACGGCCTCCCCATGGAAAGCTAAGAAAAAAAATAAATAAAAATAAAACATTAGAAAGTCACCAACAGGTGTGAGGCAGCAGTGGCAGATTCACTTGCCAAGGCAATGTACAAAGTTCAGGGCCAGGGCGGATCATTAGAGAGAGAACATTGGGAAGTTGGAAGTATGGAATGGAAGCTCAGCAAGCCATCAGCTCTCAGTCAAACACTGAAGAGGTAGGAATGAATGAATTCCCTAAGGAGTAGATCAGCGTTTTTCAACCGCTGTTCCGCGGCACACTAGTGTGCCGCGAGATGTTGCCTGGTGTGCCGTGGGCAACTTGAAACTCGGGGGCAGGGGTGCATTCGGTTTTAGAGACAGAATGCTTATGTCCTGGGAAATGGGGATTCATATTTTCGTTTGTACAAGAGGATGGTACACAATCCTATATTAAACCCTTAAACGTCCTCTCTTGTCCTCTCACAGCCCTGAAGCCGGTGGACCTACACGCCACGTACCAGACGGGGCCCCTGATGGCCGTGGAGACCACGCGGAACATCGTGCTGCACTGGCGGGCCCACGGCTGGCCCCTGCGCTCCCTCCGCACGCCCGTGGCCTCCCTGCACTCCGTGGTCCAGGAGCTGGGGGGCCTGGCCGGGGGCCCCCACACCGTGGTGGTGCTGGGGCTGGGCGCGCACTTCACCACCTTCCCTCCGTCCATCTTTGTGCAGCGACTGGCAGGGATCCGGGCGGCCGTGGCTGCGCTGCTGGCCCGCGAGCCCCACACGCTCGTGGTCATCAAACTGGCCAACACGGGCTACAAGTCCGTGTATGGCAGTGACTGGTTCACCCTGCAGGTGAACCGGCTCCTGCGAGCCGCCTTCGCCGACCTCCGGGTGGCCTTTGTGGATGCCTGGGAAATGACCTCCAGCCTGGCCCTGCCCGACAGCATCCACCCCGTGAGGCTCATTGTCCAAAACGAGGTGCACTTCCTCCTCTCCTTCATCTGTCCCACCTGAGCGCCTCCCTGGATCGGATCCTGGGCGGTTGTGGATGAAAGCCATAGGGATGGTGAAGAGGGTCAGAGCGACAATGGGAGTCCGAACTCACAATGATCCGGAGAAGAGTGGCTACCCCGATGTCTGTTTGCTGTTAGCCCTAGAAGACAATCCTTGTGTACATTAATGAAAGATTTTACATAAATGAAATATTTTACATACCTTCTTTTAAGTTCACTTTGGGGGAAATTTTTACTGGTGTCATTGAAGATTACCCAATTGTAAGTAATAATGCAGAAAATCTCTCATGCACTTACTCAGTTTCTCCCAATGCTAACATCTTACAAAACTATACACCGAATGGCCAGATTATTATGATCTCTGAACGCATAATAATAATCTGGCCACTCGGTATATTTTAAAGGCCTGGTGCATGAATTCGTGCATGGGTGGGGTCCGGCCAGCCTGGCCAGGGGGTGGGGATAAGGGCAGTTGGCCGGCCTGCCTGCTGGTCGAACTCCTGGTTGAGGGGACAATTTGAATATTAGCCTTTTATTCTATAGAATATACACTGAGTGGCCAGATTACTATGTATTCAGAGATTATAATAATCTGGCCACTCGATGTATAGTGCTGCACGATATCTTGCCCATTGATACAATCCACCGATCTTACAGACGTGTCCCTAGTTTTACGGTACTCATTTGCATGTTTTTAATTTTATGAAAGTTTGTCATTTGTGTGGGTTTGTGTCTAATTTCTTAGCATCTGTTTTATAGCCTTGCAAAGGAGGTAAGACAAGGTCAAGGGTTTATACAAAGTGGCAAATCTAATAGGAGAGCCCTGAATAAACTAGAATCTCAACAGACTCTATCCTCAGGCTAAAGAGAATACAAAAATAGGACCTCAAACCCTTTCACTTCTCAATCCTCTTTTCCTTAAATCAACCAAAGGTAAACTATTCTCACCAAGGTAAATAAGAGCTTCTTTGAGGTAAATCCCATGAACCATTTTCAATCCTTACCTTTTGATGTTTTTCTCCTGCATAATGGGCCACTCCTTTCTTGCTGAAACCATCTCTTCTCTTGGCTTCATAATATTCAGATCCTTCAATTCAGATAACTTGAAAAATGAAGTCCACCGGAATCCATTTTGCTGGTGAAGGTGGTCACAGAGGCACCTAGTTTAAAAAAAAAAAAAAATATATATATATATATATATATATATATATATATATATATATATATATATATATATATATATATATTGTGTGTGTGTGTATATATATATATATATATATATATATATATATATATATGTTTCTTTCTTTAAATTAATTTCAGAGAGGAAGGGAGAGGGAAAGAGAGATGGAAACATCAATGATAAGAGAGAATCATTGAAAGGCTGCCTCCTGCACACCCCATACTGGGGATCAATCCTGAAACCTGGGCATATGCCCTTGACTGGAATCAACCTGGACACTTCAACCCGCAGGCCAACGCTTTATCCACTGAGCCAAACTGGCTAGGACGGTACCTCGTTTTCAATGGTGGTTGCAAGAGCAGGCTCCTGGCATAGAAATGGCATCCTTGGTCCGGTGTAAACCATTGAGGGATTTCTCCTGCTGTTCAGCCGGACATCAGTGGTGCTGATGGCATAAAGTACAGTTCCTGGAAGCTTAGCTTCTCCAGTCTCCCAGCAGTATGTGGGCTACTCAGGATCCTTTTATTAATGCCCCTTACCCTTTAATCAGCCAGAATTGGCTTCCATTTCTTGAAAGAACTTGGATTAATCAGAGTATGTAATTATGTGCCTGTTAATCACAGATTCACATGTTAGATGCTATAATAGAAGTGAGCTGTGAGAATGTACAAGACAGACATGTAACTCAGCCTTTGTGGTCTAGAGAAGAATTCCACAGATATCTGAGTTGAGTTTGATAAGATGATTGTGGATTACCTAGGCACAGAGTCTCAGAAGGGCACTCCAGGCTGAGAAACAGTGATGCTCAAAACTACACGATATTTTCAAGTTGGGAATGGGCCGAGACAAGTGGTCAGATAGCCAAGTTGACCAAGAAGCTCCCTGAGGACTTTATATACCATGCTCAAAATTATTTCCTTGACTAGTAGCAGGGCTAGAGCCCAGGCCTCTCAATGTATTGATATATACTCTGAGGATAAGGCAGATGCCTGAAACCACCTGGGTATGGTTTTAGGTGAGTATTTCTTTTGAATTTGGCACCCAGCCTTGCCTGAACACTTAAGGAAGAGTTAGCTGAGAGTGACCATAGCCTGTCATGGAACCCGCTGACCTGAAAGAAGCCAGCATGCTGGATCCTCACCTTGCAGTCTCCTGAGCCTGACTCCCTTCCCTTAGCCCTTGCAACTCTGATCCTACTCAGTCAAACTCCCGTTCCCCTCAGGGACCTTGTTATCTCAAGTTCTCCCCAAAACAGCTCAACTCCCTTCCCTGTGTCTTCTATGGTGTAGTTAACAGGGAGTTGACAAAGTCTTGTCTTACTATACTGGGAAAGAAAACATTTTGTATCCTTTAGCTTTGACCTTGCTGCTAGAAAACTTAAGGCTAAATTTACTGCTCACATGTAAGTGGGAAGAGGAAGTTATTATTCTTTGTCTGGGGGTTTGGACCAAACTGTTCTACAATGATTAAGCTCCTCTTGCCTACAGCCTTATTCCCACATTTCTTCTTTGCTGTTGTGTTCTCTAAGTTTATTCTGCGAAGAAGTGTGGTTTTTCTCTTTCTTACTGCAGCTGTCCTTTTCCCACATTTGATCTCATCTGGGCACTTGAGTGGCCACATCATCCATGTGTTTGCAGGTGCCATCAGCAGGGTGTTACCCTGTGAATTGCTATGAAGAGAAGAATCAAGACTTTACAGAGGAATGAGAGGAAGAACAGGAAGTGTTGAGAAGTATCCTGCAATGAGGTAAGAGGGCTTAGTTTTCAGAAAGAAAATTGAGCAAGAAAAAAGGACAAAGGGGTGGATGCACGTTTAGAAAATAGGGCATTTAGTGTAAATATCAGGCAACCAGTATTGATTAAAGTCACAGTCTGGCCCTAGCCAGCTTGGCTCAGTGGATAAAGTGTCAACCTATGGACTGAAGAGTCGCAGGTTCGATTCTGGTCAACGGCATATGCCTGGGTTGCCTGCAGAAGGCAGGCAATCAATGATTCTCTCTCATCATTGATGTTCTCTCTTCCTCTCCTTTCCTCTCTGAACTCAATAAAATATCTTTTTTAAAAAAAAGAAAGAATATCTTACTCCCAAGTAAAAAAACAACAAAACTTTAAGAATAAAATAAAAATAAGGTCACACAGTCTGGACAAACTACTGTTCTTAATGTTGTGTGGAATACAAATAAGGGCACAAGGGATGGGGTCTGGCTTTGAGAAAGAGATGTGTGCAGGGCTTCACAAATAGAATGCTGAGTATGAGACAGCATCTGAGTGGTCGGGAAGGTAGGAGACTCGGGCAGTTATTAAAAAAAAAAACAATATTGGATAGAACTTCAAGGAGGAGAAAGTGGTCAACAGTTTACATACTGCTGCAAATTTGAGCAATAAAATCATGGTGTATGATCTTTTTATTTTTGCTGGATGTGATTTGCTAATATTTTGTTGAGGATTTTAGCATCTATGTTCATCAGAGATATTGGCCTATAATTTTCTTTCTTTATAGAGTATCTGTTTTTGGAATTAGGATAATGTTGGCCTTGTAAAAAGAGCTTGGAAATCTTCCTTCCTCTTGATTATTTTGGAATAGTTTGAGGAGGCTCTATTTTTAATCTTATGTTTACTTACCCCTGTTTCCTTCAGTTTATCAATATCTGTATATTCACTCCTGATTAATACAAATACTCTCACATCCCTTAATCTTACCCCATGCACCACCTCCATTATGTTGATACTGTCCAGAAGTTAGTTATGAGTTATATGAATACACATATTTTCCTTCTCTAATCTTTGTTTTTCCTCATTTTTATTGAGATATAATTTATATTTAGTCAAATTCATAGATCTTAAGTATGTAATTAATTTGGACAAATGTAAATATCCATATAATCATCACTCAATTCAAGATAAAGAACATTACATGACACTATAAAACCTCACTAGAGGGTATGCTAGAGGCAGCTAATCAATGATTCTCTCTCATCATTGATGTTTCTCTCCCTTCCTCTCTGAAATTATTAAAAATATATTTACAAAAACAAAACACACCAAAAAACAAATTAAAAAAATATTCATTACTAGAAGCCAGTGGAACAATGCTTGCAAAGCTGACAAACTAAAAAAGTTAAGAATTTTACACTTAGCTAAAGTATTATCAACTACAAAGGCAACAGATAAACATTTCAAATCTATACTAATAAAGGGGTAGTATGCTAATTAGACCAGATGTCTTCTGGATGACCTTCCGGACATTCTTCCTGAAAAAGCCAGGCCGGGCAAAGCCACCTGCCCGCGGTCCCAGGCGCCAGCACCTGTGGCCTGGGAGACGGAGAAACATCACCTGCCCTGTGGTCATGAGCGCCAATGCCTGTGACCAGGAGACGGAGAAAAGCTGCCCACCCTGCAGTCCCAGATGCCTGCGGCTGGCCCAGGTGAAGCCAGCCCAGTGGACAGAGCATCGGCCCAAGAAGTAAAGGATCCCATGTTTGATTCCGGACAAGAACATATGCCAGGGCCCAGGCCTGCGGCCGGCCAGAGGAGAGAATCCTGAGTCAAGGGTGTGGGGCCAAGGCAGAGGAGTTAGGGGCAACAGGCAGGCAGGCAGAGGTGTTAGGGATGATTAGGCAGGCAGGCAAGGAGCCAGCAGTCCTGAATTGCTAGAGGCATATCCAACTGTCAGTTTAGGCCCAAACCCCTATGGACATCCCCTGAGGGGTCCTGGATTGGAGAGGGTGCAGGCCTGGCTGAGGGGCCCCACCCCTCTGTGCATGAATTTCATGCACCAGGCCTCTAGGATGTAATAATTCAGGAAATATAGTTGATGTACTAAAAGAATGACAAAAGTCAAACATCACTCAAACAAAATATTACTGAAATGGCCCAGCAATTTCACTTTTGGATATTTATCCAAAGGAAAGGAAAACACTAAATTAAAGAGATATCTGGGCCCAATTGTTCATTGCAGCACTATTTACAATAGCCAAGACATAAAAACAATCTAAGTGTCCATCAATGGGTTAAATGATAAAGAAAATATGGCATGTATATGCAATGAAATAGTATTCAGCAGTAAAAAAGAGAAATATTGCCATTTGTGACAATGTAGATGGGCTCTGAAGATGTTATGCAGATGAAATAAGTTAGATAAAGAAAGACAATTAACCATATGATTGCACCTATGTCTTAAATCTGAAAAAAAAAAAAAAAGACAAAAATTAGCTCACTGATACAGGTTATCAGAGGTGAGGGTGGGGCATGAGTAACATAAATAAAGGGGGTCAAAAAGTACAAACTTCCAGTTAAAAAATAAGTAAGTTCTGGTGATGTAATAACTGCATGGTGGCTATCCTATATAATAAAAGCCTAAAATGCAAATTGACCAATCGCTATGATGTGCACTGACCACCAGAGGGCAGATTCTCAATGCAGGAGCTGCCCCCTGGTGAGCAGTGTGCTCCCACAGGGGGAGCACTGCTCAGCCAGAAGCCAGGCTTAAGGCTGCTGAGCGCAGCAGCAATGGCAGGAACCTGTCCCGCCTATGGTGCAGCAGCAGCACTAAGGAACACAGAGCCAAGTGGTAAGGAGCAGCAAGCAGACAGGCAATAAGGAGCGAGGGGAGCAAGGACTGTGAGAGAGCGCAGGCCAGGCTGAGGGGGTGCCTCACATCCCCTCCCCTGAAGTGTACAGATTTTGTGCACTGGGCCTGTCATCTATAATAATAAAAGCATAATATGTGAATTACACCAGATGTCTTTCTGGACATCCTTGCAGACAATCTTCGGGAAGAAGCTGAGGCTGCAAGGGAAGCCCGGGTCCTGGGTGCCAGAGGGAAGCCAGTGCCGGCAGCCAGGGGAAGGAAGGCCTACCTACTCTTGCATGAATTTCATGCATCGGGCCTCTAGTAGTAAATAATACAGTATTGCATGAGAACTTAACCAGCACCTCATCTCTGGAGTTAGATGAAGGCAATTGAATGGGGTCCACTGGAGAATCTGGGGACTCAGATTCAGAATCTGGTCAACCTTCAACTTTTACCTTCAACTTTTACCACATTCAAATCAATGGACCAACTGAAAGACTGTGATTAACAATTCATCATTGTTCTGTACTATGCCACTTGCTGGAGTGTGGTTTGAACATCTAGAAGTAGAATTTTAATAATCATTTTAGTCATACTGATTTTTGCACCTATAGAATTTAGTTAAATCTGAAAAATTAGTACCTACAAATAGTTCTCCTATGTTAAGTGACAGAAATGTTTAGGGAGTAAGGTGTCATCATTACAATAATATTATAATTAAATATGAGTTTAAAAGCCTTAAAAATTTTGGTTTGCATATTTTAAAGTTGCTAAGAGAGTAAATCTTAGAAGTTCTTGTCACAATGCCCGGACCGGTTTGGCTCAGTGGATAGAGCGTCGGCTTGGGGACTGAAGGGTCCCGGGTTCGATTCCGGTCAAGGGCATGTACCTTGGCTGCGGGCATATCCCCAGTAGGGGGTGTGCAAGAGGCAGCTGGTCGATGACTCTCTCTCATCGATGTTTCAAACTCTCTATCTCTCTCCCTTCCTCTCTGTATAAAATCAATAAAATATATTAAAAAAAAAAAAAAAAGAAGTTCTTGTCACAAGAAAAAAATTTGTAACTATGTGTGATGATGAATGTTAGCTAGTTATTGCAGTCAACATTTCACAATATACTGTATGTATACATTGGATCATTGTGTGGTAGACCTGAAACTAACAAAGTTATTTGATAACTAGAGGTCTGGTGCACAAAATTGGTGCTCTTGGGGGTAGAGGGTGTTCCTCAGCCAGCCTGTATGCTCTCCAATCTGGGATCCCTCTCACAATCCAGGATTATTGGCTCCCAACCACTCACCTGCCTGCAGCCTGATCCTAACCATTCCCCTACCAGCTTGATCGACACCTAACTGCTCCCCTGCTGGCTCAGTTGCCCCAACTGCCCTCCCTGCAGACCTGATCCCACCCAACTGCCCTCCCCTGCCGACCTAGTCACCCCTAAATGCCCTCCCTCCCTTGCCATCCTGGTCTCCCCTAACTGCCCTCCCTCCCCTGCAGGCCTGGTCTCCCATAACTGCCCTCCCCTGCAGGCCTGGTCCCCCACAACTGTCCTCCCCTGCTGGCCTGGTTTCCCCTAACTGCCCTTCCCTGCCAGCCATCTTGTGGCAGGCATCTTTTTTTTTAATGTGTTTTATTGATTTTTTTAAATATATTTTATTGATTTTTTTATTTTATTTTTTTACAGAGAGGAAGGAAGAAGGATAGAGAGCTAGAAACATCGATGAGAAACGTTAATCAGCTGCCTCCTGCACACCCCCTACTGGGGATGTGCCCAAAACCAAGGTACATGCCCTTGACCGGAATCGAACCTGGGACCATCAGTCCTCAGGCTGACACTCTATCCACTGAGCCAAATTGGTTAGGGTGGCAGCCATCTTTGACCACATGGGGGCAGCCATCTTGTGTGAGGGCATAAGGGTCAATTTGCATATTACCTCTTTATTATATAGGATTGTATATCAATTTAAAAAATAAAAAAGGGTCTTTTTAAAAAATATATTTTATTGATTTTTTTTTACAGAGAGGAAGGGAGAGAGGTGGAGAGTTAGAAACATCGATGAGAGAAACATCAATCAGCTGCCTCCTGCACACCCCCTACTGGGGATGTGCCTGCAACCAAGATACATACCCTTGACCTGAATAGAAACTGGGACCTTTCAGTCTGCAGGCCGACGCTCTATCCACTGAGCCAAACCGGTTAGGGTAAGAAGGTCTTTCTTGGGTTAGACATTTGATACATTTTCCCAATGATATTGTTATGGGGCGACCCGCAAGAGACGACCACCAGAGACAGAGATCAAAGTTTATGAGCCTTTATTAAGCTGGCCAGCGACTACCGTTACAGCACTTCACCGCGGTAAAGGCTGAACTGCAGTGCCAACCACAGGTGTTACAGCAAATTTATACCCAGAATCCACAAGAGGGAGTTAGGACAGTTACAATGACAACCCAAAGGTTACAAAAGCCATTTCAGCCGTTTCCAAGAAACTCAGGGCACAGGTGCAACGCCTGGGCAGGCTTGGCCAGAGGCTGAGCCACCTACCGCCCTCCAAACTCCACCTATCCAGTGTTTGGTAACCTGCTCCACCTCCCTGTCTTAAGGCATCCTGTCTCCAGGCAACAGAGGAGCTGGGCAATGTTTGCAGCCCAAAATAATATATTTCTGTTTTTGCTAAAAAATTAAAAATTAAAAAAATTAAATTAATTCAAATCCAAAAAAACAAACACAAAACACTGCATTATAACAACTTGTAAATTTTTAGCCTCACTGGTGAAATAATGCTGAAGAATAAAGGTGCGATAAATATATACCAGCTTAACTTTCCACTCTCCCGCCATTCCCCCCCCCCCCCCGCCCCATGTCCTTATCAGAGTTATTTTACCTTAATATGGCACAGTGTGTCACAGTCACAGCCACTTCTTCACAGCTTGGGTCTTAGGAACCCAAACCTGTGTCAGCTTTCAGTTCTTACAGAATTCTTTCATGAGTGCCAGGACCGGTTTGGCTCAGTGGATAGAGCGTCGGCCTGCGGACTGAGGGGTCCCGGGTTCAATTCTGGTCAAGGGCATGTACTGTGGTTGCGGGCACATTCCCAGTGGGGGGTGTGCAGGAGGCAGCTGATCGATGATTCTCTCTCATTGATGTTTCTCTCTATCCCTCTCTCTTCCTCTCTGTGAAAAACCAATAAAATATATATTTTTTTAAAAATTCTTTCATAAGAAAAAAAAAACAAAAAACACATTTTTGCTATTTATCACAGTTTTAACCTTTCAATTTAAAAGGCAAAAATGGGTGTTCTCTCTCTCTCTCTCTCTCTCTCTCTCTTCAGGGAGCACTCCAGTGCCATTCTCTTCCCTCTCTCCTTCTACCACAGACATGCATCATTGATGTTACTCGCTCTCTCTCTCCCTCTCCCTTCCTCTCTGAAATCAATAAAAATATATTTTTAAAAAACAACAAAGAAAGCCACAAGAATACAGCGAACATTTTTGTTCTCAGGGGAAATGGTTTTCGTTTTTGCCCATTGAGTATGATGTTGACTGTAGGTTTGTCATATATGACCTTTATTAGGTTGAGGTATGATCTCTCTATTTCAACTTTCTCAAATGTTTTTATAAAAATAAAAAAGGGTGTCGGATTTTACCAAATGTTTTTTCTACATCAATTGATATGATCATGTGATTTTTTGTTTTCCAATTTGTTTATGTCATGTATCACACTTGTTGATTTGTGAATATTGTACCAGCCTTGCATCCCCAGAATAAATCCCATTTGGCCTTTTTAATATATTGTTAGTAGGAGAAAGATAAGTATCACATGATCTCACTCATATGTGGAATCTAATGAATAAAATAAACTGATGAAGAAAATAGATCCAGAGACACAGGACCATGAACGGACTGATGAATTTCAGAGGGAAGATGGGGGTGAGAGGTGAGGAATTTATAGCCCAGAGACACAGACAGTGATGTGGCAAAGGCTAGGGAGGGCCGGTGTGGGGCGGAGAGGGTCAATTGGGGTGGGGGTGGGGGGGCGGAAGGACAAACAAAGGGGACATCTGTAATACTTTCAAAAATAAATTTAAAAAAATAAAAGAAACATTTTTTTAAAAAAGATATAGTGAATAAGAAACATCTTTAATACAATTGCAAGCCTCCTGGCACCCAGAAAGTGGGAGGGTCATCCTTGCCTGTTTCAGCTCTAACTTGGGGTCTGGGCGTCCCTCTACGAGTGTCACATGGCGAGTCTTCCCTTCTCAGAGGGACTCTGACTCCTGGAGGGCTCACTGCAGGCTTGCGGGCCCGCCGCCCCCCCACCACCACCCCCCGGGCCAGGATGAACCCTCTCGGGTCCCCTGCCCTGAGGGAAAACAGGGGAAGTAAAGAGGGGGACCTCAGCAGAGGCACAGACTATGGGGAAGGCCAGGGACCAAGACTGTCCCCCGAGTCTCTCCTCCTCTCCTGTCCCTCAGAGACGGCGTGTCACTGGGCCATGGCTCCCGGGCCTGCCCCACCTCAGGGACCGCACTCTTTGCTTCCCCAGTCCTTGGTGAGCAGCAGCTGAATGAGGCACAATGGTCACCGTTCTCTGCGAAAGGCTGTGGGAGGAGGGGGGAGGGAGGGAGGATAAGCTGGGAGGGTCTGGGAGCAATCACTGGGTTAAGCATCCAGCTCACAAGGCCCATAGACCTGAGGGAGGTTCACACGCCAGAGGAAGAGAGGAGATGGGAGAGCGGGAAACTCTTGGAGTGTCTGTTTCTCTCTCTGTGAGGTGAGAATGAAATTCCTGCATCTCACAGAATTGCTGTGAAAATTAAAGGAGCACACAAGGCAGGCCCTCAGTCAAACTCTGGTGGTTCTCAACCTCACTGGTCAAGGTGGGACCTGAGAGTGAGCATGTCTTACAAGTTCCCAGGTGGTGCTGGCCTGGCTGGTCAGCACTGCCATACCGGTGAGCGGTATGACTAGGTCATATGTTAGGTGTGTGCTTAACTTTTACGGAACGGCCAACGTGATGGTGCCATTTCACATCCCCCCGTGGTGTCTGAGAGTTCCAGTTGCTCCACATCCTTGCGGACAGGTGGTCTGATCCACTCTTTAATGTTAGTCATTTACCAGGTGTTTGATGGCACCTCATGGTGGTGGTCACTTGCATTTCCCCAATGACTAATGGTATTACCATCTTCTCATGCTTATTAGTTACTCATCTATCTGCTTTGGCAAAATATCTATTCAAATATTTAGCTCATTTTAAATTGAGATTTTATTTTTTTAATGTTTAAAAATATATATTTTTATTGAATTTTGAGAGAAAAGGAGAGGGAGAGAGAGATAGAAACATCAATGATGAGAGAGACTCGTTGATTGGCTGCCTCCTGCACACCCCACACTGGGGACTGAGCCCACAACCCGGGCATGTGCCCTGAGTGGCAATCAAACCCAAACCTCCTGGTTCATAGGTTGATGCTCAACCACTGAGCCACGCTGGCCAGGCCACCCAAGCATCTTTCACAGCCCAGAGGACTGAATGACGTTAAGCTCTGCGCCTCAACTTCCCTGTGGGTAAAATGGAGATTACAACACCCCCCACAGAATGTTGTAAAGCTGAAATGAGGCAACGGATGTTTCGTGACTGAGTCAGAGAAGAGGCCTCCATACAAATGTGAAACCTCTTTCCCAGGCCTGGCAGGAAGGGTATGAAAAGCAGACACACAGAGAGGCGGGCTGCCTGGCTGGCTGTGGGAGAAAAGGGGAAGAAACTGATTTAAAAAGCAGTTGGGCTGAAACCGGTTTGGCTCAGTGGATAGAGGGTAGACCTGCGGACTGAAAGGTCCCAGGTTCGATTCCAATCAAGGTCACTTCCTCTGATGCAGTCATGTCCACCCACTCCCACAGTCTACTCAGCAAGCTGATGCCAAGCTCACTCTGGGGAGCCATGGGCAGAGCCTCCTGTGAGTCACCTCCCGTCACAGGCTGGCAGTGCCCTCCAGTAGGGGTGGCCCCAGGGGCTGTCACTGGGTGACCCCATTACTGCTCTGAGCTTAACCCCCTCTGTCCAGGGAAGACTCTGGATTAGCCAGGGCTCCCACAGCGGTGGACGGGATCATCCAAGGAGCATTATAAAAGCACAGCCTCCTGCAGCTAGGCCTCAGAGCTCTGCATCTGGTGCCGAGGCCTAGAGACTCTGGTGCAACCAGCATCTGGCATCCAGAGGCTCTGGGATTCAGCAAGAGTGGGGATCCAGTCCTGGACCCACCACTTGAGGGCCATGGACTGGGCACACCCTCTCGAGCCTTGGTTGTCTACGTGAAGGGTGAAGTCAGAGGCCCTCAGAGCCACACCTGAGTTCTGTGGGTGAAGGCGTGGCTCCAGAAAGCCCACTCTCTGGGGAGATGGAAGTGTCAGCCCACACTCACCTCCCAACCCCAGCGAGGGTGTGAGCTGCAGAGGGAACAGACTGGGGCCTGCGGGTCTTGTTTCTGCCCGTGAATGGCAGGGGAGGGCGAGGGCCCAAGAGCCAGCTGGATGCCCCTGGGGTGGAGGGCATCTCCACCAGCGCCTCCCTCCTCCCCTCCCAGGGGCCCAGGCTGGACATACTCCTGGCTGCCTTTCCTCTCCTGAAAGAGCCTGAGCTGGTCCTGCTGCTGCCCCTTCCCCCACAGTGAGAGAAACAGGCTGAGAGGCACTCAGAGAAGCAGAGAAAAGGAGAGGGAGTGAGGGACAGAGAGATGGGACTGACTCCCAAGGAGATGAGAAAGTCCCTGGCAGAGACAGAGAGCTGAGGCGGGAGGGAGAGGTCCCGGCAGCCAAGGTCAGTGTTGGAGAGTGGGAATTTTTGAGCATGCTTCCAGAGAGGCCGTGGACTGTGCCCAGATAGAATTGTCAGTGCTGACACCAGGCCAGGCCTTGAGACAGGGTCTCATGGCCCCTTCCCAGCACGTGGGCCTTCTATCATAGATCACTGTCAGCTTTCTGAAGAACAGGATGACCCTGTGAACAACATGGCTGTCTCTGGCATGACTCTGATGTAGTTGGGAAAAACCGTTTTGTTGGGTTACTTGTTCTGCAAGAACAGGATGTGGTTAATGGGCTTAAAAGTGGTCCCACAGGAAGGGTCGCGGGTGCTCTCTGGTCTCCCTGCGTGGAGAAAGGCAGAGCAGTCGCCCGCTAGCTACTCGCCCAGCCGGCTTATAAAGGCTCTTTGCTTTTGCATCGGACTCGGCCCCCTGGTGGTCCTTGCAGATCTTGAAATCTGGGCATAACAGTCAGGACCACACCTGCCAGCATGACGATGGGGACGGGGCCATATCATGGCTCTTGGTCACTGACCACAGGGGAAGCTCTTCTGCAATATCAGAAAGGAAGCCAGATTGTAAAAGGAAGTGCTGCTCGTTCTGGGGCAGGCTGTTTGGGGAAGGCTCCCACCCCCCAGGCCTCGGAAGGAGCCTGATCCTGCCCTCCCCATGGTCAGACTAGCCTGAGGCCGCCCCTCCACCGAGCCTGCCCTCCGCTAGCTCTGCTTGTTGTCTCACTGCCCAGGAGAGCAAGGCGATGGGTCCGCCCCTGCTGCTGCCCCTGCTGCTGCCCCTGCTGCTGCCCCTGCTGCCGGCAGCTTCTCTGCAGGCTGGTGAGTGGCCAGGACGCCCTGGCTCTGACAGGGTCCCAGGGGAGCCCGGGAGGGGCTGTGGTCAGCCAGGCTTCCCACCTGCAACAAGCAATGGGCTGGGCGGGTCCCCCACATCCCTCACCCTCCTTTCTACCCCAAACCCAGCCAGAGGGACAGTCCTATTATGTGACATACTTCCGCCCATAGGTGAGGGCGCCAGATGGGCGGGGGTTAGCTTCTTGGTCCCTCCAAGTGGCTTCAAAGTCCCTCCCTTTTCCTCCCTCCTCCAGGTGGCTCAGCAGAATGCAAGTTAAACCCTACCCTTGGAGTCTACCTACCAAGGCACCTCTCAGCCCCTGAGGGTGGCTCCATCGACATCCCCTTCTCCTTCTGCTACTCCTGGCAGTTAGCCAGCGATCCCAACGTGCGTATATCCTGGCGATGGAAACACTTCCATGGAGAGTTCATCTACAACACAACCCCGCCGTTCACCCATGAGAATTTTAAAAACCGCCTCTCCCTGAACTGGACAAAGGGCCAGACGAGTGGCTCCCTCCGGATCTCTAACCTGCGGAGAGAGGATGAGAGTAACTACTTCTTCCGAGTCCGGTTGACCACACGGGACGATGGCGAGAAGGAGTGGCAGTCCATCGAAGGGACCCGCCTCACCATCACCAGAGGTGAGTCCCGCTGCCCCGGCCCCTGGGTCCTCGTCCAGGCTCCTCTCTTCCCAACCTTTCTCTCAGACTCCTCTCCCTGCCCCCGCCTGCTTCCCAGGCCTCTGCCAGCTTTTCCTTCTTCACCTTCTTCTCCCCCAAACTCAGGCTACCTTCCTTGCCCATCCTCCTCACTGCCCCCTCCAGACCCAGCCCCTACCCCACCCCCAGGCCTCAGCACCTCCCACCTGGTTATCTCCCTTCCTGCTCCAAGTGGGGCTGCAGCCCTGCCTCCTGCCTTCACCCCATGTCCTCCAGGTGGCCTTGGCTTTTACAGGATGTGGCCTGCCTTTCCTTTGTCCTGTGTCTGTAGGTGGAGTCCCCGCTGGCCCCTGTCAGTGTCCCACAGCCATGAGCTCAGCCTCACACACACAGGAGGGACCCAACAGCTGCCCAAGGATCTCCCACCCCTCCCCTCAGCCCCTGGTAACACCCCAGCACCTGTTGTCCCAATCTCCCTGCTTCCCAGAACATGACCCTCAATTCTCCCTCCCCAGTCCCATTTCTTTTTCTTTTCTTTTCTTTTCTTTTTTTTTTTTTTTTTTATGTATTTTATTGATTTTTCACAGAGAGGAAGGGAAAAGGATAGAGAGCCAGAAACATCGATGGGAGAGAAACATTGATCAGTTGCCTCCTGCACACATCCCACTGGGAATGTGCCCACAACCAAGGCACATGCCCTTGACCGGAATCGAACCCGGGACTCTTCAGTCCACTGAGGAAAACCAGTTTCGGCCTCAGTCCCATTTCTTTATTCTCCTTCCCCATCTCCCTCTTCCTTTCTTAATCCTCTTTACCTTCCTTGCCTCTCTCAGAGCTCCACCCCCGCCCCCAACATGGGAGCCTCTGTGCTGTCCCCTTCTCCTTCCTGCTCCCGCTCCTCTGTGCTGGTTGTTAGCCGCCCCTCGGCAGCAGCAGTGAGGGCAGTTCCTGCAGGCTGTGCACTGTGTCCGGCTGAATCCTCGGTATGCACTGCCCTAATGAGTCTGCACATGACCCCACAATAACAGTAGGTACTGCTATCATCTTTATGTTACAGATGGGGAAACTGAGGCTTGCAGAGCCTAAACACTGGCCCAAATTCCCACTGCTGGTGCAGACAGCATTTGAACCCAGTGTAACCCCAGAGCCTACTCTCTTAACCACTAGCCTCTTACCTCCTCTATTGACTTGTCCTTACCTATTTTTAACCCAATATGGGGTGTGCTGCATTAATAGTCCTTCCTATCTTAGTTAGTGAGGCATGGAATCTTAAACATAGGTTTTCCTGTCTCCAGGGCAAATACTGGGGGATTCCACTTCTATGAGGTACCTAGAATAGTCAAATTCATAAAATCAGAAAGCGGAATAGTGGTTGCCAGAGGCTGAGGAAAGAGAGAATGGGGAGTTGCCGAAATGGGATGGAGTTTTATTTTGGAAAGGTGTGTTATGGCGGTAAGAGTTGCACAACAATGTAAATGTTCGTACTGACTTAAATGTGGTTAAAATGGTAAATTTTATGCTGTGTGTCTTTGACCACAATAAATGGGTTGGTTTTTTTAATCCTGTGATCTAGTTATCCCTATTTGTAGGTGATGAAATGAGGCTCTGAGGTCACAGCACTGATCGGTGGTAGATTCAGGATTTGAACTGAGTAATGTGGATTCTCAGCCTTCCGCACTTCTCCTTGTCACTCCCCTCCTGGGGTAAGAGCTTCGGAAGGTTGCTCCCCACACCCAATGTTCCCCAACCTAGGGAAGAGTTTATATTTGCTTGTTTCTCATGTCTTCTCAGCCACTAAGAAAATCACCACGGACCCCACCAACACCATCACCCCTACCACCACCACCAGCACCACCACCACCACCACCACCACAGATGGCCTCAGTAAGGAAGTTGTGGTCAGCCTGGCAGTGGCCAGCACTGTGCTCAAAATCGCAATTTTGGGACTGATAGTCTACCTCTGGTGGAAGAGAAGCCAAGGTGAGCGGTCCAGCACCCTGCTCTCTCCCCAGGCTTCCCAACTGAGTGTTTCTCATAATCACCTGCACCAGGATTATTGCAGATCCCTGCTGGCATGAGGTCTAGTCTTGGGAATCTTCATTGTAAATGATCTTCTCAAGTGCTGTCTGAGAGTCAAAACCATGGCTCCAAACCAGCCCCTCTCCAAAACTTTTCTTGACTTAATCATTTCTCATCAGTCCTCACCTTTTTGTTCATGGAGAGGGGAGATCTGCCATGAAAAATTAAGGAGAGAGAAGAAGAAACAGAAAGTTGACTGAGCTCAACAAGCATTGGTGGGATACCTGTTTTCAAGGGCCTGACTTGTAATTAGAGATACAAGAGTAAATAAAAAAGAGACCCCTTCATGGAACTAATTAGGGAGGGCAAGGTAGGAGCAGTTGCCTGAAAGGCTTATAGATTCGTTTGGAAAGAGCTAAAGTAGTTGTGGTAAAGGAGGGGGTAACCAAGGAGGACTTCCCAGAGGAAGTGACACCTGCAAAAAAAAGTATCAAAGAATAAAAAAGAATTAGCCAGGCAAGTGGCAATTAGCTGGGTGGTGTAGAGATCACTGTTCTTTTAGGAGAAGAAAACTATGTGTGGAACTGTAAGCAGGTCAGTGCTATGGAGGAGGCAGGAGATGGGAAAAGAGGACTTTGTAAAACACATCCAAGAGCCTTAGATCCCAAAGACAATGTGAAGCAGCCAGATGGCCACCTCACTTGGGATTGCAGATACATCCCGTCTGCAGTGGAGGAACCGGACATGGGCCAGACTAGGGTCAGTCTAATGCAGTGGCAGCTTGAGTGGAAGGAGAGAGCCAGATTTTGGAAAAGATTAAGAAGGAACAAGTAAGATGTGGGGGTTGGATTGATGTAGATGTGAGGGAGCCAGAAGTCCCATGTTTACAGCTTGGGTGAACAGGCTGTGATGAAACCACCAAGTGAATTAGGGAACATAAGAGGTCAAAGACCATGGTTCAGGGAGAAAAATGATTCTTCAACTAGATGAGCATCAGCACTTATAACTATTAAGCTACAATAATTAAAGTGATACAATACTAGCATAAAAAAAAGATAAAAGATTGTAGGAAGAGGCTGTAGGGTCAAGCCTCAGATTGACCTGTGGCCCCAAACAAATCCCAGTTTGGAGGGCAGAGCTCTCCTAGCATAATTAAGCCTGACCTTGTAGCCCTCCCTAGTACCTTCCTGGGTAGCTAATGGGCAGTGGGAGGTGCAGCAAGTGCTGCCTAAACAAGGTGAAACTCACAAGAACATTGTAAACATGTTAACCACTACCCTTGTTTTGATCTCACTATAAAATAAAGCCTCGGCCTCACCCAGGCACAGGAGATCTAGCTGTATTCCCTTGTCTGTCATTTCTTTAATCTTCACTGCCCCTCCTCAGGCTCACCGAACCCTTGGCTGTGCTGGCACAGCACAAAACATAAAGTAATGGAAGAAAAGAAAAAATTCAAATATAGGCAGGATAAAAATAATAGTAGACCCAAATATATGCAGGAATTTCGTATGTTAAAAGGTAGCATGTCTAACCAATACATATTAGTAGAACAATTGCATAACCATTTGAGAAAAATAACATCATCTCCCTACCTTATCATTTGCACCAAAATAAATTTCATGAAGATCAAAGATTCAGAGAAGAAAAATAACCCTAGTACTGGAAGAGAGCATGTGAGACTATTTTATAATGATGGGGTGGAAATTTTCCTGTAGTTCTGGATAATGTTCATTTTGTATTTTAGTTGTATTTTTTTGAAATTGTTGTGCGAATCCCCAGTAGCTCGCCGTGATCGTATAGTGGTTAGTACTCTGTGTTGTGAAATTGTTGTGCGAGGTTGCAGTTAGGCGTTTACCTATGCCGCCATCTTGGTTTCTCTCTGCAAGTGATTCTGCACTGCAAAGTTTAAACACAATTTGTATGTAGTTGAACTTACAAATATTTTTACTCATGGCTTTTAAGCTTTATGTCTTACTTAAGGGGGGGGCCGGGCTCAGCAGTGGAAGGAGAAGGTTGAGGCATTGCAAGGAGTTCAAGGAAAGTGGAAGGAAGCAGAGGGAAAGTTAGGAAGAGAGGGCAGAGTGAAGGGGCACAGGGTGCAGAGACGAGCTGCTCTCCTGACTTGGTGTTGAGGACAAAACCAGGAGAGGTGGGGCCGCCTCAGGATGCCAGCTGGTGCCACTGAGTCCTAGGCCCTTCCAGCCTGGGTTTCAGCAGAGCTGCTCTGCTGCCCTGGTTTATCAGAGGGCGGTCTCAGAGTAGGATGGAGCAGAGAGCATGGATGGCACGCTGACCTGCTGTTGGTTCCTCTGCAGGTCTGTGAACTGGAGCCAGAGCCCCAGCTAGGTGAGTGTTCGTCTTCATAGTGAGACAGAGGGGCGGGGGAGGGGGAGGACTTAGGAAGCAGGAAGTATCCTTATGAGAACAGCGCTAGAAAGCCTTTCACAGCTGCTCTCATCATCGACTTTCCCATCCACATTTTCCTATGTGCCATAACAGGTCAGCACTTCTCTTACTGAGAACAGAGGATCTAATTACTCTCTCTGATTCTTTCCCAGAATGTCACCCTTTTCTCTTTCTCTGGTATCCCTTTTTCACCTTCTGTTGTCCCCCTTCCTAAATTTCTCCTTCTGTTCATCCTATTTTCTTCCCATCTTGGGCATCATCCTTCTGGAACACATCTACCTTTCCCACATTTTCCCTCTTTTTGCTCATTGTACTTTCTGCCTTTCCCCCTGGTGAGTGAGGTGCTCAGAGGAACCACAAGAATAATCTGCCTCCAGCTGCTCTACCTTCTGCCTTTTCTCAGAGCACCTTCCCCCTCAGCTCCCAGCCTGGCCTCCTCTCCTCTGTGCTGGCACCTCCTTCCTGCCCTGAGCACTGGTCCTCCTCACCCTCCCACCAGTTTCCTTTTCTCCATCCTTCCTCCCATTTCTACACTTTCCCTTCCCTAGACCCCCTCCCACCTTTCCTTCCTCCCTGACTTTTGCCAGCTGCCTTACTCAGGTCCCATCCCAGGACGGTGTCTCCTCCTGGGGACCAAGGCCTGACACCCACCCAGAGGCTGTGAGGTGAGCGTCACTGTTCTCCTTCTCCAGTTCTTACAGAGGCGATGCCAGCAGAGAGGACAGGAATCCACCCTCCGGTTTCCCCTCCGGTGCCCTTCCTACAACAGTGGCTCCCTACAACAGTCCTCCTTCAGGGGGCACTCAGGCCTCTCCCGGCCTACACCACAAACTGCCTCTCAGTCTTGTCCAGGCAGCCTCCTCTGAGAGCCTCAAACCATTGCCTACATCTTCTGAGTCGGTCCAAGCAGGTCGCAGAGCCCCCAAGAGAACCAGCCTGATGCAGGTTTTACTCCTTTCTGCCCAGCCTCTAACCCACTTCCCACCCTTTCCTTCCCACGCAGGGGATCCTTCCCTAACGCTGAGGAGGAGAACGAGAACATTGGGCATGAAGGTCAGTTCTACCACCACCACTCCCCTCTCTCCACCTTGGCCCTTCCTTCTTCCTTACACACTCTCTCCCCACACGTGCCCCCAGCGTTTTCCTCTTTCCCATGCCTCACCCCTCCCTCCCCCGGCCCCCGGTCCTGACCTAGCAGATGACCTCACTACTGAGCCCTCCGCCCATTTCTCTCCCCTGGCTGCCATGCTCTGATCCTGGCACTTTTTTTTTTTTTTCCCTAGGACTACATAGAAACTCCAAGTCGGACCCAAAGGTAAGAAATTGACTCGAGCCTGAACGAATTAAAGAGAAGCTTGGAGAAGAAGGGGTGGGAAGAATAGAGGGACGGAGGTATCAGCGGGGCACTCAGGTATGAGATCACTCATGTGAGATGAGGTCAGCTCCCCCTCCACTTCTAACCCCTTCTCTTTCTGTTCTCACACAGGCTGATGGCATCCTCTATGCCTCCCTTACCCTCTCCAGTTTGGCCTCCCCCTCACCGCCAGCACCTCCTGGCCCCCTTCTCCCCGGGAGCCCTCAGGAAGAGACCCTGTACTCTATCTTGGAGACCTAAGGAGCCCTGGCTGGTTTGGCTCAATGGATAGAGCATCAGCCTGTGGACTCAAGGGTCCCAGGTTCAATTCCAGTCAAGGGCATGTAGCTTGGTTGCGGGCACATCCCCAGTAAGGTGTGTGCAGGAGGCAGCTAATTGATGTTTTTCTCTCATCGATGTTTCTGGCTCTCTCTTCCTCTCCCTTTCTCTCTGTAAAAAAATCTATAAAATATATATATTAAAAAAAAAAAAAAAAAAGACCTAAGGAGTGTGACTGAATGATGACTTCCGAAGAGTAAGCTGCACAGAGGGATCACCACTTCCCATTATTCCCAGCTAGACACAGATGACTCAGAAGCCAGCAGGGGTCAAAGGCCACCAAGGACCTAAGAAAAATAGCCATCTGTTCCAGTTCCCTCTTCACCTCGTTCCCTTGCTGACAAAAATAAAAGTACCTGTAGGATTTGCCTGCATGCGTCTAAAAAAAAATTGATTTCAGCTTCTGTCCTTCTTGCCAAAAATAAACTACAATACATAGCTCATGCTCACGATCCCTTCTCTAGTGCTTCTGTTCAGTGACTGCAAGTGTCTGAACACTGTTAGGCAGCCTGTAACCCAAGGGCTGCCCTCCAGCCTAACCACTCTACTTCCCTTGCAATAATAACTGACATCATTTAAGCGTTTACATGCATCACCTCATTTAAATATAAGCAACCCTAGTCGAAACCGGTTTGGCTCAGTGGATAGAGCGTTGGCCTGCGGACTGAAGGGTCCCGGGTTCGATTCCAATCAAGGGCATGTACCTTGGTTGCGGGCACATCCCCAGTAGGGGGTGTGCAAGAGGCAGCTGATCGATGATTCTCTCTCATCGATGTTTCTAGCTATCTATCCCTCTCTCTTCCTCTCTGTAAAAAAATCAATAAAATTTATTAAAAAATAAAAATAAATAAATAAACATAAGCAACCATATATGGCATAGGATGTACTCATTTGAGACATGAAATGAAGAAGCAGAATGGTTATAGGTTCCCAAGGCCACACAGCCAGCAAATAGCGAGCCAGAATTTGAACTTACTCCTCTTCTCAATGTCCTTCTCCCAGGACTAAGATGTCATTGCCTTCCCAGATCCCTATACTGTACAGGACTCCCACGGAAACAATGATGTTAGTGACATGGAGGAGGACATGGAGTTAGTGACATGGAGTTCTCAGGTAAGGTATCCTGAAGCAGCGATAGCTGAACCATGGTCTTTGCTGCCCTCTTCTGGGAGTGAGGAGGGAATGGTATGGTGTGATTTGGGAAAGGCAAAGTATAAAAAGGACTTAACCAAACACTGAACTTTTAGCCTCACCAATTCATGCACACACCCATCCTAGTACATTTACAACAATAACAAACAAACAAAAACACAGAAATTCTTTGCAGCTTCTTCTATCAAGAGGTGGAGGCTATTTCCTCATCCCTGCATCTGGATTGGCCTTATGGCTTGCTTTGAAGGTGATGTGATATTGTGCAATTTCTGAACCTCAACCTGAACTGCAAGTGGCCTTGCATCTTCTGTCCTAACACTGGGATCCCTCTGCCACCATGTGAACAAGCCTGGGCTGGCTACTAGAGACTGAGAAACCACGAAGAGAGAGGCCCCGCCGGTTCACCAATTCCAGCTGAGGCATCCGATGATTGATGAGGCCACCCTGGATCATTCAGCTCCAGCCAAGGCAGTCTAGATAACTCACGGGATTGTAAGAAGTAATCTTTGTAGTGTAAAGCCACTGCTTTTTGGGGTGGTTTTTTGTACAATAAAAGTTAATTCACTCATTCTTTAGATGAATTTTTTAAAAAAATATTTTATTGATTTTTTATAGGAAGGGAGAGGGGTAGAGAGCTAGAAACATCGATGAGAGAGAATCATCAACCAGCTGCCTCCTGCACACCCCCTACTAGGGACGTGCCCGCAACCAAGGCACATACATGCCCTTGACCGGAATCGAACCTGGGACCCTTCAGTCCGCAGACCGACGCTCCTCCACTGAGCCACACCGGTTTCAGCTTTAGATGACTTTCAAAGCATATTCATAACGGTCTGGTTGTTTCCAATCATGCTTTTGTCTGTTTTCATCCACTCCTTGATCCTTTTGGAATGTAAACACAAGAAAAAACTTCTCTCCAAACAAGCTCTTATATTTTCTATTACTACAAAAGGAAAAATACAAAATCCAGTGTGTGTGTGTGTGTGTGTGTGTGTGTGTGTGTTGCTAGGAAGTTTGGATTGTCAATTATGACATTCATGAGTCATGTCATCCAGAGCCGTTTTGGTGGAGTGGTTAGAATGAAGCCAGACTGAGATAGTGAATGTAGTGTTCAGTTTCAGGAAGTATCCTGATAAAAATTTCAAGTTCCTGATAAAATTATCTTCACCTTCTACCTATTTCTTTTTAATCGTTATGTTAATAACTAGAGGCCAGATGCACAAAATTCGTGCACTTAGGGTGTGGGGGGGAGGGGACGGGATTTCTCAGCCCTCACAGTCCCAGAGCCCTCAGGTGATGTCCAACTTAGGACTTAGGCCAGTTCCCCACAGCAGTCAGTCATCCTTAGCACTGCTCGCCAGCCATGAGCCCGGCTTCTGACTGAGCAGCACTCCCTCCACACACACACCCTGTGGGAGCACACTGACCACCAGAGGGCAGCTCCTGCATTGAGTATCTGCCCCCTGGTGGTTGGTGTGCATCATAGTAACTGGTCGTTCTGCCATTAGGTTGATTTGTGTATTAGCCTTTTATTGTATAGGATACTATCTATACTAGAGGCCTGGTGCACCAGTGGGGTCCCTTGGTCTGACCTGCGAGGATCAGGCTGAAACCATCTCTCCAACATCTCCCGAGAGGTCCCCATGCACGATTGGGGCTGGGGAGGGACCCCAGGAGGGCTCCAGGGTGTGACCAACCCATCTCACCAAGTTTTGATCAGCTGGACCCCAGCAGCAAACTAACTGACTGGTCAGAGCATCTATCCCCTGGTGGTCAGTGTACATGATAGCAACTGGTCAAATGGTCAATCAAAGGGACAACTAGGACATTAGACTTTTATATATAGATTATATACATACACCTGCGGTAGCCACTTGGAATCCTTTTTGAAAATAGACATAGTTAAAATTGTGAAGAGTCTCTTACCTAAAATCGAGCTTTTAGCCCTCAGCATGCCTTCATTCTTATCACAGACATTTTTCTCTCCAGGAATGGGACCAACAAAGCTCTCCTTCAGGGCTTCTCTGACGCACAGCCAAATGGCAGCCAAGAAAAAAGAGCAGCTGAATGAGTGCAGCTGGGATAGTTTGGAGTAGAGGCTAGCTGACCTAGAGAGTTATGTTCATTACCTACTTATGTTAATTACCTAGAGTAATTAAGGAATGGGCATTGGAGTCTGGAAGTCTTCATTCACATGCTTGCTCTGACATTTACCAACTCACTTCACTTAATTTCCCTATTTTAAGAGGATGGTTATAGTACATGCACTTGGCACACAGTAAACACTCAAAAAAATGCTAGCTTTTTACTAGTTAGCATGTTATATTCTTCTTCTCATGACCCCCATACCATGCTGGACCTCTAGCTACCAAGCTCTCTGGATTCTATGGTGTCCTGCTCCAGATGTTTCTTCTGCACTGTTGATAGGATTTGAGGCTGTCTAGTGGGCCATGTCATCCACATGATGAGGAATTCCATCCCATGGCAGTGATGGGTGTATCTGTGTGACACTGCCATGAATGTCCATGACAGGAGATATCAAGACACCTGGAGCCTTATGAAGAGGTGAATAGAGACAACCTATTGAGAGACAACCCTTTGTTTGCATACACCGACTTGGGCAGGGATTGACATCTAAATCCTAGACAAGGAATCAGAGCTGGGTAACAGGTAACAGATAACCAGGTAGATAAGAAAAATAGCATATATTGCTGGGACCGGTTTGGCTCAGTGGATAGAGTGTCGGCCTGCAGACTGAAAAGACCCAGGTTCAATTCCGGTCAAGGGCATGTATTTTGGTTGTGGGCACATTCCCAGTGCAAGAGGCAGCTGATTGATGATTCTCTCTCATCGATGTTTCTAACTCTCTATCCCTCTCTCTTCCTCTTTGTAAAAAGTAATAATAAAAAATTTTAAAAAATCAATAAAATATATATATTTTTAAAAAGAAAAATAGCATATATTTATTTCATGGCATTTATAGGCAGCATTCAGAGAAGTGTCTTGCATAGTTTCTGCTCTCAAGGGGAATCATGGGGAAAGGACATTTCGGGGGTGGGGGGGAGAATGACCAATATCAGGCTAAGTGAATAATATAGAGACTGCATTACAGGAGTTTAAAGTAGGGTTGGGAATTGGGAACACCAGGGAAGGTTTCTGTAGGTGACCTGAGTTGAGCCTGGAAAGTGAAGAAGAGAGGGAAGACACCAGGGAAAGAACAAAATCAAAGGCCTGCGGGAGAAAGAGGGGGTGTGGCTTGTCTAGAAGCAGGCAGTCTAGCCAAACTGGACAAACTCTGACTTGAAAAGGAACCTAAAGGAAAGTTTGGATTATCCTGCAGGTAATGTGGAGTCATTGAATATTTATGAGTAGAGGAAACTAATCATATAGGACAAGTGTTCCTGAGAGTTTTCAGAAAAAGCAGCTTTAAAGAAACTTCTAAGCATACACTCTGGGCCCAACTTCCTAATACCCTAGCACTGCTTTCCCTCTGTTAACCCTCTCTCCACCTATCCTCTCTGCCTTTAATGGCTCATTTCAGCAGTATCTGTATCCATTCAGAACTTCTCTCGCTGCAAACAACTGAAAACACAGTCAAAGAAGCTTAGGCAGGAAAGGAATTGATTAGTCAGCCCAGGTGACTGATGAGAGGCAGAGGATCTGACTTTCAAACTTGTCATCAGGTCTGTTTCTCTTAACTGCTCATTTTTGGCCCTGCTTATCAGCTTCACTTTTAGTTTTCATTTGGTGGCCCCAGCAGCAGTGGGCTGTCTGGACAAATGGGAGGATGATGCATCTTTCCATGTCAGTCTTGTAGGAAAAAACTGGACACTTTTCCACTAGCTCTAGCGAAAACCTTATTATTACCAAGACTAGACTTGTTTAGGTGACCTGTCCATCCTGAAGACAATCAGTGTGGCCAAAGTGATGTGTTGCCCCGAATGACCAGGCCTGGGTAATGAGCAGAATACCTATGTTCTGGAAAGTGAGGACAGGAATTTGTCCTCAAGGTAGGAGTGCACAGCTCTAAATAGCCCCTGACTTCCCCACAGATCCTTCCTGAAACCAGAGGATCTACCTACATGGCTGTGGAGACCACTCAAGAGCACAGTGCTGCATTAGGAGGCCTACAGCTGGTCCCTGCACTCCAAGGTCCGGGACTGGCCAGGACCCTCACACCGTGGTAATGCTGGGGTCTACTTTACCACCTTCCCTGGGGCCCTCTTTATCTGGGCCCCTGTGGTTGCACTCTTGTGGTCATCAAGCTGGTCAACACCCTACAAGTCCATGTGACTGGTTCACTCTCCAGGTGAACTGGCTTTTCTGAGCTGACTTTGCTGACCTGTGTGTGGCCTTTGTAGACACCTGGAAAATGACCTCCAGCTTGGTCCTGCCTGGTACCGTAGCATGCACCCAGGGAGGCTCATCACCCACAAGGTGGACTTCCCCCTCTCCATCTGCCACACCTAAGCACTCTGCCATTCCTAGAGCTGTGTGGACAGAGGGCAAGGGGGCTGGGATAGTGGTGAAGAGGACTTCTGGGCTATGGGCCAGCTGCCATCAACTCCTATCACCTGGAAGACTGCAAAGCTTCCCAACCACAGCCAATTCAATTCTTGCTCCACTCTAACCCCTTTTCTATTCAGAACAGGAGTGATTGTTTTAAAATATGAGAACAGGTCATTGGCTTGCTCAAAAGCCAAGGCTTCAATCTCAGGAGTTCTGCAGTTTCATTTATTGCCACTTCCAACTCCATGGATTCTTGCTGCTCAAGTAGATCAAGCTGTCCAGCTTTCTCCTCATTCTGTTCTCTGATCAAATATCATCTCCTCGCCGAAACCGGTTTGGCTCAGTGGATAGAGCATCAGCCTGTGGACTGAAAGGTCACGGGTTCTATTCTGAACCAAGGACATGCACCTTGGTTGCGGGCACATCCCCAGTAGGGGGTGTGCAAGAGGCAGCTGATCGATGATTCTCTCTCAAAGATGTTTCTAACTATCTCTCTCTCTCTCTTCCTCTCTGTAAAAAATCAATAAAATATATATTTTTTTAAATAAATATTTCAGAGGCTTTCCCTGACTACCCACCCCTCAGAACTGTATCCCCTTCTCAGCCTGTGTTTTTTGGTTTTTTTTCTCATATCACTAACCAAACCTATATTTGATTTAGTCCTATTACTGTTTACTTGTTCGTTTCAATAGAATGTAATATCCATGAGGGACCGGGAGTTTGTCTAACTTGTTCACTGTTGATGGTGTTTGAGACAGAGCAAGAGGTAAATAACTATTCCTTGAATAAATTAATGTCAGATGGCTGTGGTGTTTGTTACTTCTATGTCCTGCACCTTCTCTCAGCAACCTGCAACCTCATGAGAAATAAGCCATTAGCCAAAAGCTGTCCCCTGTTTGCTGTTGATTACATTTTCATAACTGTCGCTGTTAATATTTCACATTTACATTAAGGCGGTATGATTTTCAATGCAGTTTCCAAATTTTATTTGGGACAACTCTCCCAAGGATAATCTCCCCTTTTGTTAACGAAGCCCCCAGAGGTGGCACAGTTGGTCCGTTCTTGGTCCTAGTTTGGTTGCAAAAATAGTGATATTGGTGACAGCAGTGTCAGAGCACTCTGTCCTCGCTGGAAGTGACCACCCTGACTCCTCTGACTCTGGCTGCCTGGGTGGGTCCTCTCTTAATCTAGACGGCAGTTCCTTGGCTGGGGGGTTGGGTGGGAGGGCTTTCCTCGCAGGCGTCCAGTGTCTTCCCGGTCTCATTTGTGGCCACAGGATCCTTTGCCTCTGGATTCCAGGCTTCCCTGACCACCCTGAAGGGCGCTCCGTGACCAGGCACGACCACGTCGGCAGTGCCCAGGACCCTCTTCCGGCTCCGCTCCTGGGCCACCGGGTCTTCGCTCAAGGCCTGCCAGAAGTCCTCGTCCCCATCGCTCTCAAACACGTCGCCCACCACTGCCACGGTGCCCATGACCGTGCCCGCCACCATCACGCTCACGTCCCGCTGGCCCCCGTGGCCGGGCGTGGCCCACACCTCGAGTCCCGGCCCCAGCCGCAAGGGCCGCTCCTCCCCGAGCCCGTGGGGAAGGTAGCGGCCCCCGGGGAGGCAGAAGTCGTGCGAGACCAACAGGGCGGCCCCTGGGAACAGCCCCAAGTTCCCGATGTGATCCGAGTGTCCGTGGGTTCCCACCACCAGAGTCACGTTTGCGGGGGCCACGCCCTGCTCCGCCAGGGCCTTCAGGAGCCTCTCCCGGGCCCAGGGGCCTCCGGTGTCCACGAGGATGGGGCCCCGGGCGGCCTCCTCCAGGGCGGTCTTGGCCTCGCCGCTCTCGGGCCGCGGCTGGAGGCGGCTGGAGGCGCAGGGCAGGATGAGGGTCACCGAGCCGTCGGCGCGCACGGCGCCGCCCACTCCCTCCGGCTCCACGTAGCCCCGCAGCAGAACCACCACGGAGAAGGGGTCGCCGGGCAGCCGCAGCGGGGCCTCCCCGCGCAGCCGCTCGGTCCGCACCACACCGCTCATGGCCGGCGAAAGCGGGGCTGCGGGCCCAGGTCCAGCCCCTTAGGGTCCCCACACTCCCCGCAACCTCCGACAAGTGGTCTCCGTTCTTGCCGCCCCCTCTCTTAAAATGGTATCGCCCTCGGCCCCCTTCCGAGGATGGATGGTATCGCCCAACCTTTTTCTTCCACGTGAAGCGGCGCGTTTTTTCAGCGTTTTTTGGGCCCCCGCCTTGTCACCGTCTCGTGGTAGGTCCACGCTCGTCACCCCCCAAGGAGGTCCTTTTTAGTTCCTTCACTATAACCTAACCCGCTCTGTACCTTGGACCCAGCTTTACGCCCCTTAGGTTCTGAGGCAAGGATGGAAACGGGGGAAAACGCGAAGGGTTTTGTCCCCTGCGAGCTCCCATAAGCCCAAGTATGGCGGCCGGCACGGGACCACCCAAGGAGTTCTAACCCGGCCGCGTTCTCTGAGCGCGGACCCGGACCCCGGCCCAAATACCGTCCTCGGCCTGGTATCCCTGCCAGCTTCCCTGGGCTGCAACGTTATTACCAAGCACCATTAGCTTCTAACAGGACGGCAGCCAACCGCCCTTTTCCCTGGGCGGGGCGCTGCCACATCAGCCAGCTACGATGTGTGCACGGTAGTTGATTGAAATTTAGGTTGCAACCGATTCTTAAAAAAAAAAAAAAAAAAAAAAGGAAAGAAAGAAAGAAAGAAAAGAAAGCTTACTAGCGATATATAAAAAATTTGGCACTTGTGAAATTATGTGGCGGGCCATCGGTGAAATTAATATGAAGTAGACTAAGTGTGTCTACTCCACCTAACTTATCAAACATCACCCCATCCAGTGTCCCTCCCCTCTTCGGTCACAGTTTGTGGGCATGTAGCCTTCTGGACGCAGGCGGTGTGTATAAGTTGCGGAGAATGCCCTTCTGGCTTCATCCTTGTAAGGGTCTAAAAAAAGGCAAAGTGATGTTCCCAAGACCCACAACTCCTGTGCCATTGCCGACCTCTGGGTGGAGTTTAGAAGTAGTAGAGATTTTTAAAGGGGAAAGCCTTCACTATTGTCTCCACACCTTACAGTTAAGGGAGCTAGATGACAGGCAGAGGGTATGGCTTCTACCTACTGCTCACCCCTTTCTCCCCATAGCTATATTATGCTGTACCATCAGGATTCTGCCTGAGACCAGATGGGAGAGAACAACTACAAGCTTAGGGGTGAGACACACACACACACACTCACACACCATAAAAGCTGTGGAGTAGAGAGAGCTCAGACTTCAGAGAACTCTCCACAACCCCTGCCCTTCCTGGAGGCTCAAAAACAAGGGTCAAAGATCCTCTGGGTCATGTTTGGAGTGGCCTGGTGTGCTGGTCATCTCTTCTTCCTTGTCCTTCTCCTCCTCTTGGTCTTGCTCCTCCTCCCCTTCTGTCTTCTCTTGCCCTTCTGTGATCTCCTTTCCAGTCCACGTTTCCTGTAGACATGCTAAGTTGGGTGACAGAAAACAAGTTAGATATTGGCCCTGTGGATAGGGGGTGTTGTGGCCTGGCAGGAAAGGGACCAGCCCACACACTTACCAGTTTCAGAAGCTGCGAGCACATGACCTTCACAGAGAAAATGCTGCAGGGGCTGCTCCTGATGGTGGAAGTACCAGTTTTCCACGACTTCTTCAAACTCCTCCAGCATTTTCTCACACTGGTCAAGTGGAAGGGTCAGAAGAGTATCTGCTCTGCTGGGCTCTGGGAACCTTCCTCTTCGCTCTTTACTACCTGTCTCCCCACCCCCCTCCACCCCCCACTTCGGAGATGCAGGTAGCCAGGAGTTTAAACGTGGCTTACTAGATGTGTGATCCCCATTCATTCAACAAACATTTACTAACACCTACTCTCCTGAGTAGATTATTAAACTCTAAGTTTCAGCTCCTTGTCTGTAAGATGGGAAATGGTAATCAGGTTGTTGTAAGGGCAAAATGAGGCAGCAGCTGAAACGTATGGGGCTCCAAATTCGCACACTCAGTAAGTGGTAATGCTTATTAGTAGTCTCCATTATTACTTCTTGATATACTCCAGGTGCTTGTCAATCAGTGACAGTCCTCACTCTGCCCCCTTCTCCCTGCTTAGAGGTAGAACTCCCTAGGACCTAGTTCCCCTTTCAGGTTCCCTTCTCACCCTTCCCTGGGCTGGATCCCATCCTACCTGCTTCTTGAGGAATGTGACCTCCACACTGGGCTCGTCCCACAGCTCCAGAGGGATCCCCAGGTCCACCTTGACTCCCTTCTGCACCAGGCCTTTCAGCGTTGCCATGGTCTGACTCTGCCCCTGTGAGATGGGAATTTTGGGGATCAGCCCAGCCCACTACCTCAACTTCTTCCTTTCCCTTTCCACCACATCAGTTTGTCAACCACCGTAGTGTGAAGGGTAAGTTCTATGAGGGTGAGATGAGGAAGCCTACAGATGAGGAGGGGACACTGAAGAGCTAGAGAAGGAGGCTCCAGAGGATATAGGCCTAAGCAGTGGGATCCTGCCCTGGGGAGGAGTCTGACCTTGGCGTATCTCAGTGAGCCCTTGCGCTCAGCATGAACACTGTAATCCAGAGTTTGCTCACATAAATTCTCCAAGGCCTCTGCTAGCCTTGTCTCTCTGTGGGGAGAGGGGAAACAAAGACTCCTTGAATGCTGTATGAGCTCCCAGAGCTCTTTTGGGGGTTGAAAGGTGGAGGGGCATCAAGAAGGACTCACGAAACGCTGTAAGGGACGTGTCTTTTCCTCTTGCCCGTGTCCAGCACCTGCCCCAGCTCCAGCACCTCTCGAGATCGTCCAGTGCGACTCAGCTTTTCCTGTAGCTCCAGACTCAGCAGCTTACACACTAGATGTCCAAAGGGACATGAGAGATAAACAAACATGCCAGCAACTCATTCTGCAGATGAGCAAAAGCAGCAGAGCCTGCTGGTTACAAATGCAGACTCTGGAGCCAGCCTGGTTTACAATCCTGACGCAGCCGCTTAGTAAGCTGTGTAGCAATCTGCTGTGCCTTGGTTTCTTCACCTCTAAAATGGAGATAATAATAGTATCTCCTTATAGGGATGTGGTGAGGATTAAATCCATCCATGTAAAGCCTTTACAATATGCCAGCACAAAGTGAGCAGTGTATAAGTCTTTGCTGTTGTGAGGCAGTCATTTATTGGGCTCCTTCTGGATGCACAATAGCTATAGAGAGCAGGTAAGACCCACCATCCCTATCCATGAAACACTGCCAATGCAGTGGGAATAGAAAGATGGCAATATGGTGTGATGATTCCTACAATAGGGATTAAGACCCTAGCTGGTTTGGCTCAGTGGATAGGGCATCAGCCTGCGGACTGAAGGGTCCCAGGTTCTATTCCAGTCAAGGGAACATGCCCAGGTTGTGGGCTCCATCCCCAGGAGGGAGTGTGAAGGAGGCAGCTGATCAGTGATTCCCTCTCATAGATGTTTCTATCTCTCCCTTATATTAAAAAAAAAAAAGACCAAGAGACTTAATCTCATTGGGAAATGCAAAATTCATTCAATGGTTACATACTGACTTCCTGCTAGCCTGGGATTTCCTTAAGGGTGAGCATTGCATCTGTTCCACCACTGTCTTTCCAGCACCATCATGTGATCTGCATGTTATGGGTCCCAAGAAAGGAGTGGCCTATACAAAAGTGCCAAGTGAACTAACCGGGAGCAAGTAACCAAAGTGCCTAAAATATGCCAGGTACTGCTCTAAGATCTGGGAGACACAGATATTCTCTTTCCCTCCTTTACAATACAGTGAGAGGTGACAGATATGAAAAGAAGACTTCCAAAGGAGGTGACATTTAAATTGTATCTTGGAGAACTACATGCAGAAGTGAGAGGGTTATTCCAGGCAAAGGGAAAAACAGGAGAAAGGATAAAGCAGGCTCACTAGCTGCTGAGTGCAGTGTGGCTTCAGTATGGGCACTATGGGGATGGGATTTTGATTATGGAAAAGAAAGAAAGGTAGGGAGGGTGTCATAAAACAAACATATGTTCTGCCCTAACAATAATCTTGGCTGTGCTCTAATCACTGCAGGAAGCCTGCACAGGTGTTAAAGCAAGGACAGACGACATTGGGTCTGTGTTTACAAATCCTGACAGAGGAGTAGGGGCACAAGTGAAAGGAGAGTAGAGATTAGGTCTAAGTCTTGAGGAACAACGATATTGAAATGCAGGTTAAAAGAAAAAGAATCCAGGGAAGAAATTAGAGTCAGGAAGGCGGCAAACTAGGGAACCAGAGCACTCAATGAATGGCCCAGCCCTGAAACGCCCTCTCCCTATTATTGCTCTCTATTGCTATTGTACATCCAGATGGAGCCCAATAAGTAACTGCCTAACACTAGTTGGGACCCACAAATAGTGCAACTACAGAAGATACTGCTTGCTGTAAAATCCACACAGTACACACACACACACCCTTTGGAAAGCCTCACACCTATGGGGAATCTCTCCCAGTTGTGTGGCCTCTTTCATTTATGAGCTTCAAAGGCTGATTCACTCATCCCCAAGCCCCGACAGGAGAACGCGGAACCTGTAATTTGGGAGTGTCTCTGCCGAGGTGGAGCAGAGGATATCCACAAGGTGAGCCTAACATCCCACTCCTGCAGGATCTCCAGATTGAGGTCTAGCGTCTAGTGGCATGGGCGGAGGGGTGGGGAGTGTGAGGGGAGACGCGCGCGTGCACATACACACACACAAGATGCTCAGTAGCTTGGTGATCCTGGGCAGATAGTTTCTGAACTACAATTCCCACAAACCATTGGGGCCCAGACCGGCCAGAAAAAGCGGGCTCTCTCTCTGGATGTCTCCTGGGAATTGTAGTGCCATAGGTTTGGGATAGCCCTGGATCCCATTCGACTTCCGCCAAACTCCACCAAAAAACCCTCCATAAGGTCTTCAAGGAGGTTGAGTGACCCACCCATCACGGCCCATTTGGTCCAGCCCGAACAAAGGAGGTGGAGCAGAGGGATGCCAAAAGAGCTATTCCTTTCAGATACCTTCGCATTTGCTGGGCAAGCGTTCTGTGTCATCGTCCTCCTCCTTCGGCGTCCCAGCCCATGCTGGGAAGTGTGCAGTCAAAACGAAAAGCAATATCCCCAACGGCACAGGTCCCATGACAAAGTGCTGCTGCCCACAACCAAACACCCCTTGCCTTCTAACCAACTTCGGGGAAGGCCGCGGGCCCTTTTAATTCCGAGGGGTTTGGCGGCAACTCTAATAGTCTCCAGCCTATCCCCGGAGGCGCACGCGCAGTGCCGACCCAGGAGGGGGCGGGGCCCTCCGCGCTCCGGCCGTCCCCGCCTGGGTTTTGTGGCGCCTCTGGCAGGTCCTGGCCGCCGGGTAGTGAGGAAATACACAGAAGGAGTTACCACAGAAGTGTACGCTCCTGAAATGTATATATAAAAAGCAGAGGGTTTTTTTTAATTTCAGGCCATGAGTCTAACGAACTTATTCTTGCTCAGAGAAAGGGCAGGGACTTGCTCCTTTTCTCTGCCAGGACCGGCTCCCGGGAGGGGGCGGGGCCAACATGGCGCCGAGCGCCGGCTGAGCGGCGCTTCGGCGGCGGTGAGAGTTTTTCGTGCCCGGCGCGCTCGGCTGGCGGGAGGGGGTCAGGTCGGGTGGTACCATGGCCTAGACCCCTTGGCGGGCCTGTGTGGGGATCAGGAAGAGGACGGTTGGTTGTGTGTCCGTACGCGTGGGGATTCTTGTGTGTTTGCATGGGAGGGATGATGGGGATGAGGTGGGCGCTCTGCTCCTTTCGAGCTGGACCTATGGCCTGGGGGACCTCGTTTTCCTGTTGGCTCTAGCTGCAGTTAAGCCTTTCTGCCGACTGCACTGACCGGAGGGGCTGCGAGCGTTGTGAGCTTTTTCTGGCAGGGTGTTGGTGGGTTAGTAGTTCTCCAGGACGCGGCGACTCGACCGCTGCTTGCACGCCCGGCTCCAGGCACAGTGCGAATTTGTGTGGAATGAATAAGACTTGCCAAAGTGGAGGAAAGCTGGGGTGTTTTGAGAAGAACCAAGTTGTCTTTGGTCTCCCATCTTCTCACGCCTTCAGCATGTCCTCACCAGCCCCCACCCACCTACATCCCGCCGTCAGTCCTAAACACTTCCGGCGTCAGTGGTCCTCACACCAGCTGTAAGCGAGCCCCTTTCCTGGTGGCCAAGCAGTAGGTTCCAAGGTTGGGTCTGTACTTGTTCGTCTTGATAATACTGGTACCGAGTGGGAGTGGAGCACTTAGATCTCTAATCCTCACAGTTGGTTCATTTATTCAAATATATATTGAATATTTACAGTGTCTCAGGCAACAGTTTGCTAACTTGGAACACATGAGTGAACATAGTAGACAGAGATCTCTGTCCATACGGTGCAGGAGGAGGAGATGATACAGTATATATTAGATGTTAAATGCCAAGGGGAGGGAAAGGATGGGGTGGAGTATGTGGTATTAAACAGGGTGGTGGAAATAGGCAGTCAAACTGTCATCTGGGAAAGAGCATTCCAGGCAGAAGAAATAGCAAAGGCCATAAAGCAAGAGCAGGTCTGTCAGGTTTGAACAGCAAGGCGGACAGTGGCGCTGGAAAAAAGCTGGAAGAGGAAGGAAAGGAGGTCAGAGATGTCATGCAGAGAGGGCCTTGTAGACCATAATAGGAATTTTGGATTTTTCTGGATGGTAAACGGGGAGCCATTACAGAGTTTGAACAATGACCCAATCTGATGTATAATTTGACAGAATCACTCTGGCTGCTGTGTTGGGAGTAGAAGTAAAGAGCAAGGTGGAGCTGGGAGAGCTTCTCAGGAGGCTATCGAAGTTATCCGGGTTGTAGATGATGCGGGCTCTGGGCCTGGGATATAAAGTTGGCCATCGTCACCCTATTAATGATACTGAAAACAGAGAGGTTGTGGTCACCAAGTAAGTAAGTGTAGCCAGAGAAGAAGAAGGACTGAGACTAGGACATTCTAACATTAAGCTGGTGAGGAGGAAGAACCGGAAGGGGAAACTGAGGGCTAATGGCCAGTGAGGTAGGAGGAAAACCAGCGGTTGGTGCCACAGTGGAGTAAAAAAAAAAAAAGAGAGAGAGAGTTTTCAGAAGGTAGTAATTAGCTATGCTATGTACTACTTTGAGGTGAAAGAAGATGAGGACAGAGTGGGCCTTGAATTTGGCAATGTGAAGTCAGCCGTGATCTTGAGAGTTTCAGGGATCTAGAGGAGCAAGAGCCCCATTAGAGTAGGTTCAAGAGAGGAGAGGAGAATTAGAAACAAAGTTATGACAATTTTTTGAGGGAGTTTTATTGCAAGAATGAGAAAAAATTGGGTATAACATACAGAGAAAGTAAGGTAAAAGGTGTGTTTTAATGTATAATTTGGTAAAATACATGGAAAGCCCACCATCCTAACCATTTTTTTAAAATATATTTTCATTGATTTTTTACAGAGAGGAAGGGAGAGAGATAGAGAGCTAGAAACGTCGATGAGAGAGAAACACCGACCAGCTGCCTCCTGCACACCCCCCACTGGGGATGTGCCCGCAACCAACGTACATGCCCCTGACCGGAATCGAACCTGTCCGCAGACCGATGCTCTACCACTGAGCCAAACCGGTTTCGGCCATCCTAACCATTTTTAAGTGTAGGTGAGTGGCATTACCGGTAAATACATTCACATTGTTGTGTAACCATCACCATCATCCATCTCCAGAACTCTTCCCATTGTAAAGCTGAAATTCTGTCCCTATTAAACAGTAACTTCCCATTCCCCCTCCTTCAGCCCCTAGCGACCACCATTCACACTTTCTGACTCTGCGTTTGACTACTTTAAGACCCTCACACAAGTGGAATCATACCATACTTGTTTTTTGTGACTGGCTTGTTTCAATCAGCGTAACGTCCTCAGGGTTCATTCATGTTGTAGCATGTGTCAGAATGTCCTTCCTTTATAAGGCTGTTTTTAAGCCAGGAAAATAACTGCATTTTGTAGGCTGATGGAAATGACCTGGAAGGTTGCACAATTGATGATAGAGAGAGATGGGAGAAACACTGGAATGATGTTGGAGGTGGTGACAGGCATGAACAATTTATAGCAACAGGTGGGAAGGCAGGGTATGTGGATACCAGTGCTACTTGGTGGGTAGACATAAGGAAAGTCTGGAGGTCCCTTCTGATGGCCAGAGGTGAGGAAGGAGAAAGATGGTCACACAGGATAGAGGGAGACTGAGTGCACAGAGTTATAGTATGCTTGTCTGGCAGGATAAGGGCCCATTTGAAGTTTATGGCCATGAATTTAAAGTGGTAATTAGCCATGATGGTTGTGTATTTTTCTCACATTGAATTGTACAAGAATATAGGCTCAGGTAATCTTTTAACCAGGATTGTATTTGTGTCAAGTAATAATGCAAGAAGGGACAAGAGAGATGGAAGCATGCGTAAAACAACGTTAGGAAAAAAGTGTTTTCCATATTTTATGGAAATATGGAAACCCAAACCAGGGACAATTTAAGTAACCTGCCCTAGTAACACAGCACAGTAATGCTAGGGCTTGTATTTAAATTGAGAGTGAATATCATCCCTATTGCCGAGACTGGTTTGGCTCAGTGGATAGAGCGTCGGCCTGCGGTCTGAAAGGTCCCAGGTTTGATTCTGGTCAAGAGCATGTACCTTGGTTGCAGGCACATTCCCAGTAAGGGTGGTGCAGGAGGCACCTGATCGATGATTCTCTCTTATCGATGTTTCTAACTCTCTACCCCTCTCTCTTCCTCTCTGTAAAAAATCAATAAAATATATATTTTTTAAAATCATCCCTGTTATACCTCACTTGTATGGTGCCTGGCATAGAATCAGAGCTCAATAAATTACGTTGAACTGGATCGAATTGCTACCTCCTCCTGTTACGCCCAATGCTGACTCATGTGGGGATGGACAGAAGGTCCCACGAATTCTTCCCATCCTTATTCTCCTCCATTTGTTGTGGCCTCTCCTGAGCAGACAACCCCTCTACTTTGGGTCTCACATTTCTTTTTATCTCTTCTGCCCACCCCATCCCCCTGCCAGGGTCTCCACCTCTCCACCCTGGGGCACCATCCTTCAGAGGAGGGCGGAAGAGCTCCAGCATGGCTGAGGAGAAGAAGCTGAAGCTCAGCAACACGGTGCTGCCTTCGGAGTCAATGAAGGTGGTGGCCGAGTCGATGGGCATCGCCCAGATTCAGGAAGAAACCTGTCAGCTGCTGACAGACGAAGTCAGTTACCGCATCAAGGAGATCGCACAGGTCACCTGGCCCCTCTACCCCGTCCTGCATTGAATGGAGGAGGATGCTCAGGCCCTCTTCTTCCTCGGGGTCTCAGGCTGACATTTGTTCTCCCACCCCAGGATGCCTTAAAGTTCATGCACATGGGGAAGCGGCAGAAGCTCACCACCAGTGACATTGACTATGCACTGAAGCTAAAGAATGTGGAGGTGATTGGGACACACAGGACTGAGATGGGGACGGGGGTGAGAACAGTCCTTCCATGGCCCCCCTTCTCATCCTGCTGCCTCTCTCTCTCCTGAGATAGCCACTGTATGGCTTCCATGCTCAAGAGTTCATTCCTTTCCGGTTCGCCTCCGGTGGGGGCCGGGAACTCTACTTCTATGAGGAGAAGGAGGTTGACCTGAGTGACATCATCAATACCCCTCTGCCCCGGGTGCCCCTGGACGTCTGCCTCAAAGGTTGGGGGAGAGGAGAGCGGGGTGGCAGGGCAAGGAAAGGAGGGGCAATGCTTACGGGTTTAAGGAGACTCACAGGGAAGAAGCCCTCAGCGTGGGATCCCTGGTGAGTAGCAGGAAGTGGGAACAGGAATGAAAACACACATTCCTTAGTGTGGAGTGACTTCCTAGTATTCATGTGCAGCAGTTCAGCTTGATACCTTCCTTCCTCACAGCTCATTGGTTGAGCATTGAAGGCTGCCAGCCAGCTATCCCAGAGAATCCACCTCCAGGTAACCTCCCTGCCCAGAGCCCACCCTTCGGCCTTTTTCCCCCTCCCCCCCACCACACACACACACACACACCTTCTACCTCTCTCAACACTCTTGCAACTGACTGCTTTCCCACCAGCTCCCAAAGAGCAGCAGAAGGCTGAGGCCACAGAACCCCTGAAGTCAGCAAAGCCCGGCCAGGAGGAAGATGGACCCTTGAAAAGCAAAGGTCAAGGGGCTGCTCCAGCTGATGGCAAAGGTCAGTCCTGCTAGGCCAGGCCTCTTCGGGCTCTTTCCCCAAAGCCAGATAGTCACTGGTGAATTGGTGAGGTCAGCCAGAAAGCCCCAAAAGAGATCACCCAGCACAGAGGGTCAGGGTTTCTCTGATACGAAGGCCTCTTCTGGAGCTTTCTTTTCCAAGCCCATCTTCCCAATTTACACAGGGAAAGAGAAGAAGGCACCGCCCCTCCTGGAGGGGGGCCCTTTTCGATTAAAGTCCCGAAGTATACACGAGTTGTCTGTGGAGCAGCAACTGTACTACAAGGAGATCACTGAAGCCTGTGTGGGGTCCTGTGAAGCCAAGAGAGCGGTGAGGCCCCCCCACCCTGCCTTTATCGCAAGTCCCCTCCTCGGAGGCCTCAGATTCTCCCCATGGCATCTGCCCCGCCTCACTCATTCCCTCCTCCCGCAGGAAGCCCTTCAGAGCATCGCCACAGACCCAGGGCTCTACCAGATGCTGCCGCGATTCAGCACCTTCATCTCAGAGGGGGTGAGAGGACTCAGACCCCTCCTCTGCTCCCAGGGGGTGAGGAGTTGGCAGGGGAAACTAATCTAGTGTTCCCTGCCCTGTCACTTCTCCCTCCTCCAGGTCCGTGTGAACGTGGTGCAGAACAACCTGGCCCTGCTCATCTATCTGATGCGCATGGTGAAGGCACTGATGGACAACCCTACCCTGTATCTAGAAAAATACGTGAGTGGTCCTGCCTACCCACCTCTCATCCCAGGCTTTGAAGACCTCACTGCCACCAACAAGAAGCCAGTTATCATAATTAGCTGCCTTATCACTTCTCTCTTAGGTGCATGAATTGATTCCAGCTGTGATGACCTGCATCGTGAGCAGACAGTTGTGTCTGAGGCCAGATGTGGACAATCACTGGGCACTCCGGGACTTTGCTGCCCGCCTGGTGGCCCAGATCTGCAAGCATTTCAGCACAACCACTAACAACATCCAGTCCCGGATCACCAAGACCTTCACCAAGGTGAGCCAGAACAAGGAATGTAGCCCTTTCACATCTCTACCTCAGGGTTGTCACCAGGACAGTGAGAGCAGTGGTGGGTCAGTTGTGGGGAGGAACTGAAAACAACGGCAGAGGGATTGGGAATGGGACTGGAGTCGTATGCACGTATATCTGTAATGTCTTAATGATCTACAAGGAAAAGTGCGTTTGAGACCTGGGTCCTTACCAATTAGGCTTTCAGGCCCATTTACCTGGATTTATTTTCCATCCCCTTACAGAGTTGGGTGGACGAGAAGACTCCGTGGACTACACGTTATGGCTCCATCGCAGGCCTGGCCGAGCTGGGACACGATGTCAGGCCCCCATGGGGAAGCACTGGGGGAGGGAGGCATCATATTGTAGTGGGCAATACCTACCACCTGGGAGCCTTTGTGGTGACCCCAGGCCCTGGCTTCTCTCTTTCCTTCCCAACAGGTGATTAAAACTCTGATTCTGCCGCGGCTGCAGCAGGAGGGGGAGCGGATCCGAAGTGTCCTGGATGGCCCTGTGCTGAGCAACATTGACCGAATTGGAGCTGACCACGTGCAGAGCCTCCTCCTGGTGACCAGATCCCCCATGCCCTCCCCCAGCTTCTTCCCACTCATCTTCTCCCCTTCCTTCCCCCCCCCCCCCCCGCACACACATATACACAATGTTTAGCAAGAATGTCGTCTTTTATTCATTTATCCCATCTTTGCCTCATATTCAGAGAAACCTCAGAGTCCAATACTATTTAGCAGATGGAAAAGACTGAGGCACAAAGGAGTTAAATAAGAAATAAGAGGTCTTGCCGGGACTGGTTTGGCTCAATGGATAGAGCGTTGGCTTGAGGACTGAAGGGTCCCAGGTTCGATTCCAGTCAAGGGCTGCACTACCCCTCATGCTACTGCATCACTGTGGCCCATTCTGTGTAAGGCAAATGCCCTATGGACCAAAACTACCTCAGATGGCACCAGGGTATTTAGCATGTTCTCCGTTCACAACAATTGGTGCCTATGTTTTCTTATGAAGAAAAACCATAGCATTCCTTATACACACTGCTATGCCAGCAAGAACATACTGAAATGGTAATATCCTTTTTCACGCCTTCACCATGCTTCCGGGAATCCCAGCCCTCTTTCAACCTGCTGCTTCTTTTTTTTTCTTTTTTCTTTATCTCTACAGAAGCACTGTGCCCCTGTTCTGGCAAAGCTGCGCCCACCACCTGACAATCAGGATGCGTATCGGGCAGAATTTGGGTCCCTTGGACCCCTCCTCTGCTCCCATGTGGTCAAGGCCCGGGCTCAAGCTGCTCTGCAGGCTCAACAGGTCAACAGGACCACCCTGACCATCACTCAGGTCCGTGACAGTCCAGGGAGAGGGGTGACCAAATGGAGAGGAGGATTGAAGAAGAACGAGGGGAGACAGAGTCCTGGTTTGCATTGGGATGTGGGATTACAGGCATGCCCATGAGCACGAATTTTTTGAAACCCAGAGCCCTCTGAGTCAGAAGTTTTGGAGGCAGCTAGACCCCCACCCCAGTGAGACCAACTCAGGAGCAAGACAAGCCCTTTTTCTTAGATGTTGACATTTTCTTCTTGCCTCTTCCTCCTGCAGCCCCGACCCACGCTGACCCTTTCTCAGGCCCCTCAACCGGGCCCTCGGACCCCTGGCCTGCTGAAGGTCCCTGGCTCCATCGCACTGCCCGTCCAGACACTGGTGTCTGCACGAGCTGCTGCTCCACCTCAGCCTTCCCCTCCTCCAACCAAGTTTATTGTAATGTCATCGTCCTCTAGTGCCTCATCCACCCAACAGGTATGTACAGCCCCACGGGACCAGGGATGACGGGAAGCATGTCACATGCTGTCCTGAGGCCCCAGAGTAGGCCCAGTCACCTCTGAGCCCAAAACAGCAGCTAGAAGGAGCACTTCCCAGGGGCCCAAAGGCCACAGCTTCTCCCCCTGAGGATGAATCAGAGGACGAATTATTTGGTTGGAGCAAGTGAGGTATTCCCCCAGCTCCGGGGAGTAGTGAGGATGCAAGATAACAGACACTGACTTTCCGTTCTTCCCCCAGGTCCTGTCCCTCAGCACCTCAGCCCCTGGCTCAGGCTCCACCACCACGTCTCCTGTCACTACCACGGTCCCCAGTGTGCAGCCCATTGTCAAGCTGGTCTCCACTGCCACAGCTGCACCCCCCAGCACTGCCTCCTCCGGCCCCGGCAGTGTCCAGAAGTACATAGTGGTCTCTCTTCCCCCAACAGGGGATGGCAAAGGAGGCCCCACCTCCCACCCTTCCCCGGTCCCTCCCCAATCCTCAGCCCCTTCCCCACTGGGGGGCAGTGCCCTCTGTGGGGGAAAACAGGAAGCTGGAGATAGCCCTCCTCCAGCTCCAGGGACTCCAAAGGCTAATGGCTCCCAGCCCCCTGTATCTGGCTCGCCTCAGCCTGCCCCTTGATGCTGTCACACAACTGCCAATCTCTCTTCCCAAGATTCTCTCTCTCTCTATTTACACACACACACACACACACACACACACATACACACATGGTGGAAGGAAGTAGTCATTTGCTTCCCTCACCTTAACTTTCTTTTTAGATATTGTACAGCCAGCTCATAATAAAAGTTTGATTTGTAAGCTGTGATTCACCTCAGTCCTTCCTGTGTCCGATACAATGAAAGGATCTAACCTGTGGAGCCCTCGTGGTCTCTAGGACTCAGGTCTCTTCCAGCCAGATCCATTACCACAGGCCAGAGGATGGAGAAGACAGTATCGTCCTCCTGAACCACAGGCCGCCATCTTTCCTGCCCATGTCCTTGTTTGGGGAGCCTCAGATCCGAATGACATAAGCATCGCTGTGGCTTAGGTGTCGCACCCACTTGTGGGGGTTGGCATTGCTGCAGTGTCTGAATGCCAGCCTGAGGAAGCGAACCTGGAGGCCGGAGCACGTGTGCCGGGGAAGTTCAAAGGAGAGGCTCGCAGGGCCCAGCCCCAGAGGAGGCGCTGAGGTGGACTGTCCTTGCCCAGGAGGCCCAGGCAGACCCGGGACTTCCATCTGTGAGGGACAGAGGCAGAGGGGTGAGTGCTGAAGACGAGAAGGTGGGCAGGGGAGCCCCAGGGCCAGGAAGGTGACTATATTAGGAACAATGCAGCAACTATAGTAAGCGAGAGGAGTTGGGACTGAAAATGGAGGAGGGCCTTAGAGAACCAGCAGCCGATACCTGGAAAAGGCCTGAGAGCTGAGAGCCACCTTGCACACGAGGCAGGTCCCAGCGAAGGGCTCCGTCACACAGCTCTGCCTTCTGCTCTGGGCTACTCAGCTCCTGAGACAGGCTGGAGATTGGGAAGGTGCTGGGCTCAGCCCCTGACTGCCTCAGGGGCAAGCCAGGTCCACCGCTACGGTCTATGTACACTTTCCTCCCCAGTGCCATCCTGTCGTCAGGGGAAGCTGGTAAAACCACTGCACACACACTCACCTGACCACCCCTCGAGGCAGGGGAAGGTGAAGCCTGATATTGAGAGCCTGGCTGCAAACGTGAAAGGAACAGTCAGCCCCAGAAAGGTAACGGCTCGTCTCCATGCTTCATTAATGTCACAGCTGGAATTCAGCACAAGTGCCACCCCACCCTCCCTAAACTCTCAAGCCTCTAACTAAACTGATTCCTAGGCTGGTGGCTGCATCTGAAAGCCATAGCAACAGGTATCTATCTGGGCCCTTTCTCCTACTCCCCATAGCTGAACTAGTCTTGGCTACCCCACTCATACCTCTTTGGGGGCAAGTCACATCGTAACTTCAGATAAACCTGGAGCCTGGATGAGAGAATACAATACCATTACACTAGCCCAAGCATGTCAAACTCGTGGCCGGCATGTAAACAAGGCATGCGACCCACTGGCCAAGAGTTTGACATGCTTGCTCTAGCCATAACCTGCTGGCATCTCACCAGCCCCAGACATGTACTGAAGGAAGGAGAGAGAAGGGCTGAAATCTACTCTACTTTATTAATCACTAGCGTTCATGGGACTGAGTCCACTTGGGGGTCCGGTGCCTTTTTCTAATTTGTAACCTATACCATTAACCACCATCCCTCCCCAATAAATCTACCTATGGACTTGGGTTCCAGAGAAATTCTAGAACTAGAAATGGTCTCACCTGCCTGAGCCTCGGTCCCACTGCACAGATGGAAAGAGCCGGAAGGGAAGTGGGGAGGGGAGGTCATCTGAGAGTTGGTACCGCATCACAGTCAGCTACGGTGAGGGAGAAACAGAGATCAGTCTGGTGCCCTCACACCTGAACTGCCCCCCTTCCCTTGGGTAGATGGAATATGCTAGGCCAGCCCATCCTGACCTCGCCCTGAGGTGGCTGTAAGCGGAGTATTCGATGAGACTCAAATTCATCCAGTTGCACCGAGCTGTGAAATGAGACTTCATCCACCCGAATTCCTGGCCCATAACCTAGAAAGAAAGACTCCTCTGCTAACCCACATGTTGGGAGAGAAGAGCAGGGATGGGGTAGGGATCTGTCTCTAACTTCTCTCCATGAAACTTCTGGTAGGAGAGAAAGACCTACTTTTTCTCACCTCTCAGTTCTGACTTCCCCACACAAAATTCTTCTGTCAAACCAATGCGCATCTCTGTCAGAAAAAAAAAAAAAAGGACATCAGAAAAGGCCACCGAATAGCACCACAAATGCCTCCAGAAGTCTGTCCCAACCCCAACCCTAGGTCCAGCCTGCAGACTTCTCACCAGAGCCACTGGGAAGAAAGCTCTTGAGTCGGATCTCTCCCTGCACATCCACCTTCAGCAGTGAGCCCTGAGAGTGGCAGAGGGGTTAATGCCCAGAGATGACCTCCCCAAATGTGTTTGCCAGATACCATCTGGGGGCCCAAACTTACATTGGATGCTATCAGTACGGACAGTCTCTCAACCACATCCAAAAACACCTCATTCTTTTGGCTCTGAGGAAGAGAGGGCATTTGGGTAGTTGGAGGCTGACTAGTGGACAGAGCAGTGGACGCTAGGGCCAGGGTTGGGAATACGAGGTATAGGAAGGGGCTGGATTATCCAAATCTAGGAGAGGTGGGAAGATATGCAGGGATCTTGGACTCTGGGATTTCCCTAAAACAAAATCAGGGGGTCTGAACCTGTTTAGTCCCTCACCGGGTCAGAACGGCTGGACAGGACTGGGCGGCTGGCTGCACTGCTGGGCGCCACTTTACTCTGTTGTGTCTCAGCCCCAAACTGCAAAGCACCCAAACAATCAGTCCTCAAGGTCTGGCAACCCCTGCCAAACCTCCCTCCTGGTCCTCTTTCCCTCTACCCACCAAGCCAACGCTGCTGAGATCAAAGAGGCTGAAGGGCTTGCTGACCACAGCCTCAGTCTGGATGAAGTTCCTCAGCATCTCTGTGGATGTGGTCTGCACATAGCCATAATCCTACAGACAGAGGAGGAACAGTTTCAGGGTGGCCAGTGGGGGGAAAAGAAGTGAAATGCAGTGGACTTAGCCTCACAATCAAGGAATAGATCTTTAGGGAACGGGGACAACGCAGGACGTCTTTGAACCTCACCAACACTTCATCCAGGAGTTCATAGACAAGAGCCACGTTGCGGGAGATGGTCCCCTCTCCCAGGGAGCCACAGTAATCACCCAGGAGGGTGGCTAACCTGAGGAAAAAGAACGGAGTGTGCATCTCTTCCTCTGCTCACACCCCAACCCCCAGCTGCCCAGCCCTGCCCTCCTCACCGAGAGAGCAGCTCTAGGAGGCTGAAGGGAGAAATGTTTTCTGAAGTCGTGGCCACCAAATAGAGACCACTGTGTCTGATGTGAATAAAATGACGGTCATCGTGGTGCTGAGGCAGAAGGGGGGAGAGGGGGAAGAGAGAACAGTCAGGAAGAGAGTTGTACTTAAGGGGCCCAACTAGTACTCTGATTAGCTGGTACCCTGATTCCCCAACTACCCAGCAGTGCGACCTCGGGCAAACTAGAAACCTCCCAAGGGCCCAGTTTTCCCAAGTGTAAAGTGGAGTTAATGAGAGTTCCTTCCTCAGAGGTGCTGAGGAATGAGGCATGTAAGGAGCTGTGCCTGCCATATGGTTAGCGCTCAATAAACTTTCCTCAATAGTATCTGGAGGAATGCACGGCCTCCACCCCAACGGGAAGCTCTCAAGGACACAGGCCTAAGTGGGAGGAAGCGTCCTCTCCACCCGAGCCTGCCAGAATAGCACTCCAAGCCCCCCTTTTGGTTACCATGACAACCGGGGACTCTTCTCCAGGCAGTCCCATCAGCTTCCGGTAGAAGAGCTCGGCCACATCCCGGCCGCCACTGTCCCCACGGACTTAAGGGCAGCTAAGGACCGGGAGGCACACAAGCCAGCTCTGGGACACTACTCCTTACCCCAGCTTCCCTCCCTGGACTCGTAGGTCAAGGATACAGTCTTTGTAGATGAGTGGGTCCCCCTTGGAGGACAGAATGAAGAACTGGGAAATCATGGCCGTTCTGCAGATTGGACTAGGAGAGAAAAGAGACAGCAGCCCCGAAACAAAGGGACGCCTGTAAGGCTGGCGCTTTAAGACCGAGTCTCCTCCGACGCGGGAAATCCGGCGCCTGCCCCACCCCTCCCAACCTGTCTCTTTCTTAACTCACGCCACTTCCCCGTCACTCAGCCCAAGTACGCCTGTTGATTGGTCGAGGCTGGGCCCGCGGCGGGAGGGCGGGACAGAAATCTCCTTATGGGATTGGCCCATACGCGGCTACGCCGGTCACGTGTTGGGCGACGTTTCGCGCCAATTTCGGTTGGTCAGCCTCAGTCTGCAGCGGGAGCGATCGCTGCTACGGGAGAGTGAGAGCTCTGTGCGCTCCAGCTGCTGCTGCTGCACGGTCCTCAGCAGCGATGGCACATAAGGACTACGCGCTGGAGAAAGGTGAGGGTTCGCAAGCTTGGGAGGAGCGTCCGGCGCGGGGACGCTCCCGGCCAGCACCTGTTGATGTGAGCTAGGGTCCCGGGGGCCGCCGCTCGGCGCGCGAGGCCGGAGCCGGGGTCCAGAGGCGGCGTGGCTAAGGCACACGGTGCCTGGGAGGCACGTGGAGACCCGAGGTCGGAGAAGAGCTAGTGATGGTGTTCGGGAAATGAGTGGGGGCGGCGGATAGCCCCGTTGGGGGTTCGCGTGGAGACGGTAGGGCCTGGAGAGGCCGGGGCCTCAGAAGGTCTTATCTAGGGCGTAGAGTCGGGCACCCCTGGCCCCGCTGCCTTCCGCGCGCTTCGGCTCTCTGGAGTAGCCGCGTCTTCCCGGGACATCGAAGCCCCGGGGGCGGGCTGACCTGGGCCGCTGCGCGCGGGGATTGGCCATTTTAAGCCAACTTACAAGCGGAAGTGAAGGCGGGCGGAAGTTGCGCGACGCCTTGGAGGGAGCTTCGTGTGTAAACAGTGTCCTTCCGCGCGGGAGCCTCCGAGAGAGCTGCCTAGAGCAGGGGCGTGCCTGGAATTAAGGGTTTTAGTGCGAGTCTTAGAGGAGGTAGTAAGGAGCCAAGATGGGGGAGACGGCGTGGCCCTGGACCGGCTGGCTAACGGCCAGACCGGCTCCCCCGGGCGGAGGAATCCCGCGCCGTGAGGCGGCCGCATCTGGGCCCATGTGCTTCTTTGTTTACTAAGAGCGGAAGCAGTGGCGGTAGAGGGGGTGGGGTGGAGGATGGGACTAGTGGCATAGGTTTAGGGGACCGAAAGAAAGCGAGGAGATGATAATTATGGAAGAAAAGCTGAGAACCTTGAGACTTGAGTTTGCTGCTGGGAGTTGGGAGGCCTTTGGGAACGGGCACTGAGACTTCTAACGAAGGCAGACACTGAAATTACCCCAGGGGGAGGGTGTTGGGTAATTTTTCAACTGCCAAGTGACCCTTATTCTTTAGGTAAATCAGACTTGTGAAAAGGAATTCTGCCCAGTTTGGGGAGAATTATGTGGGGTGGGGTGATTTAAATGTTCACATAACTAATTAGTCACTTAAACAAGAGTGGGTTTCTTATATTTCTGTTGGGTTTGCAAAAAAGGTATCTGAAAGAAAGGAAGGTTGATCATGATTTTACATTTACATTATAGAAAAGGTGAAGAAATTCCTACAAGAGTTTTACCAGGATGACGAGTTTGGCAAAAAGCAGTTCAAGTATGGGAACCAGTTGGTAAGTCTAAGATTGGAGGGAATGGCACCTTAAAGAGCTGTAAGGTGGCCTGGCTTATTTCAACAAGTGCATTTGTCTGTAAATGACATGTTTGGTTCAGTGCCCCATACTTGGTGATAATTAAGGAGTTGAGAAGCTGTCTTTGGGGGGTTAAGAAATGAGTATTGCTGTCCCACACTATTTCTTCCCTGTGAAGACCTGGAATCTGTCCTAAGCTCACAGCGATGGTTCCTTGCACAGTAAACTTGACTCTGAGGTCTTCCCTACCCCAGGTTCGACTGGCTCATCGGGAACAAGTGGCAATGTACATAGACCTTGATGATGTAGCCGAGGAGGACCCCGAGTTGGTGGATTCAATTTGTGAGAACACCAAGCGCTATGCAAAGCTCTTTGCTGATTCTGTTCAGGAGCTGCTGCCTCAGTACAAGGAGAGAGAGGTGAGTGTTTGCAAGGAAATTCGGGTCAAGGAACTTTTATGTCAGGGAGCTTCTCAGATATTAACGTGTTCTGAGCTAGCAGAAAGGAGGGCAATGATTTCTGCCTGCTGACCTTTATACCCCATCCTGCTCCATATATATATATATATGTATGTATAAAGTTGATTTTAGAAACATCCATTCATCTGCCTATTGGGGATGTGCCCGCAACTAAGGTACATCCCCTTGACCAGAATCGAACCCGGGGCCCTTGATTCCATAGGCCGACGCTCCATCTGCTGAGCCAAACTGGCTAGGGCCTGCCACTCATTTCCCCATCTTCCTTCCTCTGCCTATAGGTGATAAGTAAAGATGTCCTGGATGTTTACATTGAGCACCGACTGATGATGGAGCAGCGGAGTCGGGACCCTGGGGCAGCCCGAAGCCCCCAGAACCAGTACCCTCCTGAACTCATGCGTAGATTGTGAGTGATCTCAGTGGGGAAAGGTGTGGGAATTGGTTCTTCAGGACCTTGCTAATGACTGTTTTCTCTCTCAGTGAGCTGTACTTTCAAGGCCCAAGTAGTAATAAGCCTCGTGTGATCCGGGAAGTGAAGGCTGACTCTGTAGGGAAATTGGTAACTGTGCGTGGAATCGTCACTCGTGTCTCTGAGGTTAAACCCAGAATGGTGGTGGCTACTTACACTTGTGACCAGTGTGGGGCAGAGACCTACCAGCCGGTATGTATGAAATAGGGAACGGGGATGTACTTGTTAGTATCTTTTTTAAGAATTTCTGTCTATGAGGTATCCTTTTCCCTGTTTGTTGTAAAATACATATGTGTTTTCACCTATCATTGTTTTTCTGGTATATAGAGGTTTTTTCACCCATTAGTGTTTTTGGTCCCTGTCAACTGTTATTCCAGAATAGTTCAAGATGTTCTTGACAGTTCCATGACAAAACATGATGTAAGTGGCTGACTCTTAAGTGGCTCGTTTTCTTCTGACTTCCTTTGGTGCTTTCTTATATCTTAGATCCAGTCTCCCACTTTCATGCCTTTGATTATGTGCCCGAGCCAAGAGTGCCAGACCAACCGTTCAGGAGGGCGACTATATTTACAGACACGTGGCTCCAAGTTCATAAAATTCCAGGAGATGAAGATGCAAGAACACGTGAGCTTTGGGAGTATTGCCCAGGGAAGGTGGAGCTTGGGAGTCACTTTGAATACTCTAGTCTTGAAGTGGAAGAAAGAATAGGAGCAGATGAGGCAGAGAAGTCATCTGGGGCAGGAGGGATGTTTAACTGAAATGTTTTTATTGAGCTGGGGAGAGGTAAAGTAGATCTCTGCTTTTGTATTTTTGTATTCCTGTTGGCTAGAGTGGGTCAAGAAGTAGAAGAGCGGGGTCCCTGAACAGGAGCTTAGATCCTAACGTAAGGTGACCAGACGTCCCGCTTTTTAACAATTTGGGACGCAGGACAAATTGTAAAAAATTGGGACGTCTGGTCACCTTATCCTAAAGGGCCTTATGTTTCTTTTTCCTTGTCTGTGCCCCTTATCCCCCAGAGTGACCAAGTGCCCGTGGGAAATATCCCTCGTAGCATTACGGTATTGGTAGAAGGAGAGAACACACGGATTGCCCAGCCTGGGGACCACATCAGTGTCACCGGTATCTTCTTGCCAATCTTGCGCTCTGGGTTCCGACAGGTGGTACAGGTAAGAAAGGGGGTTTGGAGGGAGGAAATGTTCCCTTTTTCCCCTTGCCCACTCACTCTCACTCCACCCACAGAGAAAACTATTGACAATAAAACAAAGGGTTTTGTTTGGAACTCCTTCCTGAAGGAACAGTGTGGACTTGATATCATGGTCTTTTCCTGTTCAAGGGTTTACTTTCAGAAACTTACCTGGAAGCCCATCGGATTGTGAAGATGAGTAAGAGTGAGGATGATGAGTGTGGGTCTGGAGAGCTGAGCAGGGAGGAGCTGAGGCAAATTGCAGGTGAGGGCCTGGGGGAAAGATTGGAATGTTTCTTCCTAGCACTTTTTTTTTCCTAATTTTCACTTTCCCTCAGAGGAGGATTTCTACGAAAAGCTGGCAGCTTCCATTGCTCCAGAAATATATGGGCATGAAGATGTAAAGAAGGCGCTGCTGCTCCTTCTGGTGGGAGGAGTGGACCAGTCTCCTCGGGGCATGAAAATCAGGGGTAAGAGGAAATGGGGAAGAGGCTCTGACAAGGGAAGGCAAGAGTTGGCATCTTGGCTTCATGGGCACTAGAATGGATCAGAAGGAACGATCCTGAGTATGGTGGTAGGGGAGGCTTCAGAAATACTTTTCTCTATTGCTGGACAGCTTGCATTAAAAGAATAGTTGTGGGGGCTTTCTTTTTCCAGGCAACATCAACATCTGCCTCATGGGGGATCCTGGTGTGGCCAAGTCTCAGCTCCTGTCTTACATTGATCGCCTGGCCCCCCGCAGTGAGTAACCGGACTTGGGGAAGGAAGTAATTGTAGACGACAAGAATAGGATTGCCACATTTATTCTCTTTTGGGGTTTGAAAGGTGGGAGAGGGTTGGGGCAGGGAGATAGTGCCAGCACCCCATAGATCTTTACCCAGGAAGGCCTGGTGAGCAAGTAAATTAGGTCAGTGCAGACCTCATTTCACTGTCCCCATTACTTGGGTCCTTGCCCTATTCTTGCTCTTTTCCTTGTTCCTTTCCCTTCTAAACATGTCTGCTTGTTTCCTGTCTTCCTGACCCTGCCATTTAGGCCAGTACACAACAGGTCGCGGCTCCTCTGGAGTGGGGCTTACAGCAGCTGTGCTGAGAGACTCTGTAACTGGAGAACTAACCTTAGAGGGTGGGGCCCTCGTACTGGCTGACCAGGGTGTGTGCTGCATCGATGAGTTTGACAAGATGGCTGAGGCCGACCGCACAGCCATCCATGAGGTCATGGAACAACAGACCATCTCCATTGCCAAGGCAGGCATTCTAACCACCCTCAATGCCCGTTGTTCCATCCTGGCTGCTGCCAACCCTGCCTATGGGCGCTACAACCCTCGCCGAAGTCTGGAACAGAACATACAGCTTCCTGCTGCACTCCTCTCTCGATTTGACCTTCTCTGGCTAATCCAGGATCGCCCTGACCGAGACAATGACCTACGGTGAATTAAGCTCAACACTCAAAGGGACATATCTTAGAGATGATTGGGAGGGAGGAGAAATTGGGAAACCCTCAAATTCTCATGAAAATGGCTCCACAATTCTTAGGGAAATGGTGGGTCTGGGCTGAAACATTAGTAAGGATTTCTTAGTAATGGTTTCCCCTGCCATACTGTGAGGAGATGGAGCCCAGGGAAGGGGGAGATAAGAGTTGGGGCACAGGGTGCATAGCACCAAAAAGAGTATTCCTCCTTGTCTCCACTATTCCCAGGTTGGCCCAGCATATCACCTATGTACACCAGCACAGCCGGCAGCCTCCCGCCCAGTTTGAACCATTGGACATGAAGCTTATGAGGTAGGAGAGCTGAGTAAGGAAGGACAGTTCTGCTTCACCTTGTGTGGCGGTATCTTGGGCCTTGTGTGTCCCTTGAAAGCTTTCAGTCTTACTACCACCCTGCCCATCCCTTTCTATGTTCTGGTCTGAGAACAGAGTCCAGTCCTCCCCAGGCTGGCCACAGAAGAACACACATCAGAACTAATCTTGCACATCACTGGCCTGTCTTGGTGAGGCAGGTTCAGATTCTAGGCAAGGCTGAGTCCTGCTCCAAGGATACTTGAAGCCACTGTTCTCCACGGGCCTGTGATAGGGCTCCCAGTGGTCCCCCAGGTTTTTCTTCCCTGCCACTATTCTCTTCAAGTAAACAATGTCTTAAAGCAAACAAAATATATTTGTTCCCTTTAGCCGTATCTTGTTCAGAAGGAGAGGACTTGACCATCTCTAGTCACAAATGGATTTGTCTTACGCATAAGCCATTTTCCTTAAAAATCAAAATAATTTTAGATGTACCAAGAAATCCATCCGTGATATTCAAGCCACAAAGATAATGAGCTATTTTTTTTTCTTTTACTTAAAAATTCCTCCCTAATTCCAAGAGGGTTTGTTTTTGTTTTTGTTGATTTCAGAGAGGAAGGGAAAGAAACATCAATGATAATTGTTGATTGGCTGCCTCTGGCAGGTTTCCCAGCCCACAACCCAGGTATATGCCCTTGATTGGAATCTATAGGACTTTTCAGACCGCAGGCTTACCCTGTATCCACTGAGCTAAAGCAGCTAGGGCAAGAGTTTTTTAAAATGGGAAATTTATACAGAAAAAGCATCCTCCATCTCTCTTCTGCTTTCTCACAAACTCATAGACGATACATAGCCATGTGCCGGGAGAAGCAGCCCACAGTGCCAGAGTCTCTGGCTGACTATATCACAGCAGCGTATGTGGAGATGAGGCGAGAGGCTTGGGCTAGTAAGGACGCCACCTATACTTCTGCCAGGACTCTGCTGGCTATTCTGCGACTGTCCACTGCTCTGGTGAGTGCCCAGTTCCTATTCTGCTGGAGGGTTATCTGTTTTGACTATTACTGGGCAGCCTGCAGTAACATTGTCCTTTCTCATTGCCGCCTCCCTTCCACTCAGGCCCTGCTGGGGCTAAAGTGCTGACAGTGCAGATAGTGGTCCTCTCGTGCTACCGCACTGTGGGTACTTGCTGCTCCAGCAGGGCACGCACAGCGTCCATGGAGGGAAAGGCCTTTCTGCTCAAACCTCACTATGGGGGTGGGTGGGGCGAATTTCATTATGTCCTAGATCCTGTGCTAGAAATCTTCATTTCTGCCCTCACATCTTGGACCTTAGTCCTGGGGGCTCCAAAGTGCTGTTCGTGCAGGTAGTGTGATTACCTGACCTACTGCTGAGCTAGCACTTCCCGAGCCCCAGGGATACCTCTCTGCCAATCGCTTTCTTGGCTGAGCTCCCCAAGCTCCATCTGTCATGGTGCGGGGGAGCCCATTGGAATTCAGAAGGCTCTAGTCTCCCTCGCAAGACAGCTGAACACCGGGACTGGCCAGTGTTGAGAGGCGGAGACTTGGGCAATTGCTGGACGCTGCCCTGGGCATTGCACTTGTCTCGGTCTGACAGTGCCGGCCCCACACTGCGGATGTTTAGAGGGGAGGAAAGGGGGCCTCCACTGGTTTTCTGAGTAGGCAACACAGAAGGGGGTTCCCTGACTGTTCCACTCCCCTCCTCCTGTTCCCATCTGTCCCTACCTTCCCCTTAGGCACGTCTGCGAATGGTGGACACAGTAGAAAAGGAAGATGTGAATGAAGCCATAAGGCTAATGGAGATGTCAAAGGACTCACTGCTGAGTGACAAGGGACAAACGGCTAGGTGAGTGGTTTAATGGAGTTCCTTTAGCAGACCACTTTTCCTGTGGCTTCTGCAACGACACATGATGGTGGCTTCAGAATCGCAATATCACTGTTCTCTGACATGTTGGATGCTCTTGTTTGTACCCTGACTTTACACACCCACACTTGTTGCCTTCAGGACCCAAAGACCAGCAGATGTGATATTTGCCACCGTTCGTGAGTTGGTCTCAGAAGGCCGAAGTGTCCGATTTTCCGAGGCCGAGCAGCGCTGCATATCTCGTGGTTTCACACCTGCCCAGTTCCAGGCAGCTCTGGATGAGTATGAGGAACTAAATGTCTGGCAGGTCAATACTGCCCGGACTCGGATCACTTTTGTCTGAGCCCAACCCGCTTGTGACGCTGGAGTCTACTCCACATAGTGTGTGCAAACTCCCCTCCCCCTTTAAAGGCCCGAATTGCCCTTGAGGGAAAAGGATCCCTTGTTCCCTGAGCTGCACTTTTCTTCATTCCTTTTGCTAATAAAGTGTTTATAGGTTACTGCCTTTTGTCAAAATGAAGTACTGTGTGTACTATATGCATAACCTGTTTGCTTCATACTTGTCTTCTTTCATCCACTCCATAAATACACTGAGTAAAGTACCTGCCAGGCATTCATATAGATATGGGATGTGGTGTGAGATGAGAATCCCACTGTACTAAGACTATTCCCTGGATCCCCTTTGGCTCAAGTGTATATCGAGGTGTCACTCAGGTTCTCAGGAACCCACCTCTCCATTTCCTTCGGAAATGCCTCTGCACTTCATTATACCTCCCTAGTCCCCAACTCCTACTTGAAAGTCTTATTGGGGGTGATGGAAACCAAGGACCTGAAAGAAGGCATGTGAAATGTAACGCCTGGCACAAGTAATTACACAGGACAATTCCCCATGTTTTTATCACCTGGCTTCATCTCTAAAGTATAAACACTAGCACCTCTGCCTCATCAGGCTGAGATGTTTGGAGGTCAGGCAAATATATACCCAGTGTTAACAAGCATTCAATAAACCAGCAACAAATAGGAAACCTCAGTAATATTCACTGCCCATAGGATCAAAGCTTTCAGTTGTCTCACAGAAATGTGCTTAATATCCCTCTTCCAGTCTGAAAAGGATTGTTTGGGAAAGTAGTCCTTACAGGAAGACATTAAACATTGTGTAGATGGAAGCAGGCAGTTTTCTGCTCAATAGTCCACCTGACTAGACAGTCACTGAAAAGTATGGAGAAGAGCTGATAGGGGATTCCTGTCTCTGCACAAGGCTGGAACCACGGGTCTCCTTTAAGATTGTTGAGGAATCGGGGGTACCTAACAAGAGGACAAAGCCACTGAAAGGGGTGCCGAGGAGCTGCTCCCCTTTTATTGATGACAGGCTTCTCTAAAGGGAGTGTAGCACCCCTCCCCTCTGCGACAGTCATGGCCTGTGGAGCACAGAGGGACCCCTGTGCGTCATCTCTTCAAGTACCCTCAGAAGAAGAGCCCCCGCATCCGCCTGCCGATGCCTTGTCGATCATAGAGGACGTTGAACTTGTTCACGAACTGGTTCATGGTGTTGCACGTTTTGGTGATGGTGCCGAGGTAGGCCATCAGCCCCACATCATTGCATTGCTGAGGGAACAGAAAGAACCAGTTCCTCACAGCATGCCCAGGGGACAGTTGAGTCCCATGTCCTGCATGCAGTAATGGCAGCATTATGCTCCACCTCCCCATCCTGGGTTTCACACTCACATCATAAAAGTCTGTCTTGAACTTGTCTGTGCTGAGTACTGGGAGGCAGTGACACAGAGCATAGGCCTCCCGAAGGATCTCATGGTTAAAGGGGACCTCTCCTGAGGGCACAAAAAGTGAATGCATTAATATGGGCACTGTCGCTTCACCAGGAAAGAGTGCCAGGGAAACCCCTCTCCTACCTGCTTCAGAGGCCTTGACGTACTCCAAGATGAGCTTGACACGGCTGTGCAACATCTTGATAGCACTGTGCTGCGCTATCAGGTGTTCGGCTACTGAAGGATGAGGACAGGCCATGGTTGAGAAGACTTGTGACCACACCTTCCACCCCCACGTCCAAGGACACCCCTCCAGCCTCAGTTACCAGTGGAGTTCTCTCCACTCCCTGTTGCTGTCATCCGGGCCACATGGTCTACACCAATGCGCTCAGCTTCCTCTGTGGCCAGAGTATAGGTCAGTTCGGCGAACAGCATTGTGGCCTATGGAGCACACAGGGACAGTCAAAAGCAGGAAACACCAGGGGCAGGATCTGAGGGTTGAAAGGGCATTACCTCTCCATTGATTATATCGATGACCGACTCAAAAACGCTGACAGGAAGCTGTAAAGAGATGGAGAACAGCTCTCACATTAAATGTACCGGAACCTAAACTATGTGCCAAAAATTGGGCTTGACCCTTTCACATTAGATTTTTTTCATCAAACCCAATGAAATGTGTTTGACATTATTCCCATTTACACACCCACACTTGTTAAATGTGAAAATGCAGGTCAGAGGTTAAATGCATGAGAAAATGCAGGTTAGAGGATAAATGACTAAATGACTAACCTAAAGTCACACAGCTCTTAAGTGGCAGAATGAAGGTTCAACTCAATAGATGTCATACAATAAAAGGCGATGAGGATAAAAGATAAGCATGAGGATAGACAAGCATGACAAAGTGAGCATGGAGTCAGTGTACTCACATCCGTGTGCTTGGTCATAGGGTTCAACTTAAGAAAGAGAGGGCTCTCGATTATCTCACACACCTGGAAGAGGAAGACGATAGACAAGAGTGGTAATGCCCATCTTCCCTCCCCTCATCCTCCATTTTCTGACCCGGCATGCACATGTGTGAGCAATGCATACCTGCTTATGGACGTGGATGTCGGATGGGTCAGGTGGTCCCCCTGTGGTATACCAGCCCAGAAACTCCAGCTCCTTGAATACCTGTTTAACTGGGGAGGAAGGGGCCAGAGCACAATGTATTTCTTTAAACCATCCTTCCTTACTTTGAAACTCTTGGTGTATTTTCAGGAGCTTCTCCTCTCCCCCACCCCACTCAAACCGTGCCTCAGTTTACAATAATTCATCCTTTACTTTTTTGGGGCAGAGTACCTGAATGTGTTCTTTTTCTAAGATCTCTCCAATTACTCTGTCTTCACTTTCCATAGTACTCATCCCATGTCCTGTGTATTTCTTCCCAACCTCCTCCATCTTCCCCACTTCATTTTTCCCCCCACCCACTCCTCTGCCCACTCCTATTCCCCTCTCACACTGCTCCTCCTTGGTGTAATAATATTCCTTGTCAATGATAATCTTCTCTTCCACGGTGTGTGACAGCAGTTCAAAGGAGTTCATCACCTCGATATTTCGGCCCTCCTGCTTCCCGATGAGAGCCCCAATCACTGGGGAAGAGAAGGACACACAGGACCGGGTAAGGAAGGGTAAGGAATCCTAAAGCTTCCTGATCACATTCTGAGGGTCTGAGGTCAGTGTGAACCAAGTACCGGGGAAACGGTGATTTGGGCGAGGGGTAACTGGCTTCAGGAAAGGAAGGAAAACAGAGGGAGATGACCAGAGCAGGCTGTAGAATTAGGCTTAACACACACCCTGCATAGGCCGCCCTTCCTGGGAGCGCATGCGAATCCAATGGTCTGAGATGTTGAGAATCACCAGGGGATGAAGAGCGACGGAAACACTCCCTGTCACTCCGGAGGCCATCACGCTGGGGACGACTAAGGGAGGAGGAAAAGGAGAGAAGGTGAGAATCCAGGCCCCATGTCCTTCCCCGGAGACGGCAGAGCCCGCCCGAGCCGTACATCCCTCCCGCCAGTTATCCCAGGGGTCGATGTTCCGTCCGCCCTCCTGACCTTCCAGGATCCGGGAAGGCGGCCTTCACGACCCCGAAGATAAGCATGACCCGCCTCCAGAACCGCCCCCGCGGGGCCCGTTACCTGCTGCATCCACCTCCATCCCGCTGCTCCCGCCAGTCCCGTTCGCCGCCGCCGCCGCCATTTTCCCCCGCGCCCGCCGGCCTCGGCCTCGGCCCCGCCCCCTCCCGGCTTCCGTCGGGCCACGGCGCATGCGCAGTGTCCCCGTGCGCGCCTCGTCGGACTGGGGCTGCAGCGGCGGCCCTTCCCCGGGAGGCCAGGGCAGCTTCCCTCCCAGCGCGGAAAGCCCGAGGCCCGCGGCGCCCGGGAGCTGACTTTGACACCACCTCTCGGCTGCGGCTGGCCGGGAACGAATTATTAGGCCCCACTGCAACCTTTCCTCCTTAGTGAAATTGTAACAAAAACAGCCTAGCTCTCAAGTCTATTGCAGAATGAATGAAATGTCATGGTATTGCCCTCCGAATAAAATTCAAGCTGCTAGCGGTGGCTTGCAAGCCCCATGTGATCTGCTCCCTGCCTACCAGCCTACCCTGACTTTTTTTTTATATATATATATTGATTTTATTGATTTTTATAGAGAGGAAGGGACAGGGAGAGAGAGTTAGACGCATCTATGAAAGAGAAACACCAATCAGCTGCCTCCTGCACACCCCCCTCCGGGGATGTGCCCGCAACCAAGGTACATGCCCTTGACAGGAATCGAACCCTGGGACCTTTGAGTCCTCAGGCCGACGCTCTATCCACGAGTCAAACTGGTCAGGGCTGACCCTGACCTTTACTTCTCTGCCCTCTAGTCCCCATGTTTCAGCCACAGTCTCCCTCACATCTGTTCATTGCACACGTCCCACTCCCACTTAAGGGCCTTCTGCTGTGTTAACCATCGTAAAACCCTATAACCAATTCGGTACCTTAAGCTTGGGTACCTAAATAATTTTTTTAATTGATTTTTTACAGAGGAAGGGATAGGGATAGAGAGCTAAAAACATTGATAAGAGTGAAACATTGATAAGCTGCCTCCTGCACACCCCCACTGGGGATGTGCCCGAATCCAAGGTACATGCCCTTGACCGGAATCGAACCCAGGACCCTTCAGTCTGCAAGCTGAGACTCTATCCACTGAGCCAAACCGGTTTCAGCCCTAAATAATTTTTGAATAAATGGATGAATAGTTTTGGATGGAGCCTGGTCTTTGAGTGGCTCCATCTGCATATCCTATCATTCCTTCTTCCAAACACTGGTATTACCTACAGTACGGAACATCCTCAGCATGTTTAACCCTTCCCACCCTCCCTGCACTCTCCATTCTATGAGTTTCACCTCTGGCAAAGAGACTACTCCGACCCTCTCCCTCCTTCTACATGCAATCACTTTGTGTACACTGCCTTTATCTCTGCTCTTGCTACCCCAGCACATCCATCCAATTGGCTCTTTTAATGTGTCTGTACCTCACCCAAAGTGTAAGCTCTGTAAAGCAGTTAGAGACCTGTTCCTTAACCCTGCAGAGCCTGCTCTAGTGTCCAGAACTAGCAGGTACTGGGAGATGTTTTCCAATGATAATGGTGACTTATGTGAATTAAACAATCTTTCCAGATAGGAGCCTGGATAAAGGGAAGTTGAAGGGCCAGCAACCCTCAAAGGAAGGGGCCTGAGAAATCCTGCAGAGAGAGAGGTCTTCTGGAAAAGAGAAAGTGAATAAAAAGGTTATTTCATTCTAATCCCCAGTGAAAAAAACCTCTCAGCCAAGTAAAATATTTATGGAAAAAAGCATATATGCCTTACTTCTCTTAGGAAAAATGAGGTTAAAAAATATATATCCTTTTTACATGATAGGCAGCTTCTAAGGAGTATAATGTTTCTCAACTAGATTGAAGGCTAAAATAAAGGCAAGAATTATTCTGGTGTTAATAAAGTTGATAATTTGTGTTGCTGTTTCACATATTAAAGTACTCCTTTGTCTTTTTATTGTTTCAAATGCTTTCAAAACACTATTCAGGTGATTAAACAACCCATAAAGCAATGGTTATTGTGAAATTCATGAATGACTTTGAAATTGAAATCATTGATTGGTTGGGAGCTGGGGATATAGCCTACAACTGAGGTACATGCCCTTGACCCGAATTGAATCTGGGACCCTTCAGCCCATAGGCCTATGCCCTATCCACTGAGCCACATTGTCTAAGGCTTACTAAGCATTTCTTAAAAAGTGCATTATATTAAAAACTACCAAGAAAAACTCAAGTTGCAATTGTGTTAAAACAACTATCTCACCATTCTCTTCCTACCTTCCAACAAAACTAAAATACAACGCATCACTTTGTTGTTAACTTTCCTTCCACAGGGTGGAGTTAACGACTGATGGGAAATATCTGTTCAGAGAGTCTGCAAAGAAAAGATACTGAGCACTGAAGTGAGAGCCCTCCAGGAAATAATCTAGACTGGCTCAACAATTACTTTGAGTCAGGGTGTTGTCAATAAATTACCCACCCATCCATTGTTCATTTACTTAACAAACACAGATCCTTAGGAGTGCCCACTATGCAGCAGGCCTGATTCCAGTGCTGGGGATACAGCACTGTATAAAACAAAGTTCTGACTTCATAAAGCTCACGTTCTAGTTATAAGAAACAGATAATAAGCACATACCAGGATATTAAGAGGGATTGGAGGGGTGATATTTTACGTGGAAGGGGAAGATTGAAATGGAATAAGAGAGTAAGATATGAGGCTATATGGAGAAAAAGTATTCCAGAGGGAGAAATTGCAAAGGACTTCAGGCAGGAGACTGCTGGTGTGTGCCAAGAATAACAGCAAAGTCAATGGCCAGAACTGAGTGAGGGAGAAAGTAATAAGAGATGAAATCAGTGAGGTGACAGATGATGACAGATGGGCCACTCATTATTAGGATTTGGCTTTCAGACTGAATCAGAATGATCTGATTTGACTGAAGGCTGTAAAGGGTCACCCAGGCTGATGCACGGAGGTTAAGACAGTAGAGGGCATAGAAGCACATAAGTGGAGCTATTGTCTAATCCAGGAGAGAGTGACCACAGCTTCGACCAGAGCAGTAGAGGTAGCAGTGGGAGATGACTCAGGCCTACAGCTATACGTTCCAGTGCATCATTAGGAAAAGAGTTAGTAGCCTGGCGACTATACTTAACGGTACTGTATTGCATATTTGAAAGTTGATAAGAGAGCATATTTTTTTATTTATTTCTTTATTTTTTTTAAATATATTTTATTGATTTTTTACAGAGAGGAAGAGAGGGGGATAGAGAGTTAGAAACATTGATGAGAGAGAATCATCGATCAGCTGCCTCTTGCACACCCCCTACTGGGGATGTGGCCACAACCAAGATATATGCCCTTAACCGGAATCGAACCCGGGACCTTTCGGTCCGCAGGCCGACGCTCTATCCACTGAGCCAAACCGGTTTCGGCAAGAGAGTAAATTTTTTAAGTGTATTTTTTATTGATTTCAGAAAGGAAGGGAGAGGGGGAGAGAGACCAAAACAATGATGAGAGAGAATCACCTACTGGCTGCCTCTTGCATGCCCCTCCCCACTCTCCCCCTGGGATCGAGCCTGCAATCTGGGCATTTGCCCTGACCAGGAATAGAACCAGTGACCTCTTGGTTCCTGGGTCGACGCTCAACCGCTGAGCTACACCCAGCTGGGCGAGAGTAAATCTTATAAATTCTCAAAGTAAAAAGGATATCCCTTCTGGAGATCAGACTGACTTTCAGTTCCCACTTGTCCCCTCACCCAGCTGCCCTGAACAGGGAACAACCTGTCCAGAGTTCCTCCTGTGAAGGCATAAAATGCAGTGAATCACTAAGCCTTGCCCTCACTCTCTAAAGCAGTGGTCGGCAAACTCATTAGTCAACAGAGCCAAATATCAACAGTACAACGATTGAAATTTCTTTTGAGAGCCAAATTTTTTAAACTTAAACTTCTTCTAACTCAACTTCTTCAAAATAGATTCGTCCTGCCGAAACCGGTTTGGCTCAGTGGTAGAGCGTCGGTCTGCAGACTGAAAGGTCCCAGGTTTAATTCTGGTCAAGGGCATGTACGTTGGTTGCAGGCACATCCCCGGCAGGGGTGTGCAAGAGGCAGCTGATCGATGTTTCTCATTGACGTTTCTAGCTCTCTATCTCTCTCCCTTCCTCTCTGTAAAAAATCAATAAAATATATTAAAAAAAAAAAAAAAAAAAAAGGAGATTCGCCCAGGCTGTATTTTGTGGAAGAGCCACACTCAAGGGGTCAAAGAGCCGCATGTGGCTCACAAGCCTCGGTTTGCTGACCACGGGCCTAAAGCGTTTTACAACATTCAGTGGGTCCTCCTGTTTTCTTGGATCAGTATCTTCCCCAAGTCTTTTCTGCTGTCATCCCTCATGCAGGTTTATCTGCACCTTAACTCCCTGAAGGGCTGGAATGTTTTCTTCAAATTTTAATATTTATGGGGGCATTTTTATATGGAACTGTTGGAGCGGGGGGATATCATGTCCCCAACCCTTATACCACCCCTCTATTCTTGAGTTTTTACAACTTGACTAACAATAAAATTAATATAAGGCCAGATTCACAGGAGAAAAACCAATGTAAAATGTGGGCATGGGAAATCATAGATGATGGTCTGAGAAATGATAGACTAGCCATCTTTTTATACTTCTTAAAACAAACAATAAATTGGTGAAGAATCAACAGGACAGGTTTGGATGCTTGTTGGTGAGGAATCTCATCTACACAAAGCTTAGGTTAGGTAACAAGGGTTTTACCTTAAGCTTCTTCCCCCTCACCTGCCTCTGAGTTCCCTAACTCCAGCGATAAGAAGGGCACCTTTCACATGGGAGGGATCTCCTGCTTTCTGGGGACAGGAGAGAGGTCAGAAAGTTCTTGCATTGGCGTTTCTTAAGTAACTTTAATTCAAAATAAGGTTGTGGGGTCCAACCCTGGAGTCAAAATAAGATCACTGGAGGCTGCTAATTGATTAAAAACAAACAAACAAACAAACAAAAAACAGGCAAGCCAAAACCGGTTTGGCTCAGTGGATAGAGCTTCGACCTGTGGACTGGAAGGTCCAGGTTTTGATTCCAGTCAAGGGTATGTACCTTGATTGAGGGGACATCCCCAGTGGGGGTGTGTGCAAGAGGCAGCTGGTCGATGTTTCTAACTCTCTATTCCTCTCTGTAAAAAAGTCAATAAAATATATTAAAAAACAATAACAACAACAACAAAACAACAGGCAAGGATTTATTGAACTGGCCAGGACGGCCGAGAGAGCACCATATGCAGGTGGAATCCACACTCACAACCATGCCATTCCAGGTGTAGGCAGTCCTTTTAAAGGTCTAAACCACAAAAATTTTCCTTTGTTCTAAATTCTAAATTCCAAAGGCTGGGAACAGCCTGCAGGGTTGTTCCCAGCCACATCCTGCTGGACGTTGAAATATGGACCTATCTTGCAAAAGCAGATAGTACAGAAGCAGAACTGAGCCAAGTTCATCTCTAAAGGTTATCTGCAGTTTCAACTCCTGGAGCTACTGAGTCAGCGGGAATCAATCTCCTGTGGTCCTGGTCCACAGGCACAGGAAAAGTGCCTTAGCCTCCAGGTGTCAATCTGGAAGTTGAGGTAACTATGTACCTTATTGTTTAAGCAAGTAAGTAAGTGCCGAAGCCAGAATAGCAGGGTTAAAATTCAAACAGCAGTTTTTACCCAAGTATGATTGCTACCATACTTCGTAATACGAATTGTGGGATAGTTTGCGGGGTCCTGCCCTTTTCCCATACAACAGAAAACTTTGGAAGCACCAACTTAATTTATTTGGAAATTGACTTTTTTTCATATGGATGAATCCTTCCACAGTTGACTACAACTCCGCTGGGACCCGGGTCGCTCAGAGGTACTGGGCGCCCTGGGGAGACCATCTGTGCAGCAAAAGCTAATGCACCTGGCTCCACCTTCCCGCCGCAGCGCCCCGCCTCGCAGCCTTAGCCCGGCCTGCGGCGCCTGGGCATGCGCCCTGAGGCGGAGGGGCGCGGTGGGCGGGGCGTGAGGCCCTCGTGCCCAGTCAGCAAACCACCGAGAGGCGGAGACATCCGCTTCCTAGAGGAAACAGGTGTGTGGGGGGTGGGCAAGGGATAGTGGTGGTGGTGGTGGGAAGGCCCAACCCGGAAGCTAAACGGAGGAACTTCCGTTCTTTGTTCTGTCCCCGGTGTGCGGGTCCGTGACAGTGTCCAGCGGGGCCTGGTCCGTGTCCGGAGCCCCCAAGTCTTCCGTCCCTGTCTGCAGGGTGAGTCCGGCCGCCCTCAGGGCCCGCGGTGAGACGGAGGCTGTGGTCGCCGGGGAAGGGCGTGGTGTCCGCGCCGCTGCGGCCCGTGGGATCCCCACGCCCGCCCGGAGCGGGTCCCGACGGCGCTGCTCCCTCCCTCGCCCGCAGCGGGTCCCCGACGCCGCTGCCCCCGGGACGCCCTTCCCCCGGGACGCCCTTCCGGCAGGGGAGGGGAGAACGGGGCTCCGGTTCTGGTTCGGTGGCCTAGCGCCCGGCTCGAGCACTTAGAAGTTCCACGGTGGCTGTGGAAGGGTCCCTGTCTTCCACCCGCCGATGACAGGGACGCCGACTTGGCAGCTCTCCGAGACGCTGTTAGGGGAGGTTTACACAGCTCTTCGCGCCTGCGGCAGCAGAGGAGGCCTGGTTTTACTAACCTGGGTTTTAGGATGAGAGGAGTTCTTCCAAGTGTGCATGGTTAGACTAGGTGTGGGAGGGAGTGCAGACTCAGCTTGTGGGAGTAATCCTCTGGCGTAAAGCGAGTCTTTTATGGTGAGGAGTACTGCTGTTTGGCTCCCATTTGTAACTGTATTAGATCCCTAATTTGATACGCTTTTGACGTGCCGTTTAACCTCTGAAGGGCATGTGTAAACTTCCAGAGGATGATGAACATGGAACTGAGGGACTAATTAGAGAAACTGTAGCCGAAGCCGGTTTGGCTCAGTGGTAGAGCGTCGGTCTGCGGACTGAAGGGTCCCGGGTTCGATTCCGGTCAAGGGCATGTACATTGGTTGCGAACACATCCCGGGTGGGGGGTGTGCAGGAGGCAGCTGGTCGATGTTTCTCTCTCATCCATGTTTCTAGCTCGCTCGCTCTCCCTTCCTCTGTGTAAAAAATCAATAAAATATATATATATTTTAAAAGATACCAACTTTCTTTCCTTAGTCTAAAAAAAGAAAAAGAAAAAGAAACTGTAGGTGTTTACCCCTAAGAAGAGATGTTTGAGGGAGGGGGGCATCATTCGGTTTTGAAAAATTGTGTGGAAGAGGATTCCATATCACTGAAGCTCCACAGGGCACGAGGCCTCTGTAAGGGCTTAGGTTTTCGGCTTACCATCTGGTGGCTAAGCTGTGCAGCAGGGGAGCAGAAGACACCCTTGCTGAATTGGAAGTATTGAGAGTATCCAGCAAGTTAGCTGACAATGTTAGGAACTTTAGAAGACGTTGCTTACACTGAATGGGAGGTAGACCTGGAGAACTTTCAGTTCCCTCTCAACTTTCTTCAGCTGTGCGACACAAATACCAGTTGTGGTCTTCATTAGTATTTCTTAGCATGTATCTCTCCCCCTTCCCCTCCTTACCTGTAAATATCTAGATTAGAAGTGGAGTTTATGTGAGTATTTAAATTTTTTTTTCCTTCTTTCCCCTTAATCGTACAGCATTGGCATCAACTAAAGTCAGAATTCCCAGGAACTTGAACAGAGGTTCCCAGTAATTGCTGCGGAGAGAGAGCTCCAAAGAAAGCAGGGAAGAATTACAGCAGGTAAAGCTTTCCATGGCTCGTTTTCACCACCGGGTCATCTTTCTCAGCGCCTAGAAGCAGCTCCGGGAAGAGGGGTTGGCAGTGGAGCACCTGAAGCTGTGGGAGCACAATGGAGATTTTTTTTTTCTACGAGAAACATTGTTTGCTGCTCTAGACACTGGGGACTTGTTCTCAACAATATGCCTTTGAGTTCCAGCTCTGGTTAACCCTGCTGTGAGAAGGGAGCATTGCTCTTCGTCTCTGGAGTCGGAGCCTCTGATTTTCTTTCCAAGGAGAGTTTGGATGGAGAGCTGGTTTCTTGGGGATGGGTGCTAATTAACAGTCCAGGAAATTGTAAAGTTGGTTGATAGGAACAAAGAGATGGCTAGCTCTGAGAGACATTGTTTAAAGGGACTTAGCTGGGAGACTGTTAGTGGCAAGAGAGTATGTTATCCACCTTGAACTGGTGGGCCTGGCTCATACCTGATTCGGTGCTTTTCAGCCTGACTGGTGTGGTTCAGTGGTTGAGCGTGGAGCTATGAGCTGGGAAGTCAGGGCACATGCCCAGATTGTAGGGTCGTGCAGGTTTCTCTCATCATTAATGATTCCATATCTCCCTCTCTTTTCCTCTCTGAAATCGTTAAAAAAAAAAAAAATACATTTTTAAATGCTTTTCGCTGTGAATGGTGTTGGTAGTGAGCATTTTATACCCCTTTGTTGCCCAAAGACTAGAGTTCTCTGAAATCTCAGTGGCTCTCAGACCAGGCCCCTTCCCTTTTTATGCCCATGGGAATGCAGCAGTCTGTGATGATAAAGCAAATGTTGTTCCTGGATTTTTACTCCTTTTAGTAGAGCTTTGCAGTATAGTTGGCACTCAGGTGTTTTTTGTTTTTTTTTGTTTTTTTTAATATATTTTATTGATTTTTTACAGAGAGGAAGGGAGAGAGATAGAGTAGAGCAGTGTTTTTCAACCTTTTTTGGGCAAAGGCACACTTGTTTCATGAAAAAAATCACGAGGCACACCACCATTAGAAAATGTTAAAAAATTTAACTCTGTGCCTATATTGACTATACATTTTATATAAAGTAATTCTCTTGAATAGGAATCAAATAAACACAAAGAAAGTATTTTATAATTACTTTATTATGAAATATTAAGTAAACAAAATAGTGAAAAATTATAAAATTCTTGTCTGCACCTACGGCACACCAGGCAACATCTCGCGGCACACTAGTGTGCTGCGGAACAGCGGTTGAAAAACGCTGGAGTAGAGAGTTAGAAACATCGATGAGAGTCATTGATCAGCTGCCTCTTGCACGCCTCCTACTGGGGATGTGTCTGCAGCCAACGTACATGCCCTTGACCTTTCAGTCCTCATGACCTTTGGCTCTATCCACTGAGCTAAACTGGTTTCAGCGGCACTCAGTTTTGTGTTATATGAGCAAATAAGAGAGGGGCTGTAAACAAAATCCAGGATGTTGTGTATTTTTTTTTTCTTGCTTGAGGATAAGGATGCTTAGATGGCTGCTGCATCTGTTCTAGAATTGTTTATTTATTTGAAAGAGACGGAGGAAGGGGGGAGGGGAGAAACAATGATTTGTTGTTCCCACTTATTTATGCATTCATTGGTTGCTTCTTGTATATGCCCTGACTGTTGATCGAACCTGCAACCTTGGTGTATTGGGATGGCATTCTAACCAACTGAGCTACCCTGTCAGGGTTTAGATCTGTTGATTCTTGCCACAGTATTTAGTGAAGGGAAACTTTTACCTGAGATGAAACCTTAGATTAGGTGTTAATGTTACATTTAATTACTAGGGCCAGAGAAAAGATCTCTTTTACTTGTTGTAATATTTGGGGGTTTAGGGACATTAGTAGGGATAAAAACAGAGTAATCAGTAATCTTGTATTTTTTTTTTTTTTTTAAGTATTGGTCTCTGCTTCAGGGATTTATATTCTGACCTAAGGAAATGTATTAGAAGAGAAGGGAGATAAAAATAAAGTTGGTTGCTACCTTCTCAGTGAGAGGAAACATACCAAATGGGACTAATCTTTTACTTACTTACTAGTGGCCCAGTGCACGGATTCATGCAGATTGAAAGGAAAATAATTGGAAGAAATATTTTTTAAAAAACCACAAAAACGTTTTATTGATTCTTTACAGAGAGGAAGGTAGAGGGATAGAGAGTTAAAAACATTGATGAGAGAGAAACATTGATCAGCTGCCTCTCACACACCCCTTCCTGGGGATGTGCCAGCAACCAAGGTACATGCCCTTGACCTGAATCGAACCCAGGACCCTTCAGTCTGCAGACCAACACTCTATCCACTGAACCAAACCAGTTAGGGCTAGAAAATATATTTTAATTTCGATATTCGCCCTTTCTCTATAATAGAAGTGCCAACCAAATTCAAACCAGCAATGACAGATCAAAACACACATGCGATTGGTGCCAGCGAGAGCTTTCAATGTATCATGCATGTGTTGGTCAACTTAGCCTTTTATATATATAGAATAAACTTGCTTAAGTAGATCTGCTTTCTGATGTAGCTAAACTTTTTCCAGCCCAGTGAAGCACCCCAACTTCTCTTTCAGATAATTGTGAGCAACACAACAGTAAATATCAACATGAGGCATATTATTATTGTAGATCATATAGGGAGAACAAAGGGTAAAACATTTAATGGCAGCAGTGTTTGACTATATTCTGCTCAGTGAGAAAATCTGAAGTCATTTTCAAGGTCTACCATTTCTTCTTTTCAGTTGGGTCAAGTTTCTAAACTTTATAGATCTCCATTTTCTGGCTAATGAAAAGAAAATAGGATTCCACTGAGTCTCCTATCTACTTACTCCAGGACTTCTGTGGTAATCAAATGAGATGAGGCATAGGAAAACGCTTCACAGACATGTAAAGTGTGAAATGTTGCCAAAACTGGTTTGGCTCAGTGGATAGAGTGGCAGCCTGCGGACTGAAGGGTCCCGGGTTCAATTCCAATCAAGGGCATGTACCTTGGTTGCTGGCACATCCCTAGTAGGGGGCGTGCAGGAGGCAGCTGATTGATGACTCTCATGGATGTTTCTAATTCTCTATCCCTCTCCCTTCCTCTCTGTAAAAAATCAATAAAATATACTTTTTTTAAAAAAGGGAAACTTAAAAAAAATAAAAATTAGTGTGAAATGTTTGCACCTGGCTATAAAGCAAGTTGTGTTCCTGGGCTAAAAAAACTGTAAGGAGGCTAGTCGCCACTAGGGAGAGGAAGCTGGTCATTGCTATGTGACATCATTACCCAGACAGTTGGACACTTAGCATATTATCCATATATATATATATATTATTCTTTAATCCTCACTCAAGGGTATTTTTCCCCCCCAGATTTTCAGACAGAATGGAAGGGAGGGAGAAGGGGGGTAGGGGAGAGAGAAACATTGATTGGTTGCCTCCCACATGCTCCTTGACTGGACGAGAGATCAATCCACAACTGAGGTACATGCCCTTAACCAGGAATTGAACCCTGAACCCTGCTTTATATGAACAGGATAACTGCTGAGCCAAAGCAGCCAGGGCTGGGACTAGTGTTTTAGGTCCGAGTAAATATATACACCCAGTTCCTATAATGAGACTCAGGAAGACCACAAAAAGGGCTCAAGTTCTTAGACAGTGTCTCACCTATGACTGGGACTGAAAGCAGAAAACCATTTTAGAAACAAAGGGAAGAATTTATCTCATTTAATTTAATAGAGTTGTTTGACCTAGTTCTGTGAAACAGGCGTTGTTTCCCCAGGTTTTTTAAAATGAGAAGTTTCTCTGGTCTCTGTTATTTGAGTGCTCTTTCATGGTCCCTTTTCCTCTAATTATAATAGCTAAATTTAATATAACAGCTAGAAATTTAAGTGTTTTCTCTCTCCTGCCAATTCTAGTGTTTATGAGATTTCTTTTTCTCCTCTATAAACAAATAGCTTTCTCCATTATCCCAAAAAATTTTTCAAGTATATTTTTATTGATTTCAGAGTGGAAAGGAGAAAGAAATATCATTGATGAGAGAGAATCATTGATCAGCTGCCTCTTGCATGCCCAAACTGGAGATCCAGCCAGCAACCCGGGCATGTGTCCTAACTGGGATTGGACTATGACTTCCTGGTTTATAAGTTGACGCTTAACCACTGAACCATGCCAACTGGGCCCAAATATTCCCCCCCCCCCAAAAAAAAAAAAATTCTCAAAATGTATATGATTTTGCAATCTATATGTGTACTATTTTTTTTCACTTTATTCTGATACTTTTCATTTTGATAGTTGCTTAGTATTTCATTCTATTAATGTCATTATTTGGCACTAGTATTCTCCAATTTTTGCTGTTAAAAATATCCCTCAAGCCGAAGCCAGTTTGGCTCAGTGGCAGAGCGTAGGTCTGCGGACTGAAAGGTCCCAGGTTCGATTCCAGTCAAGGGCATGTACATTGGTTGTAGGCACATCCCTGGTAGGGGGTGTGCAAGAGACAGCTGGTAGATGTTTCTCTCTCATCGACGTTCCTAGCTCTCTATCTCTCTCCCTTCCTCTCTGTAAAAAATCAATAAAATATATATTTTTTAAAAAATATATATATCCCTCAAGCCGAAACCGGTTTGGTCAGTGGATAGAGCGTCAGCCTGCAGACTGAAAGGCGCCAGGTTCGATTCCTGTCAAGGGCATGTACCTTGGTTGTGGGCACATCCTCAGTGTGGTGTGTGCAAGAGGCAGCTGATCGATGATTCTCTTTCATTGATGTTTCTAACTCTCTCTCTCTCTTTTTTTCTTAATATATTTTATTGATATTTTACAGAGAGGAAGAGATCAATAAAATAATACAATATATTGTAAAAAAATCAATAAAATATATTTTAAAAAATATCCCTCAGTTTCTGTGCGGAGCCAAAGGTAGGATATAATCAAGGAACTTTTAGTGATTCTCCTATAATTACATTACAGGGAGTAGGAGAATATATATTCATCAGGGTCTTAAAGACTAGCCCCAGTTGCTGCATTTTTCTCTCATTGTTCTTAGGTACTAACTAAAATGCTAGTTCCCCTCTGTATTAAGGAGATGGGTTGTGTGTGTTTTAAAATCTTTGAACGTTGAAGTTTTGCTTCTGCAGTGCTTCCTCTTTCTTATTTAGAAAACCTATTTCCTGCTGAGTCTGCAAATAGGAGACCAGAGACACGAGCTTCTGGCCTTATCCATGGAAACTCAGGCTGATCATGCATCTCAGGAACCTCAGTCCCTGCTTGAGAGTGGTATGGAATAGGGGATTCATTTATTCTTTTATTCAATCATTCAATAATCATCTATTGAAATTTCAAGTACTCGGATAATTGCTAGAATCCTGATATGATTAAGGTCTGTGGGTTCCTTGTGAAAGATTAAGAAAACTGTGACAGTCACCAAATTCCATTTTCTAGGGGCTTTGCAGCAGCCAATAGTGTTTTGGGATTTACAGATCTGAGGGATAGAGTGTTACGTCTTCAGTCAGATGGGGTGAAGCTCCTAGTTTTCCTCTGGTCTAAGAGAACATCATGTGATAGTTTGAATTCAGTGATGTGGCGAATGATGGAAGGGATATGAGCAGGACAGCCTGTGTTTCTGGCCAAGTTGGGAGAATAGACAAGAACACATCCATCACTAATTATAGGATGGCAACTTTCACTGAGAGTAGAGTGACTGGAGAGAAAGAAAGGGACTGAGGGCAGAGTAGAGAGCAAGAATCAATAGGGCTTTACACATCTCTCTTTAGGATAGGCCCACACTAAATGTACCTGTTATAACACCTTAGTAGCTGCAGAGGAAGTGAATTTAGAAATGTCAGAGGAGTAGGTCCTAGGTTGTCCCAGGACCCTATGAGTTTTCTGTAAGTTGGGGGGCCAGACAGCAGCAGATAGACTCACTCATAGACACTTTTATTGTCCTCAGATCTTCCTTCCTCAAAAGTTCCCGAATTTTCCAACAAGGACAGTTTGGGGGATGAGATGCTGGCAGCTGCACTTCTAAAAGCCAAGTCTCAGGTGAGCTGTGATCCCCTTATCTTTTTCTTTCCCATTTCGTGGACATTTTTGGTATAGCAACATCCCATTCAATGCCCCAACCACAATTCACTCCATCAGGACCGTGGTCCTTTCCTGCTGAGTAAGACTTTCTTGGACTCTCATATCTCTTCACCCTAATCACCTTTCCCCAGATTTCCAAATATTACTCAACCCTATCCCAATTTTCATTTTCATTTTTGGTGCTGCCAGTCCTACCCTCACCCTGAAATTTCATGCAGGAATGTGTTGTTTCAGGAGTTGGTGACATTTGAAGATGTGGCTGTATACTTTATCCGGAAGGAGTGGAAGCGTTTGGAGCCTGCTCAGAGGGATCTCTATAGAGATGTGATGCTGGAGAATTATGGGAATGTGTTCTCATTGGGTAAGGAGTTATGCTTCCTCAATAAAACTCCCTTGGCATTTCTTTGCTTCCTTATTTGCTAGTAACGTTTTTTTTTAAATATATTTTATTGATTTTTTTTTTTTTTTTTTTTTTTTTTTTTACAGAGCAGAAGGGAGAGAGATAGAGAGATAGAAACGTTGATGAGAGAGAAACATCGACCAGCTGCCTCTTGCACACCCCCTACCAGAGATGTGCCCACAGCCAATGTACATGCCCCTGACCGGAATCGAACCTGAGACCTTTCAGTCCGGCTAGTAACATTTGAGTTGATGAAATAACTAAGGACTGACTTAGTCTCAGAAAATTCTAACAGTAATAGTAACCCCTTTTGTATAGTACTTTGCAGTTTATAAAGAGGTTTCACATATATATTCTCATTTAATCCTCATAGTAACGGCAGTGGAAGTAGCAAGAATTATCCTCACTTCATAGGTGAGGAAAGAGGTCAGAGGTCTTAAATGTTTTATACATGTTCTGATAGCTGGTTGGTGGCAGCTCAAGCCTTGGTCTTTTAAGTCCAAATATGATGCTTTTCCCCATGCTATTCTTAGAATTTAACATATAATCAAGAGACTTTTCCAAAAGATTAACAAATTGGGGTCCCTGAACATGTGAAGTACTGGGCTGTGCCCAGGTGAACATTCTGGAACTCTGTGTCTTTGGAACTCTGTCTCCTCCCTTCTTTGTTGGACTGCCTCTAGGGATTTGTTGCTTTGTTCATGATCTAATGCAACTGCTGCTCTGGTAGAAATTTTAATTTGGTATAGGGAGCAATTATCTTTTTAACCTTTAGTCTGTAGACTGTTAATTCCTTGTCTCTTTCCTATTTTCAGTGAAAACTTTTTCCTGAGCAGTGCCAGGTCTTCCTAACTCCTATTTGAGACCTCCTTGACATTTCCTTTCTGTAACCTGCAGATCCTCAGTTAGGGATTGAGCTCTTGATATGAGCAGGATAAAGCCTTGTCCCATGTTTTTTCCGATGAGCAGGATTCCCATTTCTATGTGTGTGTTTTTTGTGTGTTTTTAAATCTTCATCAGAAGAATGACAATTTTTCCCCATTGATTTTTTTTTTTTTTAGAGAATATAGAAGGGAGGAGGGAGGGGAATAGAGGGAAAGAGGAGAGAGGGAGAGAAACAGCAATGTGAGAGAGACACATTAATTGGTTGCTTCCCGAACACGCCCTGATTGGGGCCAGGGATTGAACCTGCAACCCAGGTATGTGCCCTTGGCTGGGCATCAAACCCAAGATCCTCTGGTATGCCGCCAACCAGGGTTCCCATTTCTGTATTTTGACATGATATCTAGGCAGAGGAAGAGCTGAGGGTCCTAGGTTTGAAGGGAATTAAGAAGAGAGAGATTCTGAAAGGTACCTGTTCAAGTGAGGGATAAATAGCTATTTCTGGTCCTAACACTTTTTTATTGACAGCCTAAAAATGCTAACATCTAGACCCTTTATAAATGTGAAGTTCCCTTTAGAAACTCTTAAGACAGTGAAAATAGAGAAATCATAAATGGAAATTGTTTACATATTCTCACATCATAGCATAGCCTTCTAGGCCTAAGGCCAACAAATGGACTTTGCCTGTTTCCTGAATTTGACATACATGGCACAGCTACAAACAACTATTTTCCCCCCCTAGGGCAGTGGTTGGCAAACTGCGGCTCGCGAGCTGTGGTTTGCCGCTTTGTTGACTAATGAGTTTGCTGACCACTGGAATAGGGGCTTATTCACAAGGAACAACAACAGCCTGCAATTGTTGGAATTGAGAGTCTAAGTCAGTGGTCGGCAAACTCATTAGTGAACAGAGCGGCAAACCATGGCTCTGAGCCGCAGTTTGCCGACAGCTGACCTAGGGCTGGAGGGGATTACTAATGATTTCAACCTCGGTGATCCTTCCTGCTCTGCTACTGTTTCTCAACACCTTTTCTTAAACAGTTCTGGTAGTCACCATCTCCCAAATTATTGATATATCTACAGTCTTTAACCTCTCCGAAGACTTGCTCACTTCATTAAACATGTTCTTCCCTGCCTCTACCTGATCCATTCTCTCCTTACAATCCAATTTTCTCTATACTTCTAGCTGGTATCTCAGTTTTGCTTCCTACCTTTTTCCTGTCCTGTTTCCTCTTCTTTCATTTTGCCTTACTACACACAGCCTGGGCAGGTAAGAGGCATGCCCATGATTATCCTGTCCTCTGGTTTGATTTTTCCACAAGGAACCAGTGATGTTTGTATTTTGTATTGTGCCAGATGGTGAGACGAGAACTGAGCATGACCAAGAAATTTCTGAAGATACAGAATCACATGGGGTGCTATTGGGAAGATTCCAAAAGGATATTTCTCAGGGTCTTAAGTTTGAAGAAGCCTATGAAAAAGAAGTCATTCTCAACAGGCAGCTGGGGAACTCTTCTGGAGAAAAACTGCATAGGAAGATACAAGATTTTGGTCAAGTGACAGTTGAGGAAAAGCTAACCCCTGTGATAGAGAGAAGTGAGAAATATAATGATTTTGGGAACAGCTTCACTGTGAGTTCCAACCTTATTTCACATCAGAGACTTCCTGTGGGAGACAGACCCCATAAGTGTGATGAATGTAGCAAGAGCTTTAATCGAACTTCAGACCTTATTCAACATCAGAGAATTCACACTGGGGAAAAGCCCTATGAATGTAATGAATGTGGGAAAGCTTTTAGCCAGAGCTCCCATCTGATTCAGCATCAGAGAATCCACACTGGAGAGAAGCCTTATGAATGTAATGATTGTGGGAAGACCTTCAGTTGTAGCTCTGCTCTCATTCTACATAGAAGGATCCACACTGGAGAGAAACCTTATGAATGTAACGAGTGTGGGAAAACGTTTAGCTGGAGCTCCACCCTCTCTCATCATCAGAGAATCCACACTGGAGAGAAACCATATGCTTGTAATGAATGTGGAAAAGCCTTCAGTAGAAGCTCTACCCTCATTCATCACCAGAGGATCCACACTGGAGAGAAGCCCTATGAATGTAATGAATGTGGGAAGGCCTTCAGCCAGAGCTCACACCTCTACCAGCACCAGAGAATCCACACTGGAGAGAAGCCCTATGAATGTATGGAATGTGGAGGAAAGTTTACCTATAGTTCAGGCCTTATTCAGCATCAAAGAATTCACACAGGGGAGAATCCCTATGAATGTAATGAGTGTGGGAAAGCCTTTAGGTATAGTTCAGCTCTTGTTCGCCACCAGAGAATTCACACTGGAGAGAAGCCTTTGAATGTAATGGGGATGAGCAAAAGTTCTCTGAGAGTTACTGCTGAATTAAATATCAGAGAGTCTACATGAAAGAGAACCACACACCTGTTTTCCTCACTTCCTCTGGGTCTGAAGACCCCCTGCCTTACTATAAAAGTATGAACAATTAGGATGTGTCCCTTCTGATACAAATCTTTCACTTTAGAGTAGGGGTGTCGAACTCAATCAGAGAAGGGGCCAAAACCTAAAATCCAGCCTAAATCGCGGGCCGAATGGTTTACTGAACAGTCATAAACTGACAATGTTAATCAGAAATGTGAATTTAAAATGAGTGGAACAATCTTTTCCTTAACAGTGCTGTTAACCAACTCACATGCTATCAAGCAAAACAGTATTATTGGTATCAAGCAAAACAGTAATATTGGAATGTACCTAAAATGCTCATTGTTTTGTTTTCTGGCTAGATGTCTGACACCGTTTTCCCCGGATCAATGAGTCAATGTTCGGTTTTATTTCTTGGGCTGTAGCAACCCGCAAAACAGCATGGAGGTTGTCATCGGTAATGCGTGATCTGTGCTTGTTTTTGTTCAGATTCATTATTGAAAACATCTGTTTACAAAGATAGGTGCTCCCGAACACGGATAGAATACGGGCAGCATGAAGTCGGAGCTCTGGCATTGAGTCAGGGGGCAGTAGAGGGTAGAAGTCCTCAATTTCAACATCCTGAAACCTTGATTTCAGGCCACTGTCAGACTGAAGCTCGATTATCTCCATCTGAAGGTGATGGGGCACATTGTTGACATCAACTGTAAAAGGATTGGCAAAGATGTCAAAGCCTGAGTGCTGTGTTCTAAAGCACATGTGTCAAACACAAGGCCCGCAGGCCAAATCCGTCCTGCCAGGCCTTGCAATGTGGCCCGCACCGCGCTGTCATCACTGCACTCCGCTGCGTTTCCATCACAATGACAGTTTATGACTGTTCAGTAAACCATTCGGCCCGTGATTTAGGCTGGATTTTAGATTTTGGCCCCTTCTCTGATTGAGTTCGACACCCCTATTCTAAAGTCAGAGAAGCGCCGCTCAAATTCACTTAGTAAACAGCTAACTTTGGTAGCCAGCCTACTGCAAGGAAAAGTACCAGAAATAGTGGTTGAGATACTCAAACAAACGGGAAAGTGGGCAAGATTGTTCTGTTCCAGTTGGGACTTCCATAGTTGAAGTTTACGCTGGAATGCTGTGATCATGTCAGACATCTTCGTGATGACTTGTTTGCGTCCCTGCAGCTTCAGATTCAGTTGGGCGAGATGCTCGCGTATGTCACACATCATAGCAAAATCACATAGCCAGGCGGGATCCGACAGTTCAGGCAAGGGCTTTCCTTTACTTTCCATGAAAAGAGCAATTTGTTCTCTGAGCTCAAAAAATCTTTTGAGGACTGCGCTCTTGCTCAGCCATCTTACTTCTGTGTGGTATGGCACGTCTCCATGCTCTGCACCCACCTCCTGTAAAAACTGCTGGAATTGGCGATGATTCAGGCCACGTGCCCGTATAAAGTTAATAGTTTTAATGACTGTGGTCATTATGTCATTCATGTCCAGAACTTTTCCACACATAGCCTCTTGGTGGATAATGCAATGATAAGTAATCAAGGGTGTGTGGCAGTGACTTTTTTGCATTCTTTCCTTCATTAGTCCAACCAAGCCTTTCTTTTCTCCGCACATTGAAGGTGCGCCATCGGTAGTTAGCCCCACCAACTTTTCCCAGGGTAATTTAAAATTATTTATAGATTTCTCCACAGCCTCAAATATATCTCTACCAGTCGTCGTCCCATGCATGGCAGCTACATCCAAAAGTTCCTCAGTGACAGAGAGGTCGGTCTTCGTAGCACGTATAAAGATGGACAGCTGCGCTGTATCAGTGTTGTCTGTGCTTTCATCGATAGCAAGTGAAAAAGCGAGATAACTGCATGCCTGTTCGGCCAGCTGTGATGATAGATTTCCTGAGAGTTCTTGAACTCTATCTGCAATGGTGTTTCTTGACAAACTGACATTTTGAAACTCTGTATCTGGTCTGGGCATACTTGCTCACACACTTTTAGCATGCATTGCTTCAAAAAGGCATCCTCTGAAAAACACCTTGAAGTACGGGCAATTTCTTCAGCCACTATAAAGCTTGCTTTCACTGCAGCATCATTTTTCGCTGTAGCCTTTGTAAACATTTGCTGCTGTGATTGTAGTTTGCCTTTTAGTTCTTTAACAATTTTATGCTTTTCTTCCAAAGTATATTTGCCATACTTAACATTATGTTTGGTGTCAAAATGATGACGTATATTGTACTCTTTCATCACCGACACTGTCTCATAACACAATATACACACTGGTTTGCCCTCTCTAAGCACAAACATGTATTCATTTTCCCATTTGTCATTAAATTGTCTGCTTTCACCGTCAACTTTTCTTTTCCTGGACATTTTGGGATCAATATTGGCAGTAAAAGATGTAGTTTATTGGAAATCTGCGTTAGAAGGAAAAAGTTGAAAACTGCACAGGGATAGCTTGATTTGGCAGATGGAGTGGAGAAAAAAAAGTCAGTCAATAAATGCCTGGCTGGGTACAGATAGCAGATTCTGTTGCGATTTTTATGCCTGCACTTTATACCAGGAACTGGCAGCTTCTGCTGTGTATTTTTTATGCCCGCACACTCACTCTCTCCTCTGCTCTGCCACCCGCACAACCACATCGGATGCCGGACTATAGGTCATGCCTCCTGAATCTCGCGTGACTTGTTATCTGTGCGCACGCGTAATAGCAAGTACGGCGGCCGGCGAGATCACAAGCCGCCTATGTCACCGCGTGTCATTGTGATGGAACGCAGCGGAGTGCAGTGATGACAGTGTGGTGCGGGCCACATTGCAAGGCCTGGTGGGCCGGATTTGGCCCGCGGGCCTTGTGTTTGACGTGTGCTTTAGAGAATGGGGAAAATTGGGCAAATTATCCTGGCACAGTGATTAGCAACCTGGTCAGTTTCCTCAGGAACAATACCAGCCTTAAAAAATTAGGAGGCAAGCAGCAGATTAAGTGCTGGAAATAGAGGGAAGCTCTGGGACCAATCACCTTCCATTATGGAAGAGAGTTTGCACTAGATCGTATTTCTCACGCCATGGGAGCCTTTCTTATCAAGGTGAGGGTGGAAGCACAATAGGAGTAAAATTCTAAGGATTCCTCTAGTTGGAGTCGGGATACTCAGCACAGGTGGCAGTGGAAAGAATGTTCTGGGTCCTGTTACTTGCTAAGAAAGGGAAAAGGAATATCAAATGTGTTGAAGTAACAAGCTGTTAACAAAAGGAAGGAGAAAGGATGCTGTATGTGGAAGCCACTGTTCCTCATCCTGCTTTAAGTTTTGATAAGGAAATAGGGTGATGAGGGATTTGTTATTTGAGGGTGAGGAGTTTCTGAAAGTATTTTGGCAATTTTGTTGGAGAACCCAGGACTAATTGGGAAGTACAGCTAATCCATGAGTCTAACATGAGGAAATGGATCAAAAGAATTTAGCATTAGTCTTTTTTATTTCCTCTTCTCGCCCTTTTTTTCTCATCACTCCTGTGATAAGTTATTTAATTCAAACCCTAGTGACTTAAGGATGCTTTTAAGGAGCTTGTTCAGCCAGCTTGCTGTGCCCTCTGTCACCTATGACCTGTCACATCTGGCCCCAGCAGCCAAACTTCTGACGCCACCTCTGACTTTAACAGCAGAGTATGAATGCAAACATAGCAAAGCCCAGAGAAGGAAGGCTCTGGCCTGTGCCTGGTGGCAGGGCTCTTTGCTGGGTTAAGATGGAGCTCCTGAATTTACCAGCTGAAGGGATGACCTCATGTTTTCCCAGTCCTGCTCATCCTGTAGCATAAATGAAGTGCACTATTAAACAGAATAGTTTTTTCAGAAGAAGGGCTTGAGTGTGTTCTTGTGTAGAGGCCAAGTTTATCTTAATTTAAACAGTGACTATAAATGGAATCTTTAAAAATTAACCTTAAAAATATTTTTACAGCCAACCATTTCTGTCAGTCACAAATATGTGACCTCTTTCCCTCAAAATTCCCAGTCTAGATACTACAGACTTTTTCATCATTTATACAATCTCTCCTTTTATATTCACATACAGGTTTTTTTGTGCTGCATATCATTCTGTGTGGTATGATACTAAAATCAGCTAAAACGAGGAAGGTTACTGGGCATGGGAATCCCTGATAAGAGCTTACTTGAATGTTGGGTAGCAATGGGCATTTAGATTATTTTAAGTTTATTGTTGAAAGAATTGCATATATATATATATGTCTTTATTGATTTCAGAGCGGAAGAGAGAGAGAGAGAAACATCAATGATGAGAATCATTTTTCAGCTGCCTCCTGCATGCCCTGACTGGGAGTTGAACCATGATCTTCTGACTCATAGGTCAGTCCTCAACCACTGAGCCACGCACTGCACTAATTCCTTTTTATTTTAGAGGAGGGGAGAGAGACATTGATTAGCTGCCTCCTGTATGCTCCTTACTGGGGATAAAGCTCACACTTGACATGTGCCCTGAACTGGAATTCAACCAGTGATCTTTTGGTTCATGGACGACACCAGTTAACTGAGCCACACTGGCCAGGGTGTGTTTTTAAATGAAACTCTTGACTCATCTCTGACATTCATCACATACTTGCGGATTGTTTCTCAAAGTGTAGACTAGAGAAATGAACTAGAATCACTAGGCTGCTTGTTAGTAGTACATATTCTAAATCCCAATTCAGACAAAATTATTCCTGAGAATAGAACTCAAATATCTATATTGAAAAATAAAAAATAATGGAATAGAGAAAATTCCTAGGAAAAGATAAACTTGAGCTAGGTCTTATAGATAAGATGTGGTAAATAAGAAGAGGTTCTAGGCAGGATGGTTGGGGTGGGCCTGAGTATGGCCACTTAATGTGGAGCTCTGGGAAAGACCCCTAAACAGGAAGGGTCAGCCCCTTCTCTGCCTAGATGCTGGCCCTCCACCTCCCATGACTTCATGACTCAGACCCTCTCGGTGGGACCTGAGACTGCGGGCCATTACATGAAAAATGTTTTTTGAAAAGGTCTCAAACAATTTTCATAACATTTTATTCACCTCATTTCCCTGATTATTCCTGTCCCCATCAATTCCTCTTAATCCCTAACTGAGCAGTTCTTAATGTACCGTATTTTTCGGACCATAAGACGCTCTGGACCATAAGACGCACCAGTTTTTAGAGAAGGGAAATGAAGAAAAAAAGATTCTGAAACAAATAGTGTCCTAAAATATTTTATGTGCATTAAAACCCAACATCACAGTCATAAACACATGTAATCAACCCTGTAAAGTAAACAGTAGCATTTAGAACCATTTTAGAGCCGGGCAAGCACACAGAGACCACACACAGCCGGGCAAGTAAAAAAACTTTTTTTTTAAAGTATATGTGTAGGCTATATTTGGACCATAAGACGCAGGGACTTTTCCCCCCCACTTCTGGGGGGAAAAAGTGCGTCTTATGGTCCGAAAAATACGGTATATGATACTCGAGTCTCAGTGAATCCATTTATTTCCAAGACCACTATTCAATGCAAGTAAGTTTTAAATCTGCGTGTGTGGTACTGATCTTTCCCAAACTCCAGTCTTGGGTCTCCAGCAGACTGCAGGGCATTTACACTTGGATCTTTTATATATTTTTTTTAATTGATTTTTTACAGAGTGGAAGGGAGAGAGAGAGAAACATCTACCAGCTGCCTCCTGCACACCCTCTACTGGGGATGTGCCCGCAACCAATGTACATGCCCTTGACCAGAATTGCACCTGGGACCTTTCAGTCCGCAGACCAGCGCTTTATCCAACTGAGCCAAACCGGTTTCGGCTACACTTGGATCTTTTAAAAGTTTCAAATGATGTGTTTCAAGTCAGTTATGTCTTCCCTATCAATGCCCCCTCTCAAAATTTGAGTCTTTATTTTTAAATATATATTTGTATTGATTTCAGTGAGGGAGAGAGAGAAACATCAATGATAAGAGAATCATTGATTGGCTGCCTCCTGCACACCCCCTACTGGGGATGGAGCCCACAACCTGGGCATATGCCCTTGACCGTAATCAAATCCTGGACCCTTTAGTCCACAGGCTGACTCTCTATCCGTTGAGCCAAACCAGCTAGGGCACTTGTACATTTTTAAGTTATTTGTATCCTATACCTAACCAACATCAATCCTGTGCAGGCTCAGTGAACATGCAATGGGAAGATGAGATTATCAGAGGGGAAGTTTTTAGAGTTGAGATCATGGAGGAGGTGGGATTTCCAAGTGATGACGCATGTACTCTACCTGGTCTCTTTCCAAATGTTTTTCATATATTAAATCATTTATTACTCACTATGACCTGTGTTTAAGGCAGTTATTACTATAATCCCATTTTACAGACAAGGAAACTATTGGAGATACAACAATGAGATCAGAAAAACACACACACACACACAAATCAATGAGATCAGGGTTCTACTTAGTGGAGGCTGGGCCCCAGGTAGATGGCTTGGATGTGAGATGGGGAGGCACCCGCCTCTGAAGAAAATCTTGGCAATAATATTGTCCTGTCAGTTATGGTTCTACAAACTATAGTTCATCCTCTTCATTTCCATTGCTGTTAACTTGAGTTCAGGACAGGTCTTCATTCCCCCTCGAATCATATAGTCTCCTGATGGATTGATATCTTAATTTTCTCTCATTACAAAGCACTCCCCAAAGCACTATACCCAGTTTGTCACTTTTTAAAAAATATATATTTTATTGATTTTTTATAGAGAGGAAGGGAGAGAGAGAGAGCGAGCCAGAAACGTCGATGAGAGAGGAACATCGACCAGCTGCCTCCTACACACCCCCCACCGGGGATGTGCCCGCAACCAACATATATGCCCCTGACCAGAATCGAACCTGGGACCCTTCAGTCCGCAGACTGACGCTCTACCACTGAGCCAAACCGGTTTCGGCAGTTTGTCACTTCTTTATCAGAACGTTTCAGTGGCTGCTGCTCTTATAGAATAAAATTCAAACTCCTTAACTGTATGTAGTCAAGGCTTTTCTTGAGCTGGTTGCCACATAAATGTCTGGCCTTAATTCTTAGTGCTCTTCTTCACACATCTGAAAATCAAATGTGTGAAAAGCCAGAGTTGGCAGTCAGAGCAGTAAAAGCAGGTTTTATTCAGAACTATTGCAGTAGGGGGAAAGAGACCTCCATAATTGAACCTGGGACTTTTCAGTAAGCAGACCCACACTCTACCCACTGAGTCAAACTGGCTTGGACTTAAAGAATTGTGTTTTTTGTTGTTGTTTTTTAATTAAATTATTGTTTTTTTAAAGCTCTTCAAAAATATTTTCTTTTTTAAAAAATTATAAAGTTTAAATTTTTTCTACTTAAAAAAAAATGAAAGTTCAGTCAGGTGCACTATTTTAAATATGTCAGCAAAGAACTGAAGATTTTGAAATGAATAAGAAATGACTGAGTCTAGATAAGAAGGGACCCGGAGGGGCAGGTGGCCGGGGGGGAAAATTTATATATAGACTATTTTCTGCATACAAAGAGACATATGGTCAGAGCGGTTTCTCCAGGAATGATAAAGGATTCTTATCTTCCTTGTGTATTCTCTGCTTTGGTGCTGACACCACCTTAAGCCAGCCACACCAGAGACCTGGAAATTGTTTTGGATGCATTGTTTCTCATCTCTCACCTAAACAGCTTGTCTGTCAATATCCTGTCTTGCCCATTCCTGGACTTACGATTTGTCCTAGGCCATCCTTAACTCCATCCTTGGACACCAGCCTGAGATAGGTCTTTTTGTTTCTAAAGTCTTCTCCAATCCATTCTTTATACCTATGCAAGGTGATAGCACCTCAAAACCTTTCAGTGGCCCCTCCTCATCCCCTAGGTCAAAGTTCAAAATCTTTGTCATGACACGGCTTTTCATTTCCTAGCCCTGCCTACTTTCCCATCGTACCTCCTAGGACCCTTCTCATTCCAAATTCCCCACGTATTTTACGCTGGAGTGATGCAGTGACGGGAACAAGTATTGTTGCATACTTCTGTGACTTTACACATACTATTTCTTTCTGAATGCCCTCTCCTCTTTGTTCACCTGACAACCTTTCAATGCACTAACTGAGCCACTTCAGCTGGGATGCAGGGTAATTTTTAAGAATTTAAAAAGTCTGCCTCATGGATATGTCAGTACTGGAAACAGTGCACTTATGTTAATTGGTGTAGTTGATTTGGTCAAACAGGAAAAAACTGGGCTTTGGCTCAGAGAACATAGTATGTTAAAGGCAAGGCTGATTGATCCGCAGGGAAGATGGTTTGGGGGTTCTCAGAGGGGCTGGTCAGAAGGGTGCTGAGATGGTGGATCTGGGAGGAGTCCAAAGCTCAACCCTGGTCTGGAGCCCTTTAACCCCCAGACACGATACCCACTTGCCTGCCACACACGGTCTGTGGACCCATGATGGGGCCCATAGGAGGGAGCCTGTATATATAGCTATCCATCGTGTTTCTCCATGCTGTCTCAAAGGGTAAGAGATTCTTTTTTTTACTGCTGCATAGTATTCCATGGTATAAATATACCAGTTTTTAAAAAAACATTTTTATTGATTTCAGAGAGGAAGGGAGAAAGATAGAAACATCGCCGAAACCGGTTTGGCTCAATGGATAGAGCGTCGGCTTGGGGACTGAAGGGTCCCGGGTTCGATTCCGGTCAAGGGCATGTACCTTGGTTGCGGGCACATCTCCAGTAGGGGGTGTGCAAGAGGCAGCTGATCGATGACTTTCTCTCTCGTCGATGTTTCTAACTCGCTATCTCTCTCCCTTCCTCTCTGTACAAAATCAATAAAAATATATTAAAAAAAAGAAAGATAGAAACATCAATGATGAGAGATGATTGGCTGCCTCCTGCATGTCCCCTAATGGGTATCAAGCCTGCAACCGAGGCACGTGCCCTTGACTGGAATCGAACCAAAGACCCTTCTGTCTGCAGGCTGACGCTCTGTCCACTGAGCCAAACTAGCCAGAGCTGTACCAGTTTTTTTTTAATCTACTCACCTACTGATAGGCACTTGTACTGTTTCCAGATCTTAGCTATTGTAAATGGTGCTGTGAACATAGAGGTACATACAATCTTTCTGATTGGTGCTTTGGGTTTCTTAGGATATATTCCTAGAAGTGGGATCACTGGGTCAAATGGCAAATCTAATATTATTTGAGAAAACTTCACTGTTTTCCATAATGATTGCACAAGTCTGCATTCCCACCAGCAGTATAGTAGGGTTCCCTTTTCTCCACATCCTCATCACTTGTCATTTGTTAATGGTAGCCATTCTGACAGGTGTGAGATGGTACCTCATTGTCTTTTTTATCTGCACTCTTTTAATATATTTTATTGATTTTTTACAGAGAGGAATAGAGAGAAACATCGATGAGAGAGAAACTGATCAGCTGCCTCTTGCACACCTTCTACTGGGGATGTGCCCGCAACCAAGGTACATGCCCTTGACCAGAATCGAACCTGGGGCCTTTCAGTCTGCAGGCTGACGCTCTATCCACTGAGCCAAATCTCTCAGATGATTAGTAACTTTGAGCATTTTTTCATGTCTCTTAGCCATCTGTTTGTCCTCTTTAGAAAAGTGTCTATTTAGGTCCTTTGCCCATTTTTTTTTATTGGATTGTCTTACTTTTGTTAAGTTGTTGGGAGTTCCTTATATATATTCTAGAGGCCTGGTGCACAAATTTGTGCACTAGTGGGGTCTCTCGGCCTGGCCTGCGAGATCATGCTGAAATAGGCTAACATCCCCTGAGGGGTTCCAGATTGCAAGAGGGTGCAGGCCAGCCAGAGGGACCCCACTGGTGCATGATCAGGGTCAGGGAGGGGTTTGGGAGGTTGGTCAGCCAGGGAGGGACAACAGGACGGCTCCAAGGGCATGTCCAGCCCATCTCACTCAGTCCTGATTGGCTGGACCCTAGCAGCAAGCTAACCAGTTGGAGTGTCTGCCCCCTGGTGGTCAGTGTATGTCATAATGAGCAGTTGGGCAGCTTTAGCATATCATTAGCATATTATGCTTTGATTGGTTGAACAGATCACCGGACACTTAGCATATTAGGCTTTTATTATATAGGATATTTTTATTTTTCTTCCCACCCCTCACTCCATACCCACCTCAGGATATATATTTTAAAATATTTTTGTTGATTTCAGAGAGGAGAGGGAGAAACATCAATGATGAGAATCATTGACTGGCTGCCTCATGCATGCCCCCTACTGGGGATTGAGCCCAAACCCTGGCATATGCCTTTGACTAGAATTGAACCTGGGGCCCTTCAGTCTGCAGGCGAACACACTTATCCACTGAGCCAAGCTGGCCAGGGTCCTTATATATTTTGGATATTAACACTTTATCAGATGTATCATTGCCAAATATGTCCTACCATAGAGTTGGCTCTTTGTATTTTGTTGCTTTCTCCTTAATTTCCTTTGTACTAGCTGTGTCTGTAGGTATATTGCTATAAGAAATGTTTGAGATTTTGCTGCCTATGGTTTCTTCTAGGATTTTTATGATTTCATGGTTTACATTTTAGTCTTTTATCCATTTTGAGTTTATTCTTGTGTATGGTGTAAGTTGGCAGTCTAGTTTCATTTCGTTTTACATCTGTCCAATTTTCCCAGTACCTTTTACTTTTAAAAATATATTTTTATTGATTTCAGAGAGGAAAGGAGATAGCAACATCAATGATGAGAATCATTTATAGGCTGCCTCCTGCATGCCCCCTACTGGGAATCGAGCCCACAACCCAGGCATGTGCCCTTGGTCAGAATTGAACCTAGGATCCTTCAGTCCACAGGCCAACAATCTATCCACTGAGCCAAATCAGCCAGGGCATCTTTTACTTTTAAAAAAACATGTATTTTTATTGATTTCAGAGAGGGAGGAGAGGTAGAAACATCAATGATCAGGATCATTGATTGGCTGCTTCCTGTACCCTCCCCCGCCTACTAGGAATAGAGTCCATAACCTGGGCATGAGCCCTGAACAGGAATTGAACCGTGATCTCTTGGTTCATAGATTGATGCTCAACCAATGAGCCATGCTGGCTAGGCTGTTGTACTATTTTTAAAAATATATATTTTTATTTATTACAAAGAGGAAGTGAGGAGATAGAAACATCAATGATGAGAATCATCAATTGGCTGCCTCCTGCAAACCCCACACTGGGGATCAAACCTGCAACCCTGGGCACGTGCCCTTGACTAGAATCGAACCCAGGACCTTTCAGTCCGCAGGCAAATGCTCTGAGCCAAAATAGCTAGGGCTGTAGTATTTTTAAATATATATATATTTTATTTATTTTGCACAGAGAGGAAGAGAGCTAGAAACATCGATGAGTCATCAATCAGCTGCCTCTTGCACACCCCCCACTGGGGATATGCCTGCAACCAAGGTACATGCCCTTGACCGGAATCAAACCCGGGACCCTTCAGTCTGCAGGCCGACGCTCTATCCACTGAGCCATACTAGTTTCGGCTAGGGCTGTAGTATTTTTACTAGAACAGATCAACATGATATGTGGCTCTTTGCATGCTCCTAGTGATCTCATCCTCATCAATAAAGAGGATCAAAGGCAGTTCACAAGAGGGAAGGAGAATAGAGTACGTTCAATATCTTGACTCCAGGGCCTGATCAACCCTCCTGCTATTTCACAAAGAGACCTTGATTTTCTGGACATTCTGTGGAACATTATTCTAATGATGACATAATAATTAGATTTGGTGAAAAGGAAGTAGCAAGTGTACAGGGTCCTTCAGTAAAACACATGAACCAGAGCATGGGAGATAAAATTTACAAAAATTCAAGTGTCTTTTATACCAGTTTTTAAATTTTATTTATTTTTTTTCTTAATGTTTTTATTGATTTTAAAGAGAGGGATCGAGAGATAGAAAAACATCGATTGGCTGCCTCCTGCACACCTCCATTGGGGATCCAGCCCACAATTGGGCATGTGCCCTAATTGGGAATCAAACTGCTGACCTCCTGGTTCATGGGTTGATGTTCAACCACTGAGCCACGCTGGTTGGGCTTAGTGAAGTTTTTAAGGGTCCAAATATCTGAGGCATGCTGGGAAATTCTAGGGAACAAATTATTGCATCTTGCCCTTATTACTAAGAAAAAGTGTTTGAAGAACCTCCTTGGATTTTGGAAGTAACAAACACTTTCAAGTGTGGCCCAAAGTCACAGAGCCCAACTGCCATATGACCAGCAGATTCAGACGGAGTTAGAGGTATCTGTGGTAGGTGAAAAATGTGTAAAGGTCTTGTAAGCCCCAGTAGGAGCTTGCCAATAGAATTCTAGAGCAAGGCCATGCCTTCTACAGCAAAGAACTATTCCGTTTGAAGAACAGCTCCCGGATACTACTACCCATGAGACGTCTGGTGATCATGTAGCTGGAGCTATTGATCACAGCTCAGTATGCTCAGGTTCATTAAATCAGGTGGACATAGCAACAATCCATCATATGGAAGAAATGTCACATTTGTGCATCAGGCACGAGCAGGTCCAGTCACAGGTTATGTAAGCAGGAAGCTCTCACCTGTGTCACCTGCCTTTGCTGAACCGATACCTCCCTCTGCTCATACCTTTGGACTCCTGGAAGGCTCCCTTAGACTTGTTGGTGGAATAAACCTGCGGTCTGTTTCACAGAGTCAGCTCAATGTTAACATGAATCAAGAAGGCATTGTTGATTCCCTGTGTGCTTCCTCAGGAGTGAAATCTGGTGGACAGAGCTGCAGGCAGGCTCTCTGGAACCAACTTTGTCTGGAGGAAGAAGTAGCCTGAGGTAAAGATTCCATGGCCTCTTGGGCTGTGGCAAGCACCTTGTCTAGACAAGGGGCCTGCAAAGAAGAAGGTTCAAAGTCTGGGGAGAAGACATGAGGAAGATTTAAGCTTAAGGACAGATGGGCCGAAGGGGGCTGAAACAATGTAGATCTTTGTGTTATATATCAGTGCCCTTTAGAAAAAAACCACTGCACAGGAGGTATAAGGAAAATAGGGGCAGTACAGATAGGGGACTCATTCACCTCTCACCAAAGGAGTGTGAGGCAGGTCTTGAGGCTTAGCAGCTCTACCTTCATTTCCTTTACGTGGAGCAATGCCAGGAGCCTACAGGTGATCAGCTGCTTGTAATCACTAAATTCTCTGTGGGCCTTCATCATGGTTAATATATAAATAGGAGTGCTCCCATTAAAGGTACTGAGTTAGGGTGCTGGCAGGGCATCCAGGTATCAGTAAGCTACTGGAACAGTAAAAACATTTCAGATTTCAAGCACAATTTTTTTTTTTTTTAAAGTAATGACTCTAATACATTTGGCTGGTGCATAAAGACTTGGTGCCTGTAGTTTAATCTGATCCCAGGGTGGCATACCGGCAATTTCCGGAGATCAGAACTGGTCCTAGACATGACACTTTTCTTGTTGTCCCCAATCCTGGTATATCAGGTTTGCTGAACACTATGGTTGCAGCAGTAGACAAAAAAGGTATTTTAATGACTAATAGTAAAAGGTGAAAAAAACTCAGAACAACAAAATAAGCAAAAGATAGGAGGAAGGCATGAAGTAGTTGGTTTCTAGGTAACAGGAAGACTTACCTATTGGCCAAAAGACTTTTTATAAGGTAGAGAAGTATCTTAAGAAATCAAAGAGATTGTAGTCAGAAGGAAAAAATGGTATGGGTTTAAGTTAATCAAATTGGGTATTATTGACTTCTGGAGTTTAAAGAATGATGCTTCTGAGGGAGAATCAGTTTTTCAAAGACTTTGGCAGAGACAGTATATACAACCAAAATGCACATGAGGCTGACAAATGTTCCCAGTGATGAAAAAATGTATTAGCACATAGGAAAAAAGAGCATAGACCAAAATACAACTATTCTACACACTAGTGCAATTTCCTAATATACACATTCATTCACAAGTACTACATATTCTATTTATCCCAAATCCAAATTTCCAAAAAGATAAACCAGTAGGAATAGTTTTTCTCTCTAGAATAGTGTTCAATAAACAACATACCATTTATTATAACAGTCCTGAAGTATTACAAGATGTTATAAATTCGGAATCAGATTATATTGTGTTCAAATGGCTCAATTCTTTGCAAATCATAATTCTTTAAGGTATGTTAAAAGTTAAAGTCATAATTACACTTGATACACATCACTTTAACTATACAAAAGGCAATGCCGGCATGGTTACTGGGACCTGAAGTGTGGTGAGGGGCTCGGCCCCAGTTAAGCTAACGAGTGAGGAATCCACCACACCCTCTAGGACCTTCCTTCTACTGTGCCACTGCTCTCACTCCTCCAGGGTGTCTTGATGTTGAGTGAAAAAAAAGCTAGCACTTAAGTTTACATTACAATTATCTGACTTCTCCATAGCACTCATGTTCTAGAGTTACAAAAACACACATACACAAGCACTGAGAGCCTACTTGACAGTTAAAGCACTCCTCCCTCTCCAGTGTGGACTCTCTGATGTTTGGAAAGATTTGACTTACTACAGAAAGTTTTCCCACAATTATTACACCAATAGGGCTTTTCTCCAGTATGGATTCTATGATGTTTATTAAAATTGGAGCTGTGGTTGAAGGCTTTTCCACACTCCTTACATTTATACGGCTTTTCTCCAGTGTGGAGTCTCTGATGAGAACTAAGACCTGCGTGCTGACTAAAGCTCTTTCCACATTCATTACACTGATAAGGTTTCTCTCCAGTGTGTATTCGATAGTGTCGAATGAGGCTGCCTTTACCACTAAAAGCTTTCCCACAATCTTTACACTGATATGGTGCCTCTTCAGTGTGCATGCGCTGATGTTTAAGGAGATCTGAGCTCTGACCAAAGGCTTTTCCACACTTACAGTCATAGGGCCGGTCTACCAAGTGGGTTCTGTAATGAAGGGTAAGGTTTGAGCTGTGGCTGAAGGCTTTCCCACATTTGGTGCATACATAGGGTTTCTCCCCAGTGTGTGTTCTCCGGTGTTTAGTAAGATTTGAGCTATTGCTAAAGGCTTTTCCACACTCAGCACATATGTAACGTCTCTCTCCTGGGGCAGGTTTGGTGGACATTAATTCTCTACCTTTCTTGGAACCTTTGTCTAGGAGAGAGGTTTTTGTTCCTCTTTCTTTTTCAAGGTTTACCCACTGCCTTTCTAACCTGGCCTCAAATTTATTGGCAATAACCATGGGAGTAATATCCTTTTTGAATTCGTCTGCGTAAGACTCTTCAGAACTTTTCTGCATATCTGTTGATTCCTCATTCTGGGTGTTCGATTTACAATCTGAAACAATAAGTAGAATAAGGGCATGTGAGTTATTTCCTGTTCTGAGAAGAAACTGTTAAAGGACAAAGAGAATCATCAGATGACATTGATGGATTTTTAAGGGTGACCAAATATTGTTCTGAGAGGTCACAATATCACAATTATACAAAAAAGTCATCATCAAATCTAGTTTACAATACCAGACTTTCACACAGCCCACTACCCTACCCGAAGCTATGATGGTATGAAAGAGTACATGGCTTTTTCTGCTAGGAGGAGAACTTCATATATAGAAGGCAATAAGGCAAAGTCAAGCATATTGCAGCAAAGGGAGATGGGAGATGCTTGGGCAGAATGAAACAAGTTAGATTGCTGAAGGGTCAATCTGATTAAGGAAAATAAAGAATAATTAAGGGAGAAGAGGCTAGTGGTAAACAAAAAATCCATGTGCTCATAGAAGCTGAATATCCTATATAATAAAGATGTAATATGCAAATGATTCTTACGCCGTGAAGTGTAACAACCAGATCATGGATCAGCAGGAGGGTGTGGTGGGGAGCTACAGGAGGGGGCAGGGCAGCAAGCTATTGGAGGGGGACAGGAGGAGAGCTACTGGAGGGCAGCAGCGAGCTACTGGTGAGCTACTGTGCATGGATTCATGCGCAGGGCTACTATACTCTCTCTCTCTCTCTTTATACACACACACACACACACACATATGGTTAAGTTGACTTGTGCATGCGCCATACATAAAAAGCTTTTGCTGGTGCCAATCACATGCACATGTTTCCATCTGTCATTGTTGATCCTGAATTTGGTTGACACTTCTATTATAGAGAAAGGGTGAGTAACGATATTAAAATATTTCTTCTAATTAATTTCCTTTCAATGTGCACAAATTCGTGCACAGGGCCACTAGTAAAAGCAATAAAAGAGAACATTCAGTCCATTTATAATCATTCTAGTCCCAGATTCTCCTCCTTAATATGTTTTTATTGATTTTTTTAGAGTAAAAGGAAGGGAGAGGGAGAGCGAAACATTGATTGGTTGCCTCCTGCACACCCCCTACTGGGGATTGATCCCACAACCTGGGCAGATGCCCTGACTGGGAATCAAACCAGTGAACTCTTGGTGTATGGGATGAAGCTTAACCAACTGAACCACACTAGCTAGGCCCAGATCCTTTTTTTAAATATATATTTTATTAATTTTTTACGGAGAGGAAGGGAGAAGGATAGAGAGTTAGAAATATCAATCAGCTGCCTCCTGCACACCTCCCATTGGGACGTGCCTGCAACCAAGGTACATGCCCGATTGGAACCAAACCTGGGACCCTTCAGATCGCAGGCTGATGCTCCATTCACTGAACCAAACTGGCTTTGGCCAGATCCTTCTTAATTTAAGTGAAAGTACTTAACTCCCACCAGAATTCAACTCTTATCATTTAATCTATATCAGCTAGGATACTTTAATTATAAAGTATCATTGTGGAAATCAAATTAAAGCAATACATCTTTTAAGAGCATTTCACTAGACAATCACACTGCTGCTAAAAGTCAATCTAACCATCCACATACATAGAAGTTTCCTCTGAAAAATGGACTCCCTTTACCTAGGATCCTTCAGTCTGCAGGCTGACGCTCTATCCACTGAGCCAAACTGGCTAGGGCAAAATGGGCTCCTCTTAAGCAGAAGCCCCAACTGGCAAAGGTCCCTCCTTCAATCTAGCCCCTTTTTCCTTATGCCTCTGCCTCAGTCTCCTGGCCATCTATTTCCTTCCTCTGTCAGCAGTGACCACTCTGCTGCTTCCAGGCTCGCCCCCTACGCACTGACTGCGCAGTGGGAGCTAAAATCTCTCTCGCTCCATGAGGAGCGGTCATGCGGCTAATCATACAGGTTATCCTTCAAGTTGCCATGAACTATGTGTAGGAAATAAGTAACTTAAAAGTGTAAAATTTTAAACAGCCCAAGGCAGAAGTTGAATAAATTTTTCAGGGACCATTTCTACATAATCCAAAGCTGATTATTACAGGCTCACTATATCATTAACAGATGAATTGTTCCTACCTTGCTTCTGTCTTAGCTCTGGAGTGAAATCCTGCTCTTCACCAGACTCTTGGATGTACAGGGGTCCCCAAGACTCATAGTTGGGACTATTCTCCACCGACTGTGGCTGGGTGCTGCTCAGGGACTTCTTTGCTGTTCCCGAAGAGGACATCTTCTCCCAGGCCTGCTTCTGTTCATTCGGAGGAGGTGAAACCTAGGCAATTAGGAATGGCTGGGTTTGTCCACAGCCCACTTTAGAACTAACATGAAGGAAAATCTCAGGAGAGCTATGTAAAATCTCTAGGAAAGAGAAAAGAGAAACACCCCCCATTCAATTCTCAAGACTAACGCTAGTGTAGGATAGTAGGAAAAAGAGGAGGAAACATGGTCTCAATCAGTAGAAACGTCCATTTACCTGTTCGTATTGTATGGACAAATCATACCTGCGTGGAATGGCATGCTCCCAATCTCATTCCCTCCTACCTGCTGTCCTGGTTCATCTAGTTCTTGCTCCAGGTCTTCCAGGAGAGTGACGGCCTCTTCGGCACTCTCTGGACAGTGCTCCTGCACCCAGGCCTGTAGCTCCCGGGGCAGGATGGTCAGGAACTGCTCCAGCACCAGCAGCTCCAGGATCTGCTCCTTGGTGTGGATCTCGGGCCTCAGCCACTCACAGCAGAGCACCCGGAGCTGGCTGAGGGCCTCCCGCGGTCCAGGTGTGTCATGGTATCCAAACTGCCTGAAGCGCTGGCGGAACATCTCCAGGCTTGGAAAGCATTTTTCTTTCTCCTCCTCAACTTTCACAATCACAGGCCCCACCTGCTCCTGGAGGGGCCGAGGGCCCACACCTGCGGCTACGCCCAGTACCTTGGTCATCATACGGACTCCAGAAACAGCCGCACTAAAGATGGGCTCTTTGTAGAGGAGTATTAGTTCCTTTAGATTTCTGGTTCTTCAGGACTACAGGCTCAACCTAAGAAAATATTGTTACCATAAAATTACCAAAATAAGTATTTTTAAGTTTTGGTCTTACAGTTACACTTTTAGCACAAGAAACTGTAAAAATTATGGCCACTATAATACTACCATGTAAAAATTATTGTTCAAATCTCTCTGGAGGTAGTTCAGAATATCTTACTTTGGTTTTACTTTCAAAAGAGCACACTGAGACCCAGCTGGTGTGGCTCAGTGCAGGCTTCAATTCCCGGTCAGGGCATATGTTTGATCCACAGTAGGGGGCGTGCAGGAGGCAACCAATTGGTGTCTCTCTCCCTCCCCCCTCCCTCTCTTTTGAAAAAAAGAAAAAAGAAAAAAAGAAAAAAGAATATTTCAAGTGAAGATTACCCCCCTCAAAAAAAAAAAAACAAAAACAAAAAACCCCCCACCACGTGGCATACTTTAAAAATTAAATTTACATTAACTATGCTCTGAAAACCTTTTTAGATCCTTAGAACTCCTGAGGTTTTAACAGGCTATTGCTGGCCAGCAAATGTACATTTATGTTACAGCTTTAAATTAGTTGTTTAGATTCACATATCTAGTGAATACATATTAAAGACATGTATTTTATATATTACTGTTCCCCTTCATTTATTTTTGTGATCAATTTTTGAAATTTTAAAAAATGTGAAATGGGATTCTGGCAATAGAACCTCAATATGTAACCTTGCTTTTATGAAAAATTCAATAATTATCAGAATTCTAGGGATGCTAATACTTGGACTCCCCTCCACTGTACCATGCGGAAGCATTCTATGAGATGCCAACAGGTCCTGCCAGGGTGAACCAGAATCAGCACCGTCCACTCCCTGACACTGCTACACACCCAATGCGCTGCTGGAGCTCCCAAGTTCAGGATTATTGAGCCAGGGAAGAATCATTGCCATCAGTCTCCTAAAATAAAGGCTCTGGCACCAAAGACTACAGATGTAGCAGTGCTGGGAGCATTTCTTAGGTATGCTTAAAAGTGACTTCAGTGTTGGAATAACTCCATAAATGGTTACAAAATTTCACACTCCAGCCAGAGAAGGGCAGTCCAACAACAGGAAAGACATCAGAACCTGTTTGGGCTACTTAGCTTCTGGATCCAACTACAACTGCTAATTTATCTGCAGCCTGGACCTCTCTTGTGAAGTTTAGACTTATATGACCAACTACCCACCTGACACTCCACCAGCCTGTCCAACATCATCCCAAACTTAACATGCCCCAAACTGCACTTCCCATCTTCCCCCCAAAGCTGCTCATCTCGGTTAACTGCAGCTCTACTGCTGTTTTCATGGACCAAAAACGTGGTCATCCCTGATCCCTCTCTTTACATTCTACATGTAATTCAGAAGTAAATCCTGTTAGCTCTATATCCCAGAGAGACAGAGTTCAACCTTCTACACTGCCATCCAGTCCATCACCAGCAGCTTCCTAATTGCTTCCACTCTTCCCTCATCCATTCTCAACACAGCAGCCAGAGATCGCCCGTTAAGTCAGATCACACCATTCCTCGGGTCACACGCTCAAGGCTTTGTGTCATACAGAGTAAAAGCCAAAGGCAGCCGAAACCGGTTTGGCTCAGTGGATAAAGAGTCGGCCTGCGGACTGAAAGGTCTCAGATCGATTCCAGTCAAGGGCATGTATGTACCTTGGCTGCGGGCACAGCCCCGGTAGGGGGTGTGCAAGAGGCAGCTGGTCGATGTTTCTAAATCTCTATCCCTCTCCCTCTCTGTAAAAAATCAATAAAACATAAAAAAAAAAAAAAAGCCAAAGGCATTATATTGGCCAAAAAGGCTTCCCTGTTGTCTCTGACCTGATCTTAACACTTCTCTGTTCGTTCTACCCCAGGCAGTTGGTTCCCTGGACTTGTGCGGCTCTCCCACCTGAGAGCCTTTGTCCAGGCTGCTCCCTTAACACTTCCTGCAGATTACATGCTTCTTCCAGAGTATGCATGCTTGACCCCTTATTTTATTTATTTAAAAAAAATTTTTTTTATTGGTTTCAGAAAGGAATGGAGAGGTAGAAACATCAATAATGAGAATAATTGATAGGCTGCCTTCTGCATCCTACACTGGGGATCAAAACCGCAACCTTGGCATGTGCCCTGACCGGAAATCAAACCATGACTTCCTGGTTCATAGGTCGATGCTCAACCACTGAGCCACACCAGCTGGCATGACCACTCTGTTTTAAACTGCACACTACCCTCCCTCACCTCAAAACTCCTTATTTTTCTATTCTCCCCCCTCCCCGGGACCCCACCCCTTATCTTCCTATTTTTTCCCTCCATATCACTCACCACTATACAAATGCTATATATTTTACTTCTATCTAGTAATAATTAATGTCGTTTTTAAACATTCGTTTAAAATCTTGCTTGGCGTTGACTTGTATTGACATAACCTTCAAACACGTGGTATCTACAGAACGTGTGAAGTGCAATTAACAAGTTTTTCTTGAAAAAGTTTGTGTTTGGTTTGGTTTTTGTTGCAAAACTAGGGCTAAGAAGATGGCGGATGAAGAGCATATTCGGCACTGCATGCTTTACGAGTTCCAATTAGGAAGAAAAGCAAGTGAGGCTGCAAAAAACATCCGTAGTGCTCTTGGTCAAGATGCAGTTAGCGCCAGAAAATGCCAGCGTTGGTTTGAGAAATTTCGTGAGGGAAATTTTTCATTAGATGACAAGAGTGGTCGAGGCCGTGTGTCCAATTTTGACCAAGAAGCTCTTCAAGCTCTTTTGGTGCAAAATCCTCAAATTACCCAACAAGAGCTTGCGACAACTTTAAATTGTTCACAAAAAACAATTTCCAATCAATTGCGTGCACTTGGCAAAGTCCAAAAGTTTGGAAAATGGGTTCCTCATGAGTTGACCGACAACAACCGTAATCAAAGAGTCACAATTTGCAGTTCGCTCCTCTCTCGTCAAAACCGTTTGCCGTTTTTAGAGCAAATTGTTACCGGAGATGAGCAATGGGTGCTGTATGTTAATTTGAAAAGGCGGCCTCAATGGTTGGACAAAAATGAGGCTCCGCAGCCCACGCCAAAACCTGACTTGCATGAGAAAAAAGTGATGTTGTGTGTTTGGTGGAATTTTAAAGGAATTCTTCATTATGGACTTTTACCATCTAACCAAACCATTACAAGTGCAGTGTATAGTGCCCAATTGGAAAGGTTAGCCCAAGCTTTAAGAGAAAAAGAACCCGTGCTGATTAATCGGAAGGGCGTAATTCTTCACCACGATAACGCACGACCGCATACTGCAAGAATCACTGCTGAAAAACTGCGCCAGTTGGAATGGGAGGTTCTCCCTCAACCTGCATATTCTCCTGATATTGCCCCTTCCGATTACCATTTGTTTCGTTCTTTGCAAAACTTTCTTCTTGGAAAAAAATTTAATAATGAAGAATGCCTCAAAAATGCATTGACCGAATTTTTTGCATCAAAATCACAAGAATTTTACAACAGAGGAATTAAAATGCTTCCTGAGCGTTGGGCACAAGTAGTAGAAAAAAACGGCAACTATATTGTTGATTAAATTTTGTTGTATTGTTTAAATAAATTCGATTTAAAAATATTAGAAAACGACATTAATTATTACTAGACCTAATATTTCTAGACTATCTGTCTCTATCCTTGAAAATCAACTCTTCATCTATTTTGTTCACTGCTATATTTCAAACATCTAAAATATACCTAGTACTTTGCAGGTACTCAAACAGCTGTGGAAAGAATGCAATACATGGATCTTTGGGTCTATTTTTAAGGAGTAAAAACTATAAAATTGGGTTTAAAAATATCAATACAAATTTAAATTTAAAAAATATGGCAGTAAGAATTCGTGTTTAGTGTAATATAGACAGAGGTTGATACAGAATTAGATAATGTGTGTACATGGGTTACAATGGAGACATTTATTTTCTAGCTCCGTCTGCTGTGAAGGTCCAGAAGCAATAACATCATGGTAGGAATAAGCATACCCAGTGCCCAAATCTTGGTCTCTAAATATCATTCTCCAATAAAAGGAACTAGAGATGGAGAAATGATTGATTCTAGGTTGGGGAATATATAAGCTGAGCCCGGGGCCATCTTGTAATGCCAAGAAGTATTAAACAACCACAGTGAGGCATGTTAAAGGAACACAGAAGACAACATATAAAAGCTCCCAGAAGTTACAACGGAAACAATTTGAGCAACAAAATAAATGGCGTAGTACTAGATTATAACCATAAGTTTAATATAAATATCCATAAGCCCGTACTGATGTAAAAAAGGTTGAATGAATAGAGAAGACAAATCTCTCATACAGAATTATTTCAAATAAATTATGTAGATACTACCCTCAAGAAGGCAGAGCTCCAACCTCTTGAATACAGGCTACACTTACTGACTTGCCGGGGGAAAGTAACTATGGTAAAGAAACACACATGCTGGAATACCACTCAAGACATAAAAAATGAAATACTGCCATCTATGACAACATGCCTGTTGCTTGAGCAAATTATAAGTGAATTAAGTCAGCTAGAAAAGGACAAGACCTATATAAACCTCACTCACAGGTGGAATAAAACAAAACAAAACAAAAACGTAACGCTGAAGCCGGTTTGGCTCAGTGGATGGAGCGTTGGCTTGCGGACTGAAGGGTCCCAGGTTCGATTCCGGTCAAAGGCATGTACCTTGGTTTCCGGCACATTCCCAGTGGGGGGTGTGCAGGAGGCAGCTGGTCGATGTTTCTAGCTCTATCTCTCTCCCTTCCTCTCTGTAAAAAATCAATAATAATAAAAAAAGTAACAAATGAACAAAGCAAAACAAAACAAACCACAAACTCAGAGATCAAGACATCATATGGTAGTTACCAGAAGGGGAAGAGCAAAATTGGTAAAGGGGGACAAAATATATGGCAATGAATAGAAAACAGAGTTTTGGTGTGGGGAGCATGAAATAGATATCGAACTATCTCATGTGCACACCTGAAATTTAAATGTTATTGACCAATGCTACCTCAGTAAAAACACATTTAAAATATATATATATATATATATATATATATATATATATATATATATTATCGATTTTTTACAGAGACAAAGGGAGAGAGAGAGAGAGCTAGAAAAGTCGATGAGAGAGAAACATCGACCAGCTGCCTCTTGCCCACCCCCTACCAGGGATGTACCCACAACCAACGTACATGCTCTTGACCAGAATCGAATCTGGGACCTTCCAGTCTGCAGACCAACGCTCTACCACTGAGCCAAACCAGTTTCGGCTGTAAAAACATTTTTTTTAAAAAAAGATTAGTATCATCAGTGACAAGTCATGTGCCTTGATATGAGAAAAGCACTTCACTTCTGTGGTCTTCCTCCTCAAAACCCATAACCACAGCCTAATCATAAGAAATACATCAGACAAACCAAACTGAGGGACAGTCTACAAAAACAACTGACTAGTAGTCTTCAAAACTGTCAATAAAAAACAAGGAAAGACTGAGCAGACATGACAACTAATGTAATATGGTATCCTGGTTGGGATCCTGGAACAGAAAAAGGACATTAGGGAAAAACTAGTAAAAGTCAAAGCGTGAAGCTGAGTTAATTGTAACGCACCAATCTTGTTTCCTATAGTTGTGGCAGATGTATATAGTAAAGTAAGGGAAACTGGTGAGAGGTAGATGGGGACTCACTATTATTTTTGAACTCTTCTATAAATCTAAAACTACTCTAAAATTATTTAAACACAAAATATGGGCCGTTGGGGCAAACAAGCAGCTTTAGTAAATGCTGTTCTATTACGGACTGGTAAAGAGAAATATGGCTAACTTCAGTACTTATGATGTTGAAGCAGACCATTCTTAGAGTTAATAAAACATTTAAGAAGTTGTGAAGCCTTTTAGGATTTTTTAAAACAATGCTTTTGTTGATTTTAGAGAGAGGAAGGGAGAGGGAGAACATTGATGCGAAACATCAATTGCCTGCCTCCTGCCCGCTCCCCACTGGGGATCGAGTCCACAATCGCGCATGTGCCCTGACCAGGAATCCACCAGAGCACCTCTGGGTTCATGGGTGGATGCTCAACCACTGAGCCACTCCTGGCCGGGCTAGGAGTTTTTCTTTTTAATCCTCACCCAAATATATTTTCCCAGAGTTTTAGAGAGGGAAAGACAGAAATATCTATGTGAGAGAAACAGATTGGTTGCCTCCTGCACTTGCCTCTACTAGGGACCTTTTGGTCAGCAATCCCATGCTCTATCAACTGTGTAAAACAGGCTAGAGCAGATTTTTTTTTAAACACCTGCCTTGTCTCAAGGAGCAGCAATAGTTAATTTCTGACTCTCTTCCAATAACTATGAGAATTTCTGACTCTCTTCCAATAACTATGAGAATATTGGCCTAATGAAACAGTTTCTCGCAGATCTATCTCAAACATAACACAAAGCATTTTTTAAAAATTTTATTTATTTATTTTATATATTTTTATTTATTTCAGAGAGGAACGGAGAGGGAGAGAGAGAGAAACATCTATGATGAGAGAGAGCTGTTTATCAGCTGCCTCTTGCATACCCCACACTGGGGATGGAGCCTGCAATCCTTGGCGGGAACCGAACCCGGGACCCTTCAGTCCTCAAGCCGTCGCTCTATCCGTTGAGTCAAACAGGCTAGGGGCTCACAGGAAGCCTTTTTTAAATGTTATCAAATACTTTTAGTTTTGAAATAGTTGGCAACATTACACTCATTCGTCCCTTGAAATCACAGTCCATTTTCCAGTTTGGCAATTCTATCTCCCCACAGGCTCAAAGGCCATCTGCAGAGGTTTAAAATGCAAATCTGTTAATATCACCCAGTTATTTAAAATTACTTAATTTTTTGCATGGTAACCAATGCCAAGCTGGCCTCTGTCTCCCCCTTTCCATTATCACTTCCCTTCTCATCCCCTATGCTCACTCAATACCCAATTATTTTTAAAAAAATATTTTATTGATTTTTTACAGAGAGAAAGGGAGAGGGATAGAGAGTTAGAAACATTGATGAGAGAGAATCATCGATCAGCTGCCTCCTGCACACCCTCTACTGGGGATGTGCCTGCAACCAAGACACATGCCCTTGACCGGAATCGAACCTGGGACCCTTCAGTCTGCAGGCCAATGCTCTATCCACTGAGCCAAACCAGTTAGAGCTCAATTCCCAATTCTTATGGCAGGCTTCTATTCATCTTTCAAGTCTCAGCTCAGTAACTAATCCATGAAAAGATGCTCAACCTTAGTTATAATAAAATATGCTCCCACATCTCAGATTGGCAAATATTAAAAAACAAATCTGATAATGCTCTGCACTGATGTTTTGGTTTTCACTTGAGGAAAGCCAGTAATTTCACATTTGGTCATGCTGAGTTAAGAGATGCCCGGCTTCTGAATTTTTCTTAGTAAAGTGCTCATAAAATAAAAAGGCATGTGGATAGAAAACAGAGGCTTTGTTACTAACTCACACTGTCTTCAAGCACAGTGAACTACTTTTTTAGGCTATCTAGAATTTCAGCTAAATCCATCAATGCCCTGGCCAGGTAGCTTAGATGGTTAGAATGTAGTCTTGATAACCTATGGTTGCAGATTCCCTGGTTAGGGCACATATAAGAATCAATCAATAAATGCATAAATAAGGGGAGAAGGGGAGAGGGAGAGAGAGATTTGTGGTAGTTATTCACGCACTCGTTGGTTGCTTCTTGTGTGCCCTGACCCTGGATGGAACCCGAAGCCTTTGCGTACCGGGAGGACGCTCTAACCAACTGAGCTACCCATCCAGGGCCTTACACACTTTCCAGCCTGAACAAAGACCAACGAGACTACTCACTCCCTGCGATCAGGCCTTCTAAAGAGGTTCCGTTTCTCCGAGAAGGCCCGCAACCCCCGGGGCGGGTTTCGTCAATTAGCCCTGAGCTCGGGCCTCCCTTTGAGAGCCCAGGGCCGGGGGGGTGGGGTGGGGGATTGGTAGCCCCTGCTCTGCTCAAGGAGCGCACAAAAACGGCCCGAAACTGCGACACGAAGTTTCATTTGTTAGGACCTTGGGGGGAGGAAAGGCTTTCCAGGGAGCCAGCGCCTCCAGGGCCGGGCAGGGGCCAGGGCTCCTCCCCGCAGCCCCTCCCGGACCCGCCCGGGGCCTCCGCGGGGGCCAGGGCCGCACGCCCACCCCTCCCGCTCCGGATCCTCCCGCCCGGGCTCCCTCCCCGCCGCCGGGCTCCCTCCCCGCCGCCGAGCTCCCCGGGACCTGGCGGCTCACCGTGAGTCAGAGGCGCTGCTGGCGCTGGGACACCGAGACGCACCGCGCGGCGCAGCCGGAAGTGCGTCATAGCCCGTCCGCCGACGGGTTTGCGCGGTCGCAGGGCCCCTCTAGGAACTCGGGAATCTCAGCAGCTCGGTGGAAGGAGGCACCGTCAACGTAACCGGGAGGGAACTTGTCTCCCCCTCCGGGGTGGTTTAAAAAATATATATATTTTATTGATTTTTTACAGAGAGGAGGAGCGAGGGATAGAGAGCTAGAAACGTCGATGAGAGAGAAACATCGACCAGCTGCCTCTTGCACACCCCCTACTCTACTGGGGATGTGCCCGCAACCAATGTACATGCCCTTGACCGGAATCGAACCTGGGACCTTTCAGCCCGCAGACCGACGCCCTATCCACTGAGCCAAACCGGCTTCGGCCCCGTTGGTTTTTTACTAAAAAAAAAAGTTCCGGCCTAAAGGCGGCGGCTTGGGCCAGAAAGGAGCGCACCAAACACCATGCCGTCTGACCTGAGAGCGTCTGGAGAAACTGTTCTTAACTTTGGTAGAAAGAAGGGGAGAAGGAGGGCCAAAGCAGTCTTAGTTTTCCAATAGGCGAGGTGTTGTCATTTGAAAAAGAAGTTTGCATTATGGAACCGCAGAAGGCCAGTGAATGGAACTGATAGAAAAGTCAATATCAGGTAGGCCTTTCTTAAGAAAGAGTTTCTCAGAAATGGCCTCTTCCTCCGGGTTCTGATTAGAGCACATGTGTCAAACACAAGGCCCGAGGGCCAAATCCGTCCCGCCAGGCCTTGCAATGTGGCCCGCACCGCGCTGTCATCACTGCACTCCGCTGCGTTTCCATCACAATGACAGTTTATGACTGTTCTGTAAACCATTCGGCCCGCGATTTAGGCTGGATTTTAGATTTTGGCCCCTTCTCTGATTGAGTTCGACACCCCTAGATTAGAGCGTCCGCCCCTGCACTGAAGGGTCGTGGGTTGGATTCCTGGTCATGGGCACATACCTAGGCCCCAGTCAGGGTGCATGCGGGAGGCAACCAATGGAAATCTGTGTTCCCCTAACAAACAAAAGTGGCCTCCTGTATGTCCTTGTGCTGTTGTGAAGAATTAGGAGAGCCCAGGGGATGGGAAGGACAGGAGGTTTGCAGAATCTTCCTACAGCTTGTCTTAGAATTCTAGTAGTTTTTCCCTTTAAAACGGGGAAACTTCAAAACACTCCTTCGCCATTACCACTCCCTCCACACACCTCCTTTGAGTACTTACTATGGGCCAGGTACTGTGTTAAGGTCTTGGTTTCAGTTTTGTTTTGTTTTTTTAAATATACTTTATTGATTTTTGACAGAGAGGAAGGGAGAGGGATAGAGAGTTAGAAACATCGATCAGCTGCCTCTTGCACACTCCCTACTGGGGATGTGCCCGCAACCAAGGTACATGCCCTTGACCGGAATCGAACCTGGGACCTTTCAGTCCGCAGGCTGACACTCTATCCAATGAGCCAAACCGGCTTCGGCATTGGTTTCAGTTTTTTATTGCTGCGTAAAACACTACCCCCAAACTTAGTGCCTTAACACAGCATTTATCATTTATTACATGATCTCACAAATCTGTGGATTGGCTGGATTGTTCAGCTTCCGGCGGTACCAACGGAGGGGCTGGGATGGCTGGCAATTGGTGCTGGTCCACAGCCTGGAAGCCCAGCTGGGTTGCTAGCCTGGGGCCTCCATGTTCCTTCATGTCAATCTGTCTGTGGGCATGGCTGCTTGGGCTTTCTCCGCATGACGAGTAGATTCCCCAAGAGGAGCATTTTCCTAGGTGTACCGGTTAATAATGAGGATTTCCCCCCCCAATAAATGAGGTTCCACATATGTTGATATACTTATATGCGATTTGATATGTATGCTATTTTGTTGTATTGACAAGCTTCAAAATTTCTGTGTCAAATTTTCTGAAGGTGTTAATATCATAGATATTAGTATATTTAAAAATGTCCAATTTCATGCCAAGAGCATTTGCAGGAAGTTTTAAATCATTATTTTGAAGAAAAGTGCTAGCGATGGACATTACTTTGACTAAAGCACTTTTGATGTTTCTCTTGAAATTATCACAAAATCCGCACTAATTGGTCAATGATTAATTCGCATTAACTTTTTTTTTATTTTATACAAACACTTTATTAACAGTGGTGCATCTTCCCCGTGGGTTCTGTGTTTACCCAGTCAGCCAGGACCCAGACACAAGTTCAGCGCAGCCTCCGTGCCTCTCGCTCGGACTCCAATAGGGTGAGCACGTCGCCCTCGTGCACAGGGCCTTTCACGTTGCAGATGATGGAGCGGCTCGTGTCGTCCATGAACTCCACGTGGACCTGCGTGCACTGTCCCTGGGAGCCGGTCCTGCCCAGCACCTTGGTCACCCTGGCCAGCTTGATGGGCTGCACGCGACTCGTGTCCATGATGGCAGCAACAGTCGGGCGGAAAGCCGCATTAACATTTTTAAGCATAAAAATATCTATGATGTTAACACCTTCAGAAAATTTGACATATGAAATTTTGAAGCTTGTTGTCAATACAACAAAATAGCATACATATCAAAGCACATACATATTAACATATGTGGAACCCCATCTGTTGAAAAAAATCCTCATCATTAATCGGTACACCTTGTAAGAGGTCAAGGTGGAACTTGTAGATGTTGAGGGCCCAGCCTTGGAAGTTAAATAGCATCATTTTCACTACATTCTGTTGTTAAAATAGGTCACTGGATCAGACTCAAGTGGAAGAAAACATTCTATCTCTTGGTCACACTGCAAGAGTATGTGGGATGGGAGATAATGTGACTATCTTTAAAAGCAATCTACTACACACATTTATCTTCATTATATCAATCTTTGAAAACTATAATCCTGAGAATACTTATCCCTGTAAAATAGTAAAATTTCTACTTTATAGATGAAGAAACTTGGGCTTAGAAAGGTAAGTAACTTTTCCAGTGTCATACAACAAATATGTGGGAAAGTCAAGATTCAGATGTGGCTCTCTTTCTCCAAAGCCTATGTGTGTTTTTTGAATCCTTACCCGAGAATATTTTTCCATTGAATTTTTTAGAGAGTGGAAGAGAGAGGGAAAGATAGAAAAATATCGATGTGGGAAAAACACATCAATTTGTTGAGCCCCGACCTGGCCTGGGTGGAGAAGCAGCCTGCAGGCCCTGGGGAGGAGCCTGCAACCAAGGTCTGTTCCCTTGACCAGGCTCCAACCCAGGACCCTTTGGTCCTCAGTCTAATGCTCTATCCACTGAGCCAAACCAGCTAAGGCCCAAAGCCTATGTTTTCAAGCTCTATAATTCCTCTACATTGGCTGGAAAAAGAATAAATGGTTAAAAGGGACAAAATCACTAAGTCTGAGGGGAAAACCAGGAAGCCTGTATCTGTTCTATTAGCCGCACATATGTTGATGATTTGGTAGCACTCTGACCAGTCACTTAGTCAAAGGATCTTTGCCTACATGTGTAACCAGTGAGTTGTGATGCAGGGGCTTAGAGTTGCAAAATATTCATACCAAAAGAAACCTTAAGGACAATCTGGTAAAGCTCTTGCTTGTAGACAAAGAAGCCAATGCTTAGGGAAGTCAGGTCCAAGGCACACTAGTTAGCTAACTAGTAGCAAAGCTTAGAGTAGAATTCAGATTCTCTAATTCAGTGTTGTGTCATTACTATGTCTCCACAGATTTTAAAGATATCATCCATCCAAATCATATGGTATTAAAACTAGTTAACCTAGAATGGTCCATTATTTTCTTCCATTAATATAACCATGACCATATAGAAAGACAACAAGGGAACAAAGGAAAAGCTAGTCAAATTGCTGGTGGCTCACGGTGACGTGTCACCTGCATTTCCTCTTTAGAATGGTTTTGATTTCCAGGAACCTCATACTCTTCTAATTAATTCATTCAACAAACACCAAGAACCTACAATGTATCAGACATTGTGTTAAGGCACATGGGTAAATGAAAAATACACACAGCCCTAGCTGGTTTGACTCAGTGGATAGAGTGTCAGCCTGTGGACTGAAGGATCCTGGATTCAATTCTGGTCAGGGGTACATGCCTGGATTTCGGGCTTGATCCTAGGTAGGGGGTGTGCAGAAGGCAGCAATCAGTGATGCTCATCATTGATGTTTCTATCTCTCTGAAATAAAGATATATTTTAAAAAAAACACCCAGTTCTTGGCAGACATCTAATCAAATAATTACAAAAATGTTGATAGAGATGAGACCAATAAGTGGTGACTGAATGAATGTGTCATCTTGGGGGTCTCACTCTAGCCTTCTGTAATGTACCAACAGTCTTTCTATGACAATTCTGTTTCTAACCGTTTCTGTGGCTGGGAGCTTACTACTTTAGAGGACAGTTCCCTCTTTTGGGGAGAGTTCCACTTGGGAAATGTTCTTTAAAGCAAAAATCTGCATTCCTATAATTTCAACTCATTGATCTTCGTCTTAATCTATTCTTTTCTCTCACAAAATGCATGTAGTTGTTATTCTTACCCCTTTAAAATATTAGAAAATTACCACGATTGCCCCAAAGATGGCTCCGTGGGAAAGGAGGGAGGAAGCCAGGGTTTCCAGTAACCACTGGTAGCTTTTCCCCTTCCAGATTCCTGCTACAAAGGGGATAGGACTTCTTTTTCGTTTTCAAATGTTTCAAGACAAAAGGGAACTGAGTATATAGAGAAAGTAAAGAGGGAGAGTATGGAGGTCTTTTAAATGAGGAATTGTGGACCCTTACAGTGCCCACAGTCGGTTCCGACATTTATATTCAAGGATTCAGAAGCAACTTTCAGATGTGATCATGGTCATGGCTCTCTCTAAAATGGTTGCTTTCTGGATCTTCCTCACTTCTGCCATCACTTATTTTTGTGCCATCACTGTCCTTGGCCAGTAGAGGGAGATCAAACCTTGATTTCTCTTAGAACAAGGCTGGGCAAGCTTCTTGTCCACTACAGCTCTGAGAATGTTCCTGTCTTCCTTGAAGGAGTCCACACATATAGCATGTTGGGAAGCTGCAAACACATTTTCTAAAGAAAATGAGAGGAAAAGAATAGAAAATGGAGTGGTGTGGACAATCCCAGGGCTTAGCGCTGAAACTCTGTTTCTAATGAGCCTTGGGAGATTTGGATATGCAACTTAATTATCTGAAAATGATATGGTAATATTTGTTCTGATAAAATTTTTACTTAAATTTAATTTAGTAAAAATATTTTTAAATGATTTCAGAGAAAAATAGAAACATCAATGATGAGAGGGAATCATGCCCTACGTGGGGATCAAGCCCACAACCTGAGCATATAAACTGACCAGGAATCGGACCAGGAATCAAACTGTGACCTCCTGGTTCATAGGTCTACACTCAACCACTGAGCAATGCCAGTGGGCTTCTCTGACAACTTTAAAGTGCTGCGTCATGTGAGACTGAACTAGCTTTGTAACTAGCTATACCAATAAGGGATTTTTAATCTTCAAAACTGTTGGCTACAATATCATTTAAAAAATATTTTATTGATTTTGTACAGAGAGGAAGGGAGAGAGATAGAGTTAGAAACATCAATGAGAGAGAACCATCGACCAGCTGACTCCTGCACACCCCCTACTGGGGATATGCCCGCAACCAAGGTACATGCCTTCGACCGGAATCGAACCCGGGACCCTTCAGTTCTCAAGCCGACGCTCTATCCATTGAGCCAAACCAGTTTCGGCTACGATATCATTAAAAAAAAATAATTAAATATATATATATATATATATATATATATTGATTTTTTACAGAGAGGAAGAGAGAGAGATAGAGAGTTAGAAACATTGATGAGAGAGAAACATCAATCAGCTGCCTTCTGCACACCTCCTACTGGGATGTGCCCGCAACCAAGGTACATGCCCTTGACTGGAATCAAACCTGGGACCTTTCAGTCCGCAGGCTGATGCTCTATCCACTGAGCCAAACTGGTTAGGGCTACAATATTATTTCTGACCCCCTCTTTGTTTTAATGTTATCCTCCCAAGAGATAGATGTAGTTCCTCCTATCACAGATCCATATTTCTATTCTGTCCACTATGGAATGGGCCACCTGCCTTCTCCTTAATAAGAGAGGGTAGTTTCTTGCCAAGACTTTCACAAGAACACGTTACTGGCGTGTTCCCTCTAGTTGGAGGAAGAACCAGGAAAAATATGGGTTCTCTTAGAATACAAGGAGATTACAAAGGCTACCTGGACTAGGCCTCCCCCGCCACCCCCCACCCCATGTAAGATCCCTTCTTGCCCAGACCCTGTGTGTCCCCCAGCCATACATGAATAAGCCGATTCAGCCACCTGCTTGGCTGGCTCTGCAACAAGGGTCTTCTCCCAGTGGCTTCCACTAGGGTCACTCCTGATTGTGCAACTTGTGCCCTGCACAACCCTAGGAGCCACCATTCACCTTATCGGGGAGTTATATAGTTATCACAACTTGCCAGCAGAAGGCAGACACATTTCCTAAAGGCGGGGTACCTTTCTCTAATTTGCCCCAAATCCTGGAAATGGCTAGGCAGAGCTGGCTTCACTAAGCTGCCTTACTCATTGCTGTATCTCCTTCATTTTATTATTCTCAATACACAGCGTATGTCCAGCAATCATGTTTGCAGAAAGGGATTTAGTTCTGTTTCTTGGAGTCAAGCACAATGAACTGAATCCTCTTCTAAGATGACAGGACTTTACATCTTTGAGGGCAGAAACCAAGATCCCAGTGAGATTTTTCCTCAAGAAAAATCCTTGGTTGCACACGAGGTTTCTTTTTCTTTTTTCTTTTTTGTTGTTAATCCTCACTCGAGGGTATTTTTTGATTTTTAAAGAGAGCAGGAAGGAGGGGAAGAGATAGAAACATCGATGTGAGACACATCAATTGGTTGCCTCCCGAGTGCGCCCAACCACAGTGGGGTATCAAGCCGGCAGCTGGTACATGCCCTTGGCGGAACTGAACCCAGGCCCTTTCAGTCTGGGGGCCGATGCTATCCACTAAGCCAGACTGGCTGGGGCTGCTTTTGCTTTTATCATCCTGCAGTTAGCCTGTCTTTCTAAATGTGGAATCCAGAACCAAATGCACATGGTTATATATAACCTTAGGGTCAGCCAAGCACCTCCTTCGTTTAAGAATCTGAAATGGAGGACTTCTGAGACTTGAAGGCATGGTGGTAACTCCTGGCAAAGGAGATGGGTAGTTTGGGGCAAGAAAGGCCTCTTAAACCTGTGCAGCAATTGTCATCATTCTAGGGCATATTTGATTCCTCACAGGATTTGGGATTGCGGAAGGAATTGCATCAGCTGAAGAAGGATCGGGGCAGGGGAAAGAATTAAGCAAGGATTGGGGCAATTTGAGAGAATTACAAAGACCATGTGAAATTCTGTCCATAGCATCTGGGACTAAAATGGGCCCAGGGTCTGGGTCCTCAATTTTCACAAAACCTGATTTCAAGGTTACATGTTTTAGGGACTAATGGGATGGAGCCAGTGTGTTTCACCTTAAAAAGGGAGACTTTAGTGGGGGATCTGGAGGTAAGTGAATACTTGGAAGAGAAGAGGTGGAGGCCCATGGGGGAAATAATAATAGCTACTATTTTGGAACATTTATGATAGGCACCGTTGTAGGTGCTTTACATTAATGCCTAGAATAACTACAGTATACCCATTTTGCAGACGAGAAAACTAAGACACAGCAAGAAAGTAGTCAATAATTAAAAAAATATATTTTTATTGATTTTTTACAGAGAGGAAAGGAGAGAGATAGAGAGCTAGAAACGTCAACGAGAGAGAAACATCGACCAGCTGCCTCTTGCACACTCCCTACCGGGGATGTGCCCGCAACCAAGGTACATGCCTCTGACCGGAATCGAACCCGGGACCTTTCAGTCTGCAGACCGATGCTCTACCACTGAGCCAAACCGGTTTCGGCAGTAGTCAAGAATTTGATCCTAAACTGGCTCTAATGCCTGTGTGTGTAGCCAGGGGTGATGGATGTATGGAGGGAGAATAACTTGAGTTCATAAAGAACAAGTGACGAGGAAGTGGTGAAAAGAACTTGGGTTGCTGGAGTCAGACACATCTGGTTTAAAAATCTAGCTCTGCCAGTCCTTAGTTTCCACATCTGTAAAATGGGGCAACTATCTTCACAAAGTTGAAGTGGAGGAAGAGAGAAGTTGAAGGATGGAGTAAATCAAACTGACAAGGTTTCAAAGAAATGGTCAAATATAATATTTGAAATATAAGGAAGAAATATGTGTTATGGGGTCGAACCCTGGAGTCAAAATAAGACCACTGGAGGCTGCTAACTGATTAAAAAAAAAAAAAAAAAAAAAAGGTAAAGGTTTATTGAACTGGCCAGGACGGCTGAGAGAGCACCCACACGCAGATGGAGTCCACACTCACAACGGCGCCGTCCCAGGTGCAGGCAGTCCTTTTAAAGGTCTAAACCACAAAAATTTTCCTTTGTTCTAAATTCTTAATTCCAAAGGCTGGGAACAGTCCGCAGGGTCTTTCCCAGTCACATCCTGCTGGACGTTGGAATGTGGACCTATCTTGAGAAAGCAATTTTTACAGCAGAATCAGAGTTAGTAATCTCTAAAAATCTACAGTTTCTACTCCTGGAGCTACTGAGTCAGTGGGTCTCAATCTCCTGTGGTCCTGGTCCACAGGCACAGGAAAACCGCCTTAGCCTCCAGGTCTCAATCTGGAAGCTGAGGTAACTACCCTATTGTTTAAGCAAGTGAGTGAGTGCAGAAGCCAGAATAGCAGGGTTAAAATTCAAACAGCAGTTTTTACCTAAGTATGGTTGCTACCATACTTCATAAGGAAGAATGAAGAAAAAATACTGTCAAGAACACAGGTGACCATTTAAATGGTTAAGAAAACAGCCGTTACAGAGGTTTGAAGAGGGAGGATATCAACAGGGAAGAGATGAAAACAGTGGTTATGGTCCAATTGGTAGAGGAATTTGGTGGCTCAAAGGAAGGAACAAGGTCAAACAAGATACTTAAAATTTGGTTTTGCTTCTTAAAGCTACAGGTTTGTGCTCATTTAAACACAGAACAGATTTGAAGGGTGAGGAGGAGCCTGGTGGAGGCACCAGAGAATGCAGCAAGGCAAGGAGCTGGGGTGGGGTGGGGGTGGGGGGCAGTGTGGGCAGGAAATTCCAGAAAGTGAAGCACATCTGATGGCCTGAGGCCCTTGGGAAAGAATACTGAAGTGTACCTGCTGAGAAAGGGGGAGGCGAAGGCATGGGAGTTGGGGGAGCAGGAGAGAAAGCCAGACTGTGAATCCCAGGCTGAGGCAGGGATCATCATAAGGACCAAGGTGGCCATTCTGTGTTTTCTCCCACAGCTTCCTGTACCTGAGGCACAGGAGGGGGGAAGTGGAGGAAGGTGTCCAGGGTTTGAACTGGACTAGACAGAGTGAAAGACTGCGAAGTCTTGGTAGGTAAACCTTGACCTATGGCTCCTGGGACTCTTGTCTGCCCTGGGGGGACTGTAAGACTCTGGTCCTGTTGACATCCAGGCCTTTAAACTTGGGACCAGAATCTCTCACGGGGCCCCTTGCCCACAGCAGGGACCACATTCAGTAATGTACTTGCTGTCCCCGTCCCTCACTCTGCCCTCTGGAACCACGTTTAAAATAAACCTCTGGCACAGAAGCCCTCATCTCGGGTTCTGCTCTGGAGGATGTGGGCTGAGGTAGACAGGATAGGGTGAAGTTCACCTGAACCAGGATTTGGTTGCGAAGATAACTGCATAAAAATAGTTTCTTCATGTGTGCCACTTTTATTAAAAAAAAAAAAAAAAATCACACTATTTTATTTCAATGTATTACATAACAACAGAACAAGGTTATGAGGTTAGAGGTCAGTTTAGGCCTAAACTCGGATTACATGCAGTACTCACCATTAGGACTTCCAGGCCACAAATTATTTTAATGGTTCCATCTAATGAGAAAATTATTTGGGGGTGGGGGATGATTACAAAGTTCCTTTGTTCCATGGCTTTTCATCCTGTCACCCTTTCCAAGGAGCTGCCTAGCCAGAGCTCTAAGGTGGTATTTCATACGGAGTTCTTGTGCAATTACTTAAAACATTTCCATTTGGGTTGTTTGTGGATCGCAGTTCCAGTTAACTATAAAATTGTTAATGCAACCAAGGATTGAAAAAAAAAAAATACCACAGACATGGTTACCTAGAGATGACAATTTATTGTTTTACCACGACCCAGGAGAGAAACAACATGAAGAGAATATTTATTACAAATCCCCAGTTTCCGCCTAAACCGGTTTGGCTCAGTGGTAGAGCGTTGGTTTGCGGACTGAAGGGTCCCAGGTTCGATTCGGTCAAGGGCATGTGCATTGGTTGCGGGCACATCCCCGGTGGGGGGGTGTGTGCAGGAGGCAGCTGGTCGATGTTTCTCTCTCATTGATGTTTCTAGCTCTCTGTCTCTCTCCCTTCCTCTCTGTAAAAAAAATCAATAAAATATATTAAAAAAACAAAACCAAAAAACAAACCCCCCGTTTCCTTCCCAAACCTCACTACTCTAATTTGTCAGACACTCCTGGCCTCCCAAAATGGACCATTGGCTATAAATGTGTGTACAGTTTACTTGGCTCCCATTTCACGATTGAAACTTCAGTAAGTTAGTGTTTAAATTATTTTCAATGGAGGAGTTCCCTAACTTAAAAAACACACAAACCAACAATTTTTCCATTCACTGAAAGAAGCCTTTCTATAGAGGTTGAGGATTTTAAAAGAACAAATTCAATTTAAAAATAATTTACTGAACACCCACCAAGCAACTGGCCTCTTCAGAGACGAGTGGAAAGGCCAGGTTTTAACAGCGATAACTTAATTCTGCAGGTATACAAAGACAAGCTCTTCCTTTTGTCTAATTTAATCTGAGAAACCAAGAATTGACAAAACAGAAAAGGTTTGTTCTGTCCAGCCTTTAGATAAACAAGACAATGCCTGAGTTAGCGCTCTCCACAGACCTGGGCTTATCATATTGAGCTGGTTGTAATAATCTATATTTAACTAAAAGTTAATAAAAATACATGTTCATTTTAAAATAATTGATTTTGCTTGCATATCCTATCCCTTACCCCCTAAAAGTTATATTTTTAAAACAAGATTTTCCTGCATACTCATAGTCCACTTTCTCCCGCCCCACCCCCTCATATATGTGTTTTCCTGTAAGAACCCCTATTTGCAGAAGCACCTTTAAGTCTAACATGCTTTGTTCTTGCCAGGGCAGACTAAAACCATAAACTGTCAACCAGCTGGGGTGAGGTGACCTCAACAGGTCCTCACGGTTCTCTTTCTCCCTCCATCAGGCTGCCTCGCTCCTGTCCTCGGCCGGGAGTGCGGGCTGTTACAGCCCTTCCCAGCACACCTGACCTGGTCAGAAAACTAATGACAGCAGCTGCCTGGTCCCTTTCCCGGAGCAAAGGAACTTAACCCCTAAATCTGAGACTGCAATGAAATCCAAGTTTTAAAACCACCTTTCAATCACTCACCGATCTCATTCTTTATATCTTAAAACATTCATTCTCACGGCTTAATGACTGCTTACAGAAGGGAGGAAATACAATTTTAAGACCAATTAACTTTGCTGATTACTATGCAATTTGAAGTGAGTCATGATTTAATAAAAGGTGAGAATCTTAAGAGATTTAAAAAAATTGTTAAAAGAACAGAGGACCATTGTTTAGAAGTCAAGTTAGTACCCACTCTTTACTTTCCACTGTTTTAGGATAAGAGAAAAACATGAGGTTTAGTGTGTCCACTATGAAATAGAACCAGACAATCTGAAACAAACTTCTCACGTTATGACAGTCTATACTATGAGATATTAAAAGTTTGTTTGACTTGGAGATGGCTGACCTCCCTATCACTTCAAGTTTGTTTTGCAAAGCTTTGACAAGTAAAACAGTTTCATTTTCAGATATAATAAAAAATTTGAATAGCAAAATAACTGCTTTTAAATGTAATGTGTCCATTCTAAATCTAAGAAAACTTTTCAAATGCTTTTTATTAAATTCTCCAGTAGTAGTTGAAAGAAATCTACTTTTATGAAAGATCTATTTATACCACTCATCCCTTTTTCCGATTCCACATTTCACTTTGCAACCTGCACACCTTCCTTTGGTTTCCCAGATGGGGAGCCCAAGCCCCCTATTTTTTGAGAAGTTGCTCAGAGTGGGACGCACAAAAATATGGCTCCTCTGGCAAGCACTGCTGTCACTGTTGGACTACGTTTTAACAGTCACTCCACTTCGCACAGTAAACCTCTCACAAGGATGGTAGGAGGAACGAACCTGGTTAACTAGCTTTGGATGAGCACATCAGCATGATCAAACTCTAGAATAAAAGGTGATCAATTCTAGGATAAAAATGAGAAGTTCTTTCACAGCTATAAATCTTCGCAAGCCCTCTCTCCTATCACCATAAACCAGGGGAAAGCAAGCAGGAGCAGGGGTAAGTGCAGCCAACAGGAAGACTGCAAAATGCTTATCAGAAAGACTTCCTGCAATGCCAGGACCTGGGCACCTCTGTCACTATTTTCCAGGAAAGAGCCCATCTTGGTGTTTCCTGGCAACACCAAATCTAAGCATAACCATTTAAGTTAGTGGGGAAGCAGGGCTAAAAAGTCAACTGGCCTTTCTAATCCTTTCCCTACTCTTAATTCATGGAGGTGATCCTCTTACTATCCGACAAGCTCAGAAAACCATTCTCTTTGCTTAAAATGGTGACGTGGCAGTCAAGAGGTCAACTTCCTGGCTTTACTCTCAGGAAGGAAGCTGCATGTTTATAGGAATTATTCCTTTTTAGTGCCCCATTAACCTGTCTCTCTTTATGTTTTTTATTGATTTCAGAGAGGAATGGAGAGGGAGATAAACATTGATGAGAGATATATCAATCAGTTGTCTCCTGGATGCACCCTACTGGGGATTGAGTCCACAACCTGGGCATGTGCCCTGACCAGGAATTGAACCGGTGACCTCTTGGTGAATGGGATGACACTCAACCAACTGAACCACACTGGCCTGGCTAACCTGTCTCTCTTATCAAATCTACTAACTTCCTCTTCTGATTTGATAAATCACCAAACTATGAAGATTTTTTCTCATATTCCCCCTCCTCAGTTCTGTGAATTGATTTTTTTTGTCTGTAATCACATCAACTTCTTTACTACTCGCTCCAAAACTCTGCTTTTTTTTGAAGTGATGTGTTCTGTCAAATAGATTAAATAAAATACATCATTTGCCTACAGAGAATATACAGAATAGCAACAGGGGTTGAAGGTACAAAACACAGACACTGACATTAAGGTCATATAAAATATATAGGAGTACCCAACATTGACAATTTTTGTAAGAAGTTGTACATTTTGCTATTTCCCCACATTTTTTTCTTCTGTGGATCCTCTGGAGTTAAGATTGAGTGTTCTCTGCAGTGTTTCTAAAATTCATTACAACTGGAACACACTGATGGAATTCATTTTCTGTCCAAAGCAACGAGTGCTATACATGAAAGATTTCCTCTTATAAAATATTAATAAAGTTTATTTACAGTGTAAGCTTTTCTGATGCTAAGGGCTGAAATGTGATTATAGGCTTTGCCATATTATCACATTCAAAAGGTGTCCTTCTGGAATGAATTCTCTGATGTACGTAAGATGAATTGTCTCACATAACAAACATATTAACCTCTCTGTACATATTTAGCGTAGTTTCACTTTTAAGCCTTTAATAAAATACTAAGTGCATTCAACAAGATGCCTCACACATCTCTGTTCTCAGGCTTTTGCCTTGCCTGCCAGGCCGGAGTAGAAACAAATACTCCACAACTTGAAGAACTTTACTTCTTTTCCTGGCCAAGTTATTGTTTTAAGAAGCCCTTCAAAAGCTTCCATTAGGTCAACTTACATGCTACTGTTCAAACTATTAACAGGCTTCACCCAGTCAAGAACTTTGAATGACTATCCTGAACACTTATTAGATGTTGTAAGCCTTTTTGACCATAAGCCAATTATAATTTGCTTTCAGCAGCTGATAAATGCAATGCAAATGGTTTTAATCAATAGCTGTAGCCTGTTTTCTTAGGAAACATCTTCAAGTAGCTGCTTCAAGGAGTGCATCTGCTGAAGATCTGAAGCAACTGCAGTGGCTATCCCACATAGTACAATGTCCCAGAAAAATGGGAATTAAATGTGGGGGCACAGGTTATTTTAACTTTCATTAAAAAAAAAAAAGAAAAAAAGAAAAAGATGGCTGAGCTATGTCAGCATGTAGTTCTGGCTTAAAAAAAGCCAATGAAGAACCAACCGAAGTTTTTTTCTTCTTAAGAGTAGTCAGTGCTTTGATCAGTATCTGAAGGTAAGCAGCTCACTGCTTTCAGTTGCTTCCCAGCAGCAAGTCTTTGCTCAAAAGCACCAGCGGCTTTCTATGCAGCTATCACTGTGGTTCATTGTGAAGAAAATTCTAGAAGCATTTCTTCTACTTTCACTTTACTATAAAATGTTCCTTAGGTATATGTTTCTGGAGTATCTTTTCTATTTTTCTTAAATTGAATGGATGGAAACATTCTGATCACCTGCTGACTTCTTTGAAGTTTCCCAGGCAACACTGATGAAACTGCTTAGAAACTATAGAGAAACTGTGGTTGGTCCAAGTTACAGAGAGGTGGAAGAATTACTGCTACGCAGATTTTAATTTGGTCTGGAGCTGAGGCCATAGCTGCCCCCACCTCATTGGCTCCCCATAAAGCCATGCTGCCTCATGGACTCGAGTTGCTGATTAGCAAGATGATGAGTCTTAGTTGTTTCTTGATGGAAAATCTCAGTCTCTATTGGGGGGTCTCCTGTCATGAGAATAGTCTTCAGGTGTATTCTTATTCTGGTGTTATAAGTTTCTGCAGAGCTGTCTACAATCTTTTGCATGCTCTCATGAGCATCATCTCTACCTGAGTCCCTGATGACTACCTATGTAGCCCCCATACTTGGGTTTCTTGTATGTGTATCTGAAAAGTCTCTGGCACTGGCTTCCAGGCAGCCAGTTGCATCTTCTTACCAGATGATAGAAAAGATCTAAATTTTATAACCCACCTCAGTCTTTAGTGATGAGAAAGAGAAAAGACACTGTGTAGTACAACTCTGATAACAACCAACCAAAGCTTAGCAAGTTGGGTGAACTTCTCAGAGCAACTAACACATTCAGTAATGGCCAGCTAATGATATCAAGTGCTTTTGTGAAGTTTCTGAAAAGGATGGGAGAAAATGCTTCCTACATCTTCCTTTTTCTGAAAAGCAACAAGAAATACATAGTCTGAACTATTAAAGTTACAAATTATTCAGAAAGTGCCCAAATCATCAGGTTGTTCACCAGCTGACTAAACAAAATTCTGGCGAGATCTTTGTCATAAAAAGATGTCAAAAACATGGCCTTAGTAAGTTTTTGTCTTTTTCTTAAGATGAGATAGTGGAGTCATTTCTGACATTCTATGGAATTTACTCACTGATCCATGTTTAGAAAGCCTCTGCAGGTGGCTATATGGTGCCGTTCTTTAGTTTAGGACAGAAATAGTGTAAGACCCTGGAGCTTTAGCATGCCTCAGGCCCTGCATGTCCTCTTCAAAAGCTGGGCCAGGCTACTGTATTTCAGGTACTCAGGATTCACAGGGCTTCCTCAGAAGTGCAAAAGTCCTGTGAGAAGTCAGGCATAATGAGTGCTTCTTCCGTGTTCAGCACTGTGCCCAGTGCTGTAAGGATATAAATATGTCCCTTGTCAAAGCATCTTTTTTTTTTGGGGGGGGGGGGTTGGGGAGGAGGTGGTGATTAAAAATTTCATACATGAAACAATGAAGGATTACAAGACGGTATATAATCAAGTGCTAACTTGCGGAGAAATGCATTTCAGAGTGTGATTAGTGCTTTAGGGATTTCTTCCAGAGGGAGAGAAGTATTTTGAATCATGGTTGCCATTTCAGTAGAATTTATCTCGGCGATGAGGATAAAACCATCTACATTTGTGGCAGTCCTTTGGAACTGGAAACTGGTGCACATACCCGCTCTTTCAGGAGAGATAGAAATCTTTGGTTTGATACTGATCAGCACAGTCCTAGATTTCTATAGCTTTGGTAGGCTACCAGTGTTCACATATATCTTATATATATAACTAGTTCAAGCAGCATGTCCCAATGTAGTTTTTGTTCTAACTATCCCTCTCTTTTTGAGAAATAAGGTACAGCATGATGTTGGCCAACCAGGGCTTGTTTGCAGCAAGCAGCTTTTAGCCTAAGTGTCATTTTCAGAGAGCCGATTTTAATCTTTCAATTCTGTGTATTAGTTGCTGAGTGTCCAATAGCGCCTTACAGGTATCCTCATTGCTGAAAGGCATAGCGTTTTGCTGTGTGTGCTTCTATCTCATAAGGAAATATCATGTGGGTTATTCGTATGACTAGCTTTTCCCTACAGGAGCTGTATGGAAGAATTATATGCCCACAGACTATGCAAAGGTAGAACACTGCTAATCTAACTATAAGGATCCTTAAAAACTGTGTGTGTGTGTGTGTGTGTGTGTGCGCGCGTGTTTAAGTCTTTTGAGGATGTTTATTCCCTTCCATGAGCACACATCTCTGAAATAAATTTAGAAACAAAAGGGGGAAATGGCTTGTCAGCAAATTCTCACTTTACACACAGCTTTTCAGGAATGCTCCAAGGGCATCGAGAGAAGCCTGGCTGTACTCAGAGTTTCGCTCCCGGGCATGGATTCTGTGATGCAGGGTGAGGGTGGAGCTCCGGGTGAAGGCCTTGCCACACTTAGTGCACTTATAGGGCTTTTCTCGGGTGTGAATTCGCCGATGCAAAATAAGGTATGAGTTTCGGTTGAAAGCTTTTCCACATTCGCTACATTCATAGGGTTTCTCCCCTGTGTGGATTCTCTGATGCTTTGTAAGGTCTGAGCTCTGGCTGAAGGCCTTCCCACACTCGTTACATTCATAAGGTTTCTCTCCAGAGTGAATTCGCTGATGCAGAATGAGATTTGAACTATGACTGAAGGCTTTGCCACACTCATTACATTCATGAGGTTTCTCTCCCGTGTGGATTCTCTGATGCAGGACAAGGTTTGAGTTCAGACTGAAGGCTTTCCCACACTCACTGCATTCATAGGGCTTTTCTCCGGTGTGGATGATTTTATGGCGAATAAGGCTTGAACTCCTTGTGAAGCATTTACCACATTCATCACATCTATGAGACTTCGCTCCTGTCGGAACTTCTTCAGTGGTGTTAAAGTTTGAACTCAGACTGAAGCTTCTTCCCAATCCTTTACCCTTCTCCCTGGGTCCTCTCTCTCCTGCGGTTGTTTTTTTGTCCTTAGCTGTAGCTGGCCCTGAATCTTTCTTTTCTTTTCCAGCTTTCTCCTCAGGAGTCTTCTGCTGCCTTTCTGCTATTTTGCCCTGCTGTTCACGTTTTTCTCCAAAATCTTTCTGGATTCTTCCTCTTGTCTCCCCACGTGATGCTGAGTCTTTTGTGATTTCAGTCTTGGAGGTCGACTCCTCATTCTCATTCCTGCTTTCACAACCTGACACAATAAATAGAAAATACAAATAACACCTTTTTCTTTTTAATCTATAGGTTAATCAAATGACAGTTTTCCAGGAAGCTCCTACATACCTGCAAAATGGCCCCACAATATTAATCAAAGATAAAACAGAAGAAAAAATATAGGAAACAGGGAGCAGAATTGGGAAACAAAAGGGCTGGAAGAGTGGAAAGGACACCAGAGGGAGTGTATAGAGAGGATGGGAGTGAACAGATCTACTGGGGAATGAACAGAGGGACAGAACCAGTGAAGGAGGGAAGGGATGAAGAATATAGAACATAAGCTGAAACCGATATGGCTCGGTGGATAGAGCATCAGCCTGAGGACTGAAAGGTCCCAGATTCAATTCCAGTCAAGGGCATGTACATTGGATGCGGGCACATCTCCGGTAGGGGATGTGCAAGAGGCAGCTGATCGATGATTCTCTCTCATCGATGTTTCTAAGTCTCTTTCTCTCTCTCTTTCTCTCTGTAAAAAATCAATAAAATATATTATATATATATATATTAAAAAAAAAAAGAATATAGAACATAAGACATTAATAATTCATAGTTCTATTATTTGGTCTCCTAATAATTAATTTGAAGAAACAAATATACATGAAAAAAAAATCACATTCTGTTTTCTAATATAACAATTTATGAGCTTAAAAAGAGCATGGTCAGGTCTTTCCTAGAAAATAAGTGGTATTAGCAGAAATAAAGGAATATCATTAATAAAGGAAAGAGCCCTGACCGGTTTGGCTCAATGGATAGAGCGTTGGTCTGTGGACTGAAGGGTCCCAGGTTCGATTCCGGTCAAGGGCATGTACCTTGGTTGTGGGTACATCCCCAGTACAGGGTGTGCAGGAGGAAGCTGATGGATGTTTCTCTCTCGTTCATGTTTCTAACTCTCTATCGCTCTCCCTTCTTCTCTGTAAAAATCAATAAAATATATTAAAAAAATATATAAAGGAAAGTGAAAACATCTCCATTCTGTGAATTTTTTTTTTTTTTTTTTTTTTTAATCAGCAAGGAGATGGTTAATGGCAAAACAAGGAACTCTGAATTTGGCAGGTTACAAGGACCTTCAGACACAGCAAAGTTTCTCTCCTTCAGCAAGAACAGCATAGAGCTGACAGAGATGAAGGTGAAGAAGTTGGTCAGGGCATTGGTAAACATAATTAAAACCTTCACTGAGAGAGAATAGAAAAGAAAATGAAAATAATTCTAGAGATACCCATGAAGGAAACGCCAGAGACAATAAAATTTTATTAACGCAAGGCTGATCCTCTCAATTTAGCAATCATCACATTAAGACACTGGAATATTTTTATTGTAGACTGCTATATTCACTTTAAGTAGAGATTAAAAATTGCTCAATAAAAATATATTTTATATATGTTTATATATTTCCCAACTCTATTTTTTTTTGGCCTTAAGAAACTTGTCCAAGAAGATCTGTACTATCCCAGACAGGCCCTTGAATGCAACTCCTGAGAGAGATGAATAACATTTAACCCTTTACTTTAGTGAAGAAATTGCCATAAATACTAAACCAATCATAAAAATGAAGAAATTGACTACTTCTTTTGAATTCCAAGCCAAGGTCCTCGACTATCTGAATTGAACCCAATAAAAAAAATATAAAAAAAGGTAATACCCATCTTAAAAGCATGGACCAGGGTTCTTTGCCTTAATTTTCATCTAATCCAAAGAATAAGTACCAAGAAACCATAAGCCCATTTCCCCTGATGGTTCAAAGCAAAAGTTTAGGTTTCATAGTGACATCCTTTCTTTATGAAGCTTCCCTTCGTTTGCCCTCCCCGCCTGGGGTAAAGCTTCACGGTGGACTTCCTATGACAGGACTGATTTGAGAGCACCTCTGCGGTCCTATTTCTCAGGGGCTGACATCTAGCAGAGACAAATGGGAATGTATGTCCACTGTGCCGCTTTATCTTATACGATTGATGCTTTAGAACTTCTTTGTCTTTACTATACACTAGGAGTGGAGAACGTCCAACCCATGGGCCATCAAAGGCCTTGAAAATCCTTTGGTCTGGCCCTGCCAGGGCATTAGGAGTGAGTCAATGAAATGTTTGATCAAATATAGCAAGCTAATGTTTAAGTTGATAATTTTGTATGGCCTGCAAATGATGTTATAAACATTCAAATTGCCCTTGGCAGAAAAAACAGTCCGTCCCCCCCCCCACCCCCCCGGCTGTATACCTAGCGACCAGAGCTCTTCATATATTACTATTAGGTTTGGAAACTGGGGACTGTGATCAAAAGGGAGATATAAATGTAAGTTCACAGAATTATGCAAAGCTGTCACAGAGCATGACTCACAGGATGAAGAAGACAGAAAGCCCACAGAAGGATGCTTGCTTGGTAGGTTTAGGAACATGGTCTCAAGTTAGGATTAGAACCAATGATCAATTCTCACTTGGCCCTCTACACTAGGAAATACAGATGCTCCCCCATAGAGGCACCTAAATTGTACCACGGGGGAGTGGAGCAAAATCCTCCCCGGTAACAAAGTGGTGGAAGAAGTGAGGACCCAGAACACAAGAATATTTCTGATTTCTAACAGCGAAAACAACATAGAGGTAAAACAAACAAACAAAACAAATAAATAAAATCTACTTGTAACCAGGGAGTCAGTCACAGTACCAGGCTTTGGAGTTAAAGGAACACAAATGTTCCTATCTCTACCTGGTCTGAAGAAATGGGCTCAGTAGGCTCTAAATCCTTGTTAACACTCAATTGAACGTGTCAGAGATCCCACAACTAACAAAGAGAGGCAAAACAATCTTATCAGACAATAATCCTGATCATTCTTACCCTGGGAAAACACGTTCCCATAATTCTCCTGCCTGTGGTCCCTATTGAGATTCCTCCGAGCCAGGTTCTGGCATCCCCATTCCTCCAGGATGAGGGACACAGCCATGTCCTCGATCTTCACCATTGCCTGAAATATGAGATCCCCACACTCAGTTCGCCCAAAGCTCAGGGATAATCCCACTACCCAAACCTGGAGTTAGGGACAGAGTTGACTACAAACCTACAGGACACTGGGAAAGAAAAGGTGACCATCCCAGGCTCTGGTGGACTGAGGGGTGAGTGGGTCTACTCTGTGGGCAGGACATCAGAATTGAGTGTCCTGAGTGGAGATGTTATAAGATCTCCAGGAAGAGAAGCAGCTATGAGGGTCTCAGAGGAGGGCAGAGGGGCCCCTGGCTCACCTGGGAGTCTGCCGTGAATAGTGCAGAAGCCATTGTTTGGTCTCTGGGACTCCCCTCGTGATGAGGGGCAGGAACGTGGGTGGCAGGGAGAGCTGAGGGAGGAAAAAGGAGCTATGAGTAAAACCAGCTCTGCTCTGGGCCCAGGGCTCTCTTTTTCCTGCACCAGCATGTTCAATGTTCAACTACAGAATAGAGAATTAAAAAAGAAAAAGCATGACTTCTGTTTTCTCAAGACTTCTATTCTTTTAAAAAAATATATATATTTTATTGATTTTTTTACAGAGAGGAAGAGAGAGGGATAGAGAATTAGAAATATCAACAAGAGAGAATCATTGATCAGCTGCCTCTTGCACACTCCCTGCTGGGATGTGCCCGCAACCAAGGTACATGCCCTTGACCGGAACTGAACCTGGGACCTTTCAGTCCGCAGGCCGACGCTCTATCCACTGAGCCAAACCGGTTTTCGCAAAGACTTCTATTCTTAAACAGGATAAGGAGTAAATGTAAAAGGATCTTTAAAATAACCTGGTCCAACCCTCTGTTTTAAAGAAAGGGAAATTGAGGCCTTGAGAGGTCAGATAAATTGTCTAAAGTCACACAATTAAGAATGTCAGAGCCAGATCTAGAATCCAGGCTCCTACTCTCAGCTACAGAACTGAATAGCGCTTAGCCCACAATTCAAGCCTAGCTCAGAATTTCATTTTCTCCACCAGCCAGCATAGCTCAGTGGTTGAGTTTCAACTTATGAACCTGGAGGTCATGATTTGATTTCCGGTCAGGGCACATGTCTGAGTTTCGGGCTTGGTCCCCAGTGTGGGTGTGTAGGAGGCAACTGATCAACAATTCTCTCTCATCACTGATGTTTCTTTTTTTAAAATATATTTTTATTAAATTCAGAGAGGAAGGGAAAGGGGGAGAGAGATAAAAACATCAACGATGAAAGAGAATCATTGATTGGCTGCCTCCTGCACATCCCACACTGGAGATGGAGCCTGCAACCCAGGCAACTGCAATATTAAAATCCTCCTTTGCCAAGTAATATTAGAGAAATGAATTTCAAACTGATTGTTTTCAGGCAGTACAATAATAAAATGAGCTAAATCAAAATGTATAACAGATTGAATAACCAGCACTGTAGCCTTCCAGGAGCTCCTCTGGAAGATGAGGAGCACAAAGAGGAAATTGAGAATAAATGCACATGCCTCTATTTGTTAAATTACTATTTACTAAGTAACAACTGTATGTACCAGGGTCTCTAACACTGTTACTCTGGTAGCCTGAAGTTCTGATTTGGTACTTAAAATCATGAAAACCTCCTTCAATTTCCTGATTTCACCCCTTGTATAGTGTGGAGACTTTATATACCTAGAAGGTCATAGGTGGACAGTGGTGGGTTAAACATCACAGTGTATTGGTTTATACGGATTTCTCCAGCATATGAATGCTGGATACCCTCCAGAATGCATAGAAAAGACTTATTTAAGCTCTAATAATTAAAATAATTTTTATTTATATGACCCTGAAATGATGCTTTTCCTCATGTTCCTCCACTAAAAATAACTTTTTTTCATCTTTTCCTATTGTTTGAAAATTCTGAAAGTAACCTAGAAAGAGTAATGTATACAATATTTTATACACTTTTCAAATAAGATGAATTTTTAAATTGATTCTGTATAAAGTAATTTATAATGTACTACAGTGTTTCAAAATCAGGCTGAAAGCATATCATCTCTTCCCAGCACTTTCTGGTAAAAAATAAAATAAAAATCTGTTAGATTTCAGAATGCTAATAATTCAAGAAACAATATCTACCCAAGTTCATTATGCACATTTCATCTACTTCCCTAGTAATATTACTTAACTCTTAGAATTGGTCTATAAATTGTACTTCCCCTAATATTTAGTAATGACAATAATCTACACTAATAAAAGAGAAACATGCAAATTAACCACCACTCCACCACACCCACAAGCTATGCTCATCAGCCAATCAGGAGTAAATATGCAAATCAACCCAACCAAGATGGCGGCCGGCCACAGAGCTGGAGCAAGCAGGAGGTTTAGGTTGCCCACGGTGATGGAGGAAGCCAAGCTTCCCACCTGCCCTGGCCTCTGCGCAAGACTACAAAGTTTCAATTATAGAAGATAAATAAATCTTAGATACTTGCTTCCAGCCGGTCCTGGCCTCCACTCAAGGAGGCACTGGGAAAAAAAAAAAAAAAAGAAAAGAAAAGAAATAAAAAAAGGAGGGGCTGGGACCTTGGGTCGCTGGGGGTGGGGGAGTAGGGTGATCAGGCCAGGATGGGACAGCAGGGGCCATTGGGGGTAAGCAGACCAGCAGGGGGGCCATTTGGGAGTGAGCAGGCCATCAGCAGAGGTCAGCTGGAGGTGATCAGGACAGTGGGGGGACAGTTTGGAGTGAGCAGGTAAGCAGTGGGGGAGTTGAGGGTGAGCAGGCCAGCAGCGGGGGGTGGTGGTGGGGGGCAGGCAGAGAGGTTAGGGGCAATGAGGGCAGGCAGGTGAGCAGCTGGAGCCAGCAGTCCCAGATTGGAGAGAGTGTAGGCCAGGCTGAGGAACACCCCCCACCCCATGCACGAATTTCGTGCAGGGCCACTGGTGTATAATAATAAAAACAAACATGCTTCTTTATTACAGGCACTTAGTAACACAGAGGGGGCACACCCATCTGAACAGTTTGCTTCTTTTCCCCATAAGAAGCCTTGTTTCTTACCCCGTGACTGTAAGAGGCGGGGTTTCCGAGATGAATGCTTGAAATGGGACTGGGTAGCCTCATGATGAAGGTCAAAGCTTGAGGACTCCTGAATAGGATCCAGAGGCACCATTCCCCTTGCGAGCATCTCAGGTCCATGCACTTGACCTGGGACCTGAGAACAAACAGATTAGACTTGAGGGTAAATCATTTTTTAATGAGTATTTTAAATGAGCAAAAAGAATATAAGTATACTAGGAAGAAAGGGAGAAAAGGCCAGGATACTTTTTAATATTCAAGCAAAAAAGGGAGAATAACCACTACAGACTACTAAACTAGCTTATTTAGTAGCTTGTATATTAGTTTATTTTATATACATTACATTATATATATATATATATATATTATATAAGTAGTGTCTTATATATTAATACTAGTCTAATACTAAGACTACTAATATTAGCTTAATATTAGTAATAATTAATAATAATAGTAACTTTCTCTTTGCTCCAGTCTAAAGTCCATGTGTTGCTCACACATAAGTTTCACCTCTTCTCACCTGCTGTCCTGATAAATCAAGCTCCAAATCTTCCAGAAGGGTCACAGCCTCCTCCCCACTATCGGGACGGTACTCCTGCAGCCAGGCTTGAAGCTGCTTGGGCAGGATGGAAAGGAACTGCTCCAGCACCAGCAGCTCCAGAATCTGCTCCTTGGTGTTTATCTCTGGTCGCAGCCACTGATGACAAAGTTCCTTCAGTCGACTCAGAGCCTCTCGAGGCCCAAAAGTGTTCTGGTAGCAGAAGTGCCTGAAACGTTGGCGGAAGATCTCTGGGTCAGGAGGAGGAGTCTCCTGCAGGCTGGAGTCCCGCCCCCACATATGTTCTTCCTCATCTTCCTCTTCTACCTTCACTATTACGATGCCATCCTTCTCTTGGGCAGCCTGGGGGGACAGACCAGTAGCTTCCCTTGATTCAGCAGTCATCATTCAGGCTCAGAGAACTGACTTGATCCAAATAAAGTCTGTCCTCTTCTTTTTGTCCTTGAAAATGTCCTGATATCTGTTTCCGTATAATTCCTGAAGTATTAAAAAAAGTGATCAGCATCTTTATGAAAAGTGACCTGTGCTACCAACACTTCATTCAAGACACCAAGACACCAAGAATGCCTCTGAATAGTAAAAGGGGGAAGGGGAGAAAGCCTCCAGAGCCACTCTGTTGTGACCACCATTTTATACATTAAGATTTGCCTCCAATGGGCAAATTCCACTCTCCGGGTATTTGCCTGAGTCTAAGCACCTTATCTCCAAGCAGGTTATGACATCATGCCTTTACAGTGGTTATGACATCATGCCTTTACAGTGGTTAACCCAGTGAGAGCTGAATGTCAGCAGGGTGCAGGCAAGAGACTTCAAGCAGTACACACATAATCTTTTTTCATTTTTGTTGACTTCAGAGAGGGAGAGATAGATAGAAACATCAAGGATGAGAGAGAATTATTGATTGGCTGCCTCCTGCACGCCCCATACTGGGGATCAAGCCCGAAACCCAGGCATGCACCCTGACCAGGAATCGAACCGTGACCTCCTGGTTCTGATGCTAAACCACTGAGCCACATTGGCTGGGCCACACATAATCTTATATCATCCCACAGCAATCCTACCAGGTAGGCACAACTGCTAGTACCATTTTATAGATGACATGGCTCAGATTTAGATAATTATTTGCTCAGCAGTAGCTAACTACCTAGTGGAGTCAATAGTCACACCAAGTCTGAAGCCCCATCCAATTGTTTCTATTGTTTTTGAGGGTACTGTGTGGTCAGAGTGGGAGCCTCCTTCCCCCAACACAAAGGGCTGCTAAGGTGCCCTCATTTATTTGTTCTCTTTTAGGTATTGTAATTTTTCCCAGTTTACTTGACATCAGTTTGTAGAACAATGGATTATTTTATCTAGCTTAAGAGACAAGCATGGGGACTTGCGAAGTGTGTGAAGGGGTCAAATGGTACAAAGTTCTGGTTATAAATTAAAGAACCAGTACTGGGGGTGTAATGTACAGCATGGTGACTACAGTTAGTAATACTGTATTGCATATTTGAAAGTTGCTGAGAGTAGATCTTAAAAATCCTCATTATAATAAAATTTTTTTTTTTAACTATGGTGAACAGATATTAACTAGACTTACTGTGGTGATCATTTCACAATAAACACTAATTTAAAGTTTTTATGTTGTTCATTTGAAGCTAATATAACGTTATATGTCAATTATATCTCAAAAAGAGAAACAAGCAGCTTCAAAGGTTCTTACAAAGAAACTACAATTATGAGAAATACTAATGATACAAACACACATAAACAAGAAAATGGCACAGCTGAAGTTTCTACAAGGTTTTACTCAGCTAGATGAGGTAAAAACCAATGTTGAATAACACATGATCTCACTCATTTATGGAAAATAAAGAACACGTCCTGGCTGGTTTGACTCAGTGGATGGATCATCGGCTTTCAGACTGAAGGGTCTAAATCTGAATTATCTAAATCTGAGCCATGTCATCTATAATTTTGGTAGCAAAGGGTTCGATTCCAGTTGGGGATGCATGCCCAGGTGGCCTGATCCCCAATGGGGGGCCTGCAGGAGGCAGCCAATCAATTGATGGTTCTTTCTCTCTCCCTTTCCTTTCTCTCTCAAATCAATAAAAGTATTTTAAAAAAAGAGAAAAGAAAATAAAGAACACTATAACCTGATGAACAAAAGGATAGATACTGAGGAAGTAAAGCAGCAAACAGAAGGTGAATAACAGCAGGAAGGCTGGGGAGTGGGGGGAAAGAGATCAACCAAAGGACTTGTATGCGTGCATATAAGCACAACCAATGGACACGAGACACTGAGGCGGGAGGGAGAGGGCATGCAACAGGGGGTAGGGGAGGCTGAGGGAAGGTCAATGGCGAAGAAAGGAGATATATGTACTACTATGTATAATTCTTTAAAAAATAAAAAGTAGTAAAAGCAAAAAACAAAAAACCCAAAAAACCAATGTCAATCTAAATCAAAGAGTTAACCAATCAGTGAGAAAACAGCTGCTTAAAAAAAAAAAAAAAAAAAAAATAAAAGGTGTAAGGAAAGAACTACTATAAGGATAGATGTATGCTGGAAAACATACATTGTCATGTAATTTTAACAGCCGAAAATGACTAATTATCCTTATTACCTAGTCATTTAAAAACTTGGAAATATTTTCTAATCTATTTAAAAATCTACCAAATGAGGAATTTTAGTGGTTCTTAAGCCTGTTGGTTAAAAAAATTAAAAAAAAACCCTTTTTTTAGTTTGTAAGAACAGGTGATTTAAGGTCATGGAAAATGAATGGAAAAGTAGTAGCTGAATTTCAACAACAAAAATTTAGCGTGGTTGGTGGGTATATTACTAAACAGTCAGTTGACAATATGTTTCTTCCATCTGAATTGACAAATCTTTGTGAAGTATCTTTTTCACCTCTACAACCATCATAATTAAGCCTCAAATTCAAGTTTTAGAGACAGAGCATCCAATTGCTGTATCACAATTATTTAAGCCAAGAGTTGAAAACTAATGAAGCATTTTTAATTATATGGCTCTCATTACAAAATTATTAGTAATTTTGGTAGCAAAGGTATATCTAAAGCCCAAAAGTTATTTTTAAAGAGCACTATTTAATATATTTTTAATTATACAAAATATTGGTAAAATAGTACATCTATATAATTTTTAGTTTTTAATGGGTAGAAATGTGTGATCATAAAAGTTTGGAGATGAATGCTTTAATCACAAAGAACATGATTTTAATCTGAGGTCACAAGATTAGTGTTTCTATCTCATTTTTTTGTTCTTATTGGAAAAACAGAAATCCTTATTAAACTAGCAGTCTGTAATAACAGTAAAGAATATTACAAGAAAAAGAAGAAGAAGAGTATTACATTAAAAAAAGGCTTTCTAGCCGAATCAGGATTGGCTCAGTGGTAGAGCGTTGGTCTGCGGACTCTCTCTCTCTCCCTTCCTCTCTGTAAAAAAATCAATAAAATATATTTAAAAAAGAAAAAAAAGAAGAAAAAAAAAAGGCTTTCTAGCCTGAAACCGGTTTGGCTCAGTGGATAGAGTGTCAACCTGCTGACTGAAAGGTCCCAGGTTCTATTCCGGTCAAGGACATGTGCCTTGGTTGCGGGCACATCCCCAGTAGGGGGTGTGCAAGAGGCAGCTGGTCAATGACTCTCTCTCATCGATGTTTCTAGCTTTCTATCCCTCTCTGTAAAAAATCAATAAAATATAATTTTTAAAAAGGCTTTCTATTTAAAGGAAGTGGAGAAACTAAGTCATTTCTCCAATGACTTTAGTAAAAAGTCCTACTGTAAACTTTCCATTCTTCTAGCCCTTTCCTTTGATCCCTTCAGACCTGCTCTGTACCTTACCCTCCTTGCTGTGGTAAATATTTTTTTCAACTTCAGAGCAGTTTTCCCAATAAAGTCCTTAGAGCTACAATTACTCAGTTTCCAAAACATTCCTGCCTATCCTCAATATTCAGGTGTTCTGTTAGACTGAGGAGAATGAGAAGCACTGTTCCTCTTTTTACACAAACAATTATAGTACAAAGTAGGATGTTCCAACTGTTCTAAAGAGGTTTCAGCAGGCGTGCAATTGAGCCCTGAGAAGTAACTTAACTGATGCATTAACAAGGCAGCTTCCAGGAAGAGGCCCACCCCCAGGGAACTGGAAGCATCAGAATAGCCAAGACCCCTAAAGACTGCTATAGGAAAAGGCAGAGAATAAGTAGTTCAAGAGATCATCCCTTTGGCTAGCTTAACCCAACTGGAGGATAAATCATTCCTGTAAGTCTTAGCTCCTTTCTTTTTATTCTGAAAAGTCAAAAGAATGAATATCTTCTTGCTGTAGCTCTTACAATCATTTTTCACCATAGCGCTTCAAGCCCTGTATCTTCTACCTACTCTAGCACCACAGCTCCATAGGGTTTCTCTAGCTTCAATCTCTCCCCGGTCCAATTCGAGCATACCAAGACCAGCACAGTACTGCCGGAGTAAGCTTCTGGTCATTACCTCCTTCCTCTAAATTAGTCAGTTTGGCATTCAAATACGCCAAAGTATACTTTTCTATTCTTGCCTTACTACTTTTCTTAGAGTGATTCCCTATATTTCGGCCTCTCTGGCCCATTAATGTCACGTAAGCATAAGGAGTGATTTTTAATTTCCTACCCTATCAACTTTATCGGTCAAATTTTTATGCACCTTGGAAGATGTATAATGTCTCCTGACATTCCAAATTAAATATCTTCCTCCTTTGGACATCCTTAGTACTTTCTTTGTTCCCATTCAAGGCAATTATTTTCTCCTTGTATTATCCTTTGGGTTGCAGTTCCTATCTCCACTTCCCAACTAAAATTTAAGCTCCTCAGGAGAGGGAGTCTTGTCTTCTAGGTACTCATCTCCTTGAGCACCTGGCAGAGTTGAATTCTGTTAAGATGAACAGAAATAAGAACTACTCAAGCTATTACAGCTCCCCTGCCATCTTCATACTGTCTTTAGTGGCAATTAGTGACCATATATTCTACTAATATCTCAATCACTCGGGCTCAGAATCTCACCTTGCTTGACTCCTCTCTTCTTACCTGCATTCAGTCTCCAATTCTTAGTTCCATGAAACCCAGCTTCCTCTCTTTGGTTCACTGACTTCATTTTCTCCCAATGACCCTCCCCCCACCTCCTTACCCTCCGGATTATTCTTCCTAAAATTCTATAGCCTTGCAGTCAACAATTCCCAGTACCTGATCCCAGTTTCCCCTTAATAAGCTTCATTTCCTAACCATTTCTCCCCCTCTCCTGCATGAAACTTTTCCGTCTAGCAAAATGAGTTTTATTGTCTCTCCTAAATAGGCCTTGTAATTTGATTGCCACCCTCTCCTCACCTCATACTCAATGCCTCCTTATCATCAGATCTAAGCTAAAATGCCCTTTGCCCTTTTAGCTGTTCAATTCAAGACGTCTCTAGTAGATGATAATAGTAAGACCTAATACTTGTTGAGTGCTTTCTAGGTACTAGGCATTGTATTAAGCATTTCACACAACAATCTTAGGAGGGGAGTACAATTATCATCTCACTTTTTGACAAAATTAAGGTCTATTGCTGGTTTTTTCTAATATGTTTTATTGATTTTAGAGAGGAAGGGAGAGAGACAGAAATATCAATGCTGAGAATCATTGATCAGATGCCTCCTGCATGCCCCTACTGGGGATTGATCCTGCAACCTGGGCATGTGCCCTGACTGAAAATCAAACCGTAGTAATCTCCTGGGTAATAGGTCCATGCTCAACCATAGCATGCTGGCCGGGCAATTCCTGTTAAATAACATACCCAAGGTCACACAGCAATTGGAAAGGGAGAACCAGGATTTGAAATTAGGTCTGTGGGATTCCTCAGCTCAAACTCTAACCATCAGACCTAGCCAGTCTGGCTCAGTGGATAGAGCATTGGCCTGCTGACTGAAGGGTCCCAGGTTTGATTCCGGTCAAGGGCACATGCCCTGGTTGCAGGCTTGATCCCCAGAAGGAAGCATGCAGGAGGCAGCTGATCAATGACTCTCTCTCATCATTGATACTATTTCTCTCTCCTCTGAAATCAATATAAATGTATATAAAAACAAAACAAATAACCCTAATCATCATACCAAACTCACTCTGTCCCAACATGTGGGGTCAGGAAGGGCTTCTGTGCACATACAGATTCTGAAGGTGCCTATGAAGGATGACCACTCAGGAGCGGGCTTTATCTGACACCCAGTTCTCACTAGAGAGCTGTGCAACTAAGGAGACACAGAGTGTGTAAATAGGAATTATCTAAAATCAAGTGGGTAAGGCCTTCAACAGGGTAACTGAGCAGAACTAGTCTAGCAACCAGCAATCTTTTAATAAGAATTTGATACTGTCTTAGCCATAATAAGAGTAAAGGGTGGGTTCCTGATTTGCACTCACATCTATGCCAGTTTCAGAGTAGGACGGCCTGTGTCAGCGGACTCAAGAGGAAGCTACGTGGGAGAAGTGATGCCCACAGGGACAGCCGTGAGGGCAGACGTGAGATGTTTCTCTCTCATCAACATTTCTGACTCTCTGACTCTCTCAATTCCTCTCTGTGTAAAATCAATAAAAATATATAAAAACAAAAAACAAAAGCAAAAAACTACCTGGTGCTGTGCATGCATATAATCCTAACCAGTAGTCATGGATAACAGGGGTGGGCTTACGTGGGGAGGGGTTTGGGATGGGAATGGGGGGATGAGGACAATTATGTGATACCATAATCAATAAAGCAATTAAAAAAAACAAACAGAAAACTACCTGGTGCTGTTTCTATTTCTGTAATTTTTCACCTTCCCTCTTCAACTGGACTAATGTTAAGGATAGGCTTCTTCGTATCTATTAGACCACTTAGTAAGATTCCTTGCAAGCATTAGTTTTTAAAAATACACTTCAGTGAATTTACATTACTTTTTGCCCATTCATACACAATTAAATATTATCCTCAAATTGGCTACTTGGAAGAGTTTCATGAGTTACTCTACCACTTACCAGCTGATGATTTTAAGCAAATTAACCTACGTGTGTTTCTTCACTTGGATGGTGGAGATAATGTGCTTCAGAGTTGTGAGGATTAAATGAGTTAACATACGTAAAACACTTAAAAGAGTGTCTGGCATTTAGCAGACACTAGAGAAGCATTTTAACTTTTCCCAATAAACTTAAGAGATGTAACTTATACTTTCTAATTTTCAGCCTACTGAACAGATTAAGCCATGGGGGAAATCCTATAGTGAAAGCAGCACAGGTTGAAACACCTGAATTCTAGTCTCTCACAGTAGGTTACCCACTCCCGAGTTACTGAGCCTCTCTGGCCCTCAGAATCCTCATCTGCCAAATGGGGGGAAGGTGGGAACCCGGAGAATACTTCCTCTGGGATCCATCAGAGCTGAAGAACATTCTGATATTCTATCTGATTTAGATAAAATTACCCCCAGCAACTAGTCCTCATCGAGGATAAATACAAACATTTTCTTACAAAAAGGGCTTGGAGTTACATGTTCACTTTATTCCACAGGTTACTTTTTAAACAGGCTATTTTTTTTTCCCCAGGGTGTATTGTAGTCGTCAGAGTTTAAACAAACTGCCTCTCTTTCTTCTTCTTCTTCTTCTTTTTTTTTTTAAACAGAGCTATAAATCGTTTAAAATATAAAAAAGGCACCTTTATAAAAGACAGCTAGCTACACACAGAACAGTGATCCTACCTCTGAATGAAAAGGTAAGATTTAGCACTGTATTTAGATGCAATATAAAGTTAGAAAAAAATCTAAATGCTTAAGTCAAGTAGAGAATAAGCAAAAGCCTGTGCTATTAAGTAGCTAGTTTGTATTTTAAGATTGGTGAAAACCACCTGAAATCATGAACAAGAATACTGCACAACAATTCAAAGTCAATACAACTTGGGAAAACCTCCTGGGGCACCCGTCCTTACGGTTCCCTATGCAATAAAGCTATTTCATTTGGCCAACACACACCGTCACAGAGCTCTGCTGATCGGGTTACAATTAATTCTCCACAACTCAATTCAACAAGTATTTATTGACCACCCCACATCTGCCTAGCACTGGCCTGTACAAGAAATGCTTTCTTTGGTCTCAGGCCACGGAACAGCCACCCTCTATAATGAAAGTGTGGTATTGTGTACTGGAGGCATTGCAGGGAGGGGAGGGGAGAAGGGAGAGAGCAATCAGGGGGAATGGTAGCTGAATTTCTTCAACTATTGTACATGGACTAAATGAAATTTCAAAGTTGGAAGAATCTTTTAGGAAAACCTAGTTAATTTTATTCATGACAAAAACTGAGAGCTGCCGAAATGTCTCATCCAAGGTCACTCAGGTAATGAGTCTTCTAACGACACGGTGAGATTTCCGCAAATTCTCTTCACTCTCACTCACGCCAAGTCAAGCAGAGTAGCTTCCCCAGAACCGAAAAATACACCTAATCTTCCTGACAGCTTATTCCTAAAGCCATCAAAATATTCCATCAAGCTGTAAGAGCGCGGGAGGCAGATCATCTCTCCTACAGTCGGGTCACTTCTTTACCCACTGACTACGCTTCACCTGCTCTTCCATCACCGTCCCGGGGAGGGTGGAGAGAGGAGAAGCGGTGATCTGGGAACATGTATGCTGCACTTCCAAAACGTGCCCATTTCTCGGCCTTCCGCATTTTTCATCTTAAGGTCCTCAAGGACCCCGAAGTGTGGGTGGGAACCTCACTGGACTCAAAGCAAATGATGAACGGAGAGCAGAAAAGTCAGACTGGAGTAGTGGGTTCACTCGCGATCCTGATCTCCGAAACGTCAAATGACCACGTCAAATGACACGGTGGGCGAGGCGCCCCGAAAAGGGTCCGCAGTCGGCTTCTCCCCAGTCCCCGAGCACCCCGGATCCTAGAGGATCGCCCCCTCCCCGCCTGGGCCCGAGGGGAGGGCGGGCTCCCGGGGGGCGGCACGTCCTAAGGCCGGGCTGGGGAGGGGACGGGAAGGCTGTACCTCCCGGCAGGGCCGCCTGGAGGGGACCCCGGGCCGCAGCTGCGGAGCCCACCCTCAAGCACACCCCCCTGCGGCCCCGCCCGCCCTCCGCGGAGGCCGGCCCAAGTCTCACCGTGAGCCCCGGGAGCGGCCTTGGGGCGCTGGGAGAGAAAGGGGAGCCGACTCGAGGGCTCAGACCGGCCGAAGGGCGCTGCACAAGGACCTAGGCCCTCCCGACGCTTCGACACAGACACAATGAGTCACAAAGGCCGGATGTGTGTCAGCACCTCGTCTTCCGGGATTGCGCCGAGCTTCCGGGTCCTCTCTAGGCGCGCGGGAGGACTTTGCTACTCGGTTCCCTGGGTAGCTGGGCTCCAGGCCTGTTCTCCCTCCCGATGGGTGATCCAGCCTCCAGCTTGGAGTTTCCTGCCATCAGCTTGTGCGCCCGGAGTAGGGGGTTCAAGCTTTATGGAATATAAACTGTTCAGCTCAGATATCAGTTCATATGAAAATTCGGTTTCTCCTTTCTTCCATCTCGAGTGGTCCTTGCAATAATTACAGTTATTACCGAGCAATAATCATCAGTAATTGTAGGTCTGTGGCAGAGGAACTAAAACAAGGATGTTGACAGAAGGAGATCAAAGTGATGAAGCCAGGGGTGGCTGGTTTCACAAACCTGCCATGGTGGCTTCTCGTGGCCCCCGGAGATGCCTGCCAGTTGAGTAGGTGGTATTTTCAAATACTTGGCCGGTGGACAAAGGCCTTTCCACAACCAAGTTAGTTGTAAGGCTCTGTGTTGGGTTTATGCGGCCTATGCTATGAGAGCAGTTTAAAAGGAGTTTTCATAGTAATAGCAAACGCTTGTGCCTTCAAGGTACTTCTACAACCTGTAATTATGGCCGTCACCTTTACCTGGCAGAAGTTGCTCCACTTTATGTGCAAAGGCGACCACGGCTTTAATGGTTGTGACTTTGCTCTCTGCCCGTTCCAAGATGAGTTCATGGAGAGACTAAACTCAGAAGCTTGGTGGCATGGCTGAAATTGCTTGGGGGAGATTATTTTCTAAAAAAAAAAAAAATACTTGAAAACTAAAAGGCAATTACAGTATCATTAAATGAAAATTGCAAAATGGAGAAAGACAGTAATCTGTAATCCCTCCAACCTAACCCGAGTATGATGGCTTTCATTTTATCCCTTTCCTATCTATCTTCATAGATAGGCTATATATTTTGAATTTATTATTTTAGACATAGTTCAAAACTATAGTTGTATTGGATAGGTGGCTGGTAAGCTTGAAGTAGCTACCACATTCATGCTCTATGACCACTTTTTGGACAAAAGCTGATTGGATTAGGTTTGGGCACCTGACGGAAGCACAATTACACATGGAATGCTAACCTTTGGAACTACAGAGGTGGTCTGGCTTGAGAGCTCTGACTAATGGAACATTAGATCCCCTTTCTTTGGGCTATCTAAATGTGAGACACAGAGAAAACTGAGGGCAAGCAGAAATCAGTAAGCAGAAGCCATTAGTTGACAGAAGCCACTAGTTGACAGAAGCCACGAAGCCATGGAAGTCATTAGTAAGCAGAGCCTTGAGAGAAAACAAACTGATCTATAGTCACCAAGACAGGTGCAGCACATGGCACAACGGAGCTCACAGAAGGAGGCCCGTGGTCGTTCTTACGGCTGCAGCATAATGAAGGTGACAGTGTGAATAACCTTCAGGCCCCAAGCAATGTTTATTCCCTGCATTGTTTGACTCTGCTGCAGATGCCATATGCCCTGTCTCCTCATCTTCCCTGTGTGTCCTTAGAATAGGGGTGTCGAACTCAATCAGAGAAGGGGCCAAAATCTAAAATCCAGCCTAAATCGCGGGCCGGATGGTTTACTGAACAGTCATAAACTGTCATTGTGATGGAAACGCAGCGGAGTGCAGTGATGACAGCGCGGTGCGGGCCACATTGCAAGGCCTGGCGGGACGGATTTGGCCCGAGGGCCTTGTGTTTGACACATGTGCCTTAGAATAAACCAGCAAAGAACCTAATTTTGTTCCTTGCCACCTGGAAAAGCCTAGTGTGATTGATGTGAAAATCATATGTACTGCTTAAAAACGCTTACTAACGTATCGTTAACCATCTTAAATTTTGCTACACAGAATGGGTAACTATAATTTTAGTAGCTGTATAGTATTTTATTGAGCAGCTATAACATTAAGTATTGAATAATTCTTTTTTTTTAAAGTATTGAATAATTCTTCTATTTCTAGACATAGTAGAATACTTCTAAAGTTTGGCTATTTTATGAAATATTTAAATGAATGTTTTTGTACAAATATATTTGGGATATTAGGACAGATTCTGGCAATTGTTGTTACTGAGTTAATAGGTATGAACTTTAAAAAAAATACATATTATCATATTTCTTCCCCAAAGAGGTTTAATTCTTATTTTCATCTTGCAGCAAAGTTACTTACACCAGAAGGGTGGCAAATATCCTTCATTGGCCTTGCTTAATTTGTTGAATTACATCAACATTATGGCAGAACTTACTTACTTATTAATTAATTAATTAATTTATTTATTTGGCAGAACTTATTTTTAGCCATTTATCACCTATTATGTATCAGGGATTATGCTTGACTTTGAAGGATACAAAAGTGACATTGTGCTGGTCTACAAGAAATTTACAGTGACCAGTGTGTGGGTCACCAAACGCAAAGTGAAATGATGTATAATTTCAGAGAAGAAGGGAGATGGAGAGATAGAAACATCAATGATGAGAGAGAATCATTGATTGGCTGCCTCCTGCAGGCCCCACAATGGACAATGAGCCCACAATCTGGGCATGTGCCCTGACTGGGAATCGAACCTCCTGGTTCAAAGGTCAGTGCTCAACCACTGAGCCACAACAGTTGAACTGAAGGCTTTTTAAATAACCTCTTTAAGCCTTTTCTTCATCTATAAAATTATAATTAATAATTGATAATTATTGATAATGGTGATAATTATATTGACCTCATAAAGTCTTTGTGAGAATTAAACGACATAATGTGTATAAAGTGCATAGCAAAGTGCATGTTATACACACAGTAAACACTCAATGCATGTTACCTTTCATTATTGTTATTGTTATTCTCATAATCTTAATTAGAAGAGAAAATAATAGAGCTTCCATCTATATGGGGAAAAAGAAATACATAAAGAATTAGGACAGCTTCTATGGTGCTATGAGGATAGCATAATCATTAAAGACGTCTCTGATTCTTTCCTAAGAATAGATTCCAAGAGATGAGATTGCAGTTCCCACAAATAGTCAGAGGGGCTAACTAAAAGAGTGCTGGTCACCCCAATGTCCTAAACCTGTGGCAAACAAGCTCAGCTAATGAGATCTGGTGGCATCTACCCAAGAGTTCTGAAAGAACTCCAAGGTAAAAGTGTTGAAAGTACCACTAAACATAATGATTTACTATGACAAATAGACACTGTGCTTACAGACTGGCAGACTGCCCTGAACAAATACAAGTTTCTGAAGGGCACTCTAGAGACTGGGCTGCCAAGCTCAACTTCCATGCTGTGAAAGCCGGTGGAGTTAGTAATGAAGGAACATACCCTGAATGTGTCACCAGCACAGGCACCAGGGACCTTGGGTACTTCTTCATGTGTCTAGTGACTTTCATTGTGAGTTCCTCAGGGTTCTCTGTGGGAGCCAGTTGAGCCCTGGGTTTACAGTAAGAATCTGTGTTTGATTCTTGTACTGAGGAACATTATTAAGTCAGGGTCACTATAAACTAAATTCTAAAAGCTAGAGATCTTCTGGGTCACTCAGAGAGCACGATTTCAGACCCCCGTTTGTGAGGATAGCTTTGGTTAGGAATTTTCCAAGTCCTTGGTGTGAATTTAATTTTTATTCACCCTTCAGAGTGTTGTGCTTTGAGGTCCCAAGTTTTAGGCAGAGGTCTCAGATCCCTTACTTTGTCTCTGCCCCCAAAATGTTGTCTATTAAAAAGCAGGCACTTTAGAGAAAATTCTCTCTCTGTGCTTAATCTTCTGAATCAGTGTTTTATTGTCATTTCTGGGGTCCAAAGAGTTCTCTTTCTTTCCTATTAGCTCTTTCATGCATTAAAAAAGGGATGCCTTTTGCATGGAATTCATAATTTTTCAGAATGCCGTATGGAGGTTTCTGTGATCATCTTGTCTGCCATATGGCCAGAAGTTGAAATCCAGCAGATATATATTTAAGATAGGTAAGTTTGAAAAATTATAGATGGTATTATTGGGGGGAAAAAACAGGTTTAATCATTAAATCTTGAAACACTAGAATGAAGCTCTCGCAGAGTATAAAGGACAAAGACCTTTAGATACTGCTTTATAGACAAGATGTGGATTTAAAAAAAATGTATTTTATTGTTTTTTTACACAGAGGTAGGGAGAAGGATAGAGAGCTAGAAACATCAATGAGAGAGACACATAAATCAGCTGCCTCCCGCACGCCCCCCACTGGGGATGTGCATGCAACCAAGGTACATGCCCTTGACCGGAATCGAACTTGGGACCCCTGAGTCTGCAGGCCGACTCTTTATCCATTGAACCAAACCAGTTAGGGCAAAATGTGGATTTTATTCCAGTGGGATAAGCTGGAGAAGTATGGCCTTCAATGATTCCTTGTGAAATGAGTGGAAGGCAGGTAAGGGCAGAGTTGGATAGACTTCTTTAGTTGGTTGAATTACCAGACCCAAGTTATATTAATAAATTCACATAAACTTTGAATGGAGTCTCCAGAGTCAGCTACTACTGGGTTCTATCCTGTACAACAGAATTCTCTTATATGTGTTTTATATGTCCTGTTTCCTGTTTTATCAATGTTATATATGAGAGTGTTGGTGACATAAAATTAAATTTGTGTAAGACCCTAAAGATAACAGTATTCACTAGTATGTTGTAGGTAGAAAAGCAATTCTTGTTCCTCCTTCTCCCTTCCCCCACAAAAATATAATAAACAGGGAGTGGATGAGTGACAAAGTAATAGGGGCCAATGTTCTGCATGTAGGTGGAAAAGCCTACAAACTATCCCTGTGGCTGCCATCCAAGATGGAAAATCAGTCTGGAAAAAATAAGTAAGGTAGGACTGAAAGTGGGAGGTGTGGCTTTTTGACAGCAACAGGAGCGAACAGGCCTGGGGTTCTTCATAGAGACTGAGCTCCCATCACAAGAGTGTGATTCAATAAAAGCTAAACAAATCTCAAAGTCCATGAACAGCAGTACAGAGTCCAAACATAAAGTGAGAGGCATGCCTTTCTCCACAGTGGTCAGGCCACCTGAGTGTGGGGCTTCGCCTTCTGGTCACCGAAACAGATCAGAGTGCAGGGAGAGGAGAGCTAGCGACGCGGGATGGAGCAATGGAAGCGTCTCTGATTTTCAGCAAAAAGAGCCGTGTTTGCTTTGGCTGAAGAGGGGCTTGGCAGGGGAGCTGTGTTAGTCTGCTGGGGCTGCCATAACAGAGCACCACAGCTGGGCAGCTTAAACAACAGTTGTTTCAGTGTCTTAAGGTCTGGAGGCTGGAAGTTCAAGATCAAGATGTCAGCAGGGTTGGTTTCTTCTGAGACCTCTCTCCTTCTCTTACAGATGGCCTCCTTCCCCTGTGTGTCTGTGCCCTAATCTCTTCTTTGAAGGATACCAGTCATGCTGGATTAGAGTCAACCTGTGTGACCTTATTTTGATTTAATTACCTCTCTACAGACCCTGTCTTCAAATACAGTCACATTTTGAAGTCCTGGGGGTTAGGACGTCAACCTATGCATTTTAGGGGTGGGGGCATAATTCAGGCTATAACTGTGCCTGAATCTTGCCTCCTCATGTGGAAAAGGAAATAGATTTCTCTTGAAATTCCTGCAGACAATGCGAAAACCACTGTGTGGAAGTTATTAGGAATACTGATTCTGGCTCAATATAAGGAAAAGCTTTGCTTTAGAAAGGGACGGTGTCAGAGATGGTCAAAGAGCAGGGGGCGGGGGTAGGGGGGATAAAGACACATATGTAATACCTTAATCAATTTAAAAAAAAAGGAAAGAAAGAAAAATGGTCAAAGAGAAAGTAGTCTCTTTGTGAACCTGACTTCCGGTCTGTAAAATGGGGCTACCAACAGAACCTCCCTCTGGTTGTTGTGAGGCTTAAAAAGCTCCCAGGCTGATATCTGCCACAGAATAATCTGGCAAAGATTAGCCTTGTCCTTTATGTCTCTAGTATGAGGTATCCCTCCAAGGGAAGGTGTCAGGTTGTAATGCACATCCTTATCCAGTGAAACCCCTTCTCAAGATACTTCATTTTGTGGTTTTTTTTTTTTTTTTTTTGTAGGAATTACTCTGATTGGGGCTCAGGGTCTCCATGCCTCCAGCCACATCTTCTTATATCAGCTGGTTTCTGACATGAACATTCCCACTGCCCCAGGGACGGTGCTCACACTTGATCCTTGGGTAGGAATAAATTTAATTACTTGACAAATACGATCAACTTTACGGAGCAGCCTCAACTCAGAGAGGCACACACACGAAACAGTTTGTCTTTCACCCATTGTCCCCCTCTGTATGATCAAATCTCCCATTTCTCAGGATGACAGGTTTCAAAATGGCACCCGAAGGACATGGTGAGCACCCTAGTCACATTCACTTAAGATGCTGCCCAGTTTAAAACCCTAATTTCATCTCTGACTTAAAAGCTCTCTTTTTTACTATGGCCCAACTTGTGTCCGGGGCACTGCAGTGGGAAGAGGAGGGTGGTCTGTGCTTTACTCTTATCCCTCCCGCTCCCTGGAGTGGAGGAAGTGAGTGGTCTGCCTCTAGCTCCCCTCTCCTGATCTAAAAGAAGAGAGAGGGAAAGTGCAAGGGTTTCTTACTTAACGCCCTCTGTTGACTGTTGCTGCTCCCTCAGTAACACAGTGTTCCAATCACTTAGGCTGCAAAGCAAGTTGCCACAAAACTTAGTGGGTTAAAGCAATGAGAACATTTATTTTGCTCCCAGATCCTCACTTTTTGGCGAAGACAAACACAGTTGGCTAATCTCTGCCACACTTGGTGCAGCTGGGAAGGCTTATAGCCCGAGTGAGTGTTGAATTATCTGGAAGCTCACTGACTCCTAAATCCAGTGACTCTAGTAGTCAAAGGAGATCTTAGCGGGGGCTATTGTGTAGGCCTCTCCAGATGGCCTGAGCCTCCTCCCAGGAGAGTGGCTTGGAACCAAGGACAAGCATCCAGGGACACACACATACACATACACATAAACATACACACACACAAAGAAAGAGAAGGATGGAGGGGGAGAGAGAGAGAGAGAGAGAGAGAGAGAGAGAGAGAGAGAGAGAGAGAGAGAGAGAGAGAGAGAGATGGAGGTCATGTTGCTTTTATCACCCAGCCCCAGTAGTCACACGGCATCACTTTTACTGCATTCAATCCCTCAAGATCATCATAAAGTCACCTTCAGCTTCAAAGGGAGGAGAAATAGACGCCACCTCCTGATGGGGAGTGAAAGGGTTCTGGAAGGGCAATATTGCTGTGGCCACATTTGGAAAACACCGTTTACCACCACCAATGGTCTGTGTGTCAGGCATCCAAATGTTGGCTCATGGAGTGCAGGGATAACATCTTCAGGGAGCCTGCTCACTACCCTATCCTAGTAGATCTGCTCCAACAAGGCATGCTACACCCTTTCGGTGGGGCACAGCAGGTCATTTGAAGCCCAACTACTACCCTCCTCTGGGTCCACTTGGTCTGCAGGAAATTCAGGCATGTTTGGCCACTCGAATGGCATGAACATGGGCTTTTTCAATGTTCTCCTCTGGCTACCCTCCCATCTTAGACAGTGGATTTGTTCGTTCATCCTCCACCTGCCTGGGTGGGAGGAAGATTCCTGTCTAAGGGAATGAGATGCCAGCCTTCTCCTGTTACTGGCACCCCTCCCCACCCTACCCCCAGTTTTTGGAGACATTCGTATTTGGCTTCATGGTGAGGGGGAATGGGGATCACTATGGAAGAGAGGCGGGAAACATTCAACTTCTGCAAAGCCTTTATCTCTTGCTAGCTTCCTCTAACTTGGGGAGTAGGGAACTGGCCCAGGTACCAAAGCATCTGAGCTTGTCTGCCTATCACGTGGGTGATATCTGGGACCTTGGATGCACTGTGCTGTGGGCTCTGAGTGTCTTCCAGAAGTTTAGACCTCTCTGCCCTTACTTTGGACTCTAGTCAGTAACAATAGAATTCCAATCCACATCCAGTCACACAAGTGCAAAAGCACCGGGGTCTAAAGAGGACCTCATCGAAACAAAACAAGTAAGCCAAAATGTGCATCCTTTCTGTCTCTGGTATGTCATGTGCGGGCATTAAATTCAGACAGACTTGTTTCTAAATCTCCTCTGTACTTCTTATATTCTTTAAAAAATATATATACATATATATATATATATATATATATATATATATATATATATATTATTGATTTTTACAGAGAGAAAGGGAGAGTGATAGAGAGTTAGAAACATCAATGAGAGAGAAACATTGATCAGCTGCCTCTTGCACACCCCCTACTGGGGATGTGCCTGCAACCAAGGTACATGCCCTTGACCGGGGTCAAACATGTGACCCTTCAGTCCGCAGGCCGATGCTCTATCCACTGAGCCAAACTTGTTAAGGCTGTACTTCTTATTCTTGATGCAGTTACATTATCTTTAAGATCCTTTCTCTATCTGTAAAACTGGGATTATTACAGCATTGGGTTGTCATGAGGCTCTGAGTTGATCCATGCAAAACTCTGACACCCTATGAACTATTATAGTTAGCTAGTAATGCTATTGTTATTATTACTAATTTTTTGACTCACTTGGATATAAGATGAGTTTAGGGCTCTGGGCTGTTGACTGACCCTTGGGTTGCATGTGTGGGCCCATCTAATAGTTTTTTATCGTCTGATGGCTCAGTGGATTGAGCATGGGCCTATGCACCAAGAGATCAGTGGTTTGATTCCTGGTCAGGGTACATGCCCAGGTTGAGGGCTCGATCCCCAGTAGAGGGTGTGCAGGAGGTAGCCAATGGATGTTTCTCTCTCATTGATGTTTCCACCTCTCCTTCTTTCACCCTCTCTCTCTCAAACCAATAAAAAAAAATACATTAAAAAAAGAGAAAAAGGTGGCAGAGATATAGGAGAGCTCAGTACAACTTCATTGGCTCTCACAGGCACCCCACTAGGACAGGGTGGCCTTTCCTCATCCTTGGAAAACCAAAGTAAAGAAGACAACGATGCCCTGGCTGATTTGGCTCAATGGATGGAGTGTCGGCCTGTGGACTGATGATGGGTCCTAGTTTCGATTCCGGTCAGGGTCATGTTCCCAGGTTGTGGGCTTGGTCCCCATTAGGGGGCATGCGGGGGATGGCTGATCGATGATTCTCTCTCATGGTTGATGTTTCCATCTATATCTTCTCCCTTTCTCTCTCTGAAATCAATAATTTTTTTTAAAGGAAGACAATGATAACATTGAGCTGTGTTCCGTGGTCTCGCGTTCATTTGTCCAAACTATTATATATACAAGTTTTGCATGACCCTCCTTGCCCTTCAGGAATCAAATCATAGGACACAATATCAAGCCTGCTCTGATATTGGAGTTTCGATCTCAGGCAAACTGGGGGTCCATTATTGCAGTGCCTCCCCAGTTTTGCTCTGATGTTAGCCAAATGGCAGAGAAGAGAGAACACATGGCATGAGGACACTTTTTGGAGTTGGACTGGAACCCGGAGAGCAGCTGAACTAATCCTGGAACTTCCGATAAACATCTGAGCAGTTTGTAAAGGAAGAGGGTCATCTTGTCTCAGGGAGCTTACAGTGTAAGCAAGCGCATGCAGATGTACAAGCACATGCAGGCAGCTCGGGGTGGCCGGCCAGGGGTGAACTATCATTCACTGACCACGTGATCTTTAAAGCTTCTGGTTCCAGGAGTCACAGTCTGATTTTAATGACAGGTGACAGGCATTGAGTGTCCAGAGAGAATACAGAAGGATGCTGGAGAGAGTAATTAAAATATTTGGAGGAAGGGAAGTGAGTCCTTCATATTAGAAAGAATATTTGAAAGTTTATAATAGCTTTTTAAAAAGATTTCTAAACTTTTTTTTATTTTCTAAAGGATATTAGGCTATCAGTATAGTAGTCTGAACAAAGCTGCTTTTTTATTTATTTATTATTTTTTGCCAAAACCGGTTTGGCTCAGTGGATAGAGCATTGGCCTGCGGACTGAAAGGTCCCGGGTTCGATTCTGGTCGGGCATGTACCTTGGTTGCGGGCACATCCCCAGTAGGGTGTGCAGGAGGCAGCTGATCAATGATTCTCTTTCATCGATGTTTCTAACTCTCTATCCCTCTCTCTTCCTCTCTGTAAAAAATCAATAAAATATATTTAAAAATTATTTTTATTGATTTTAGAGAGGAAGCGAGAGGGGAGAGATAGAAACATCAAAAATGAGAGAATCATTGATTGGCTGCCTCCTGCATGTCCCCTACTGAGGATCGAGCCCACAACCCGGGCATGTGCCCCTGACCAGAAATCAAAACCGGAACCCTTCAGTCTACTGAGCCAAACCAGCCAGGCTACCAGCTTTTTAGGAGGAAGCTAATGAAAGATTTGAATGTAGGCTAGTGAAAAGAATGATAGCAGGCAGAATTCAGGTACATTCAACAAGAAGACATAAAAACAAACAAACAAAGCACCAAAAACAGTTTTAGTAGTTCAGGCAAGAGATGAATGGAGATCCACGGGGGAGGAGGAGTTAATTTCTAAATGAGACTCTGTATGAATATGTCTATTTGCACATATGCAGGAATACTTTGCAAGCAGAATTCTGTAACACATTTGTTACGGAAAGATGGTCACTGACAGACAGATTGGTGCAAAGAGAGGAGCGGCAGGATTTGACAGTGATGGGACAGAAAGGGCCAATCGGTGAGGCTGGTGGCTCAGTCAGGTGACGGGGCCGGGGTACAGATGATGGGAGCAGAGCTGAGAAGTTCTAAGGGATTGTGCAGGTCAAAGCAGTTTGGACTGAGCAGTGGAGCTCGACTGAAGGGACACAGATGGAGAGAGAAAGGGGAGGAAACGGGGAATGTCACCTCTCGGGTAGGTTTGGTGTTGTGGGTTATAGAAAAGGATGAAGACTGGGGAAGAAGTAACTAGGACGGTAATTAGAACTCAGGCAAAGACTTCAGGTAGACATGGGCAGGTTTGAATGCAAGGAGACGAAGTCCAAGAGGAGACAGGGACAAAGGAACTTGGAGGAAACACCCAGTGATTTTGTAACAGGCCATCGCCTTCATGATTTCGCTGGTGGTAGAACAGTGTGTATGCTGCATGCAGTTTCACATGGTCGGTCCACACAAGGCTTCATCTGGTGCTCAGGAATGACCCATAGAGATGTTGTGGGGTCGAACCCTGGAGTCAAAATAAGACCACTGGAGGCTGCTAATTGATTAAAAAAAAAAAAAAAAAAAAAAAAAGCAGGCAAGGATTTATTGAACTGGCCAGGGCAGCCGAGAGAGCACCACACACAGATGGAGGTGCCATTCCAGGTGTAGGCAGTCCTTTTAAAGGTCTAAACCACAAAAATTTTCCTTTGTTCTAAATTCTAAATTCCAAAGGCTGGGAACAGCCCTCAGGGTTGTTCCCAGCCACATCCTGCTGGACCTTGGAATGTGGCCCTATCTTGCAAAAGCAGATAGTACAGAAGCAGAACTGAGCCAAGTTCATCTCTAAAGGTTATCTGTAGTTTCAACTCCTGCAGCTACTGAGTCAGTGGGAATCAATCTCCTGTGGTCCTGGTCCACAGGCACAGGAAAACCACCTTAGCCTCCAGGTGTCAATCTGGAAGCTGAGGTGACTACCCTATTGTTTAAGCAACTAAGTGTGTGCAGAAGCCAGAATAGAGGGGTTAAAATTCAAACAGCAGTTTTTACCTAAGTATGGTTGTTACCATACTTCAGAGAGACCCATGGTCCCGGCACAGCACCCTTGAGGCTCATTGCTTTGGCTTCCACCATGTCCCTGAGACGCGTGCCTGTCTTTCCGGGGCCAACTGCAAGATGATTACATGTTGGAACAAGCTCTCTGCACACCTCACTGTTCAGCCAGATGGGGAGGCATGGGGACAGAGCAGAAAGAGCTTGCCATCTACAGCCACCAGCCTCTGCCTCTTGCTGGGTATGTGGCTTCATACAAGCAACTTGGCCTTTCTAAGTAGTCAGCTCCTCTTCTGGAAAAGTGGGGTGATGTTTGCCACAGTCGCCTACACTGCTGTCTTGAAGATGGTATGAAATGGTGGATGTGGCAGTGCTTGGTTAACTGCAAGGCACCATACGGGTGCGAAACACCACGGTTCTTTTAATGCCAAAAACTGCATTTTAGCATTGAAAAACCACACCTTGCAAAATGAAACTGGGGGAAAGGTCCTAGATAGTTTTGATTATGGGAATAAATTAAAAAGGGAAGAAAATAGCACTGTTTTAAGAATTTCCCCCCACATTGTCCATATTCACTCTCAAGGAAGAGATGAGCATCTTGGAAAGACTGCTGTCCGGGGGCTGCCTCCCCACGGGCCTGGGACACAGCGGTGCTTGACCTGTGAGTGCTCCCCTGCTCAGCCGGAGGAGAGCCAGATGGCCGCCGCCCCTCCCTCCCTGTGCAAACACCTCTCACGCAGCCCAGCAAACAAGCCTCCCTGCATACAGAGGCGCCTCCGTGCCGCTTCTGTGCGGTGTAAGCCAGAAACAGGCCACCGGCCCTGGACTTGGGTTGTGTTTATAATCCGGGCCCCAGGCAACAGGGTCATCTGTCTTGGCTCTGGCTTCCTTATGCAAACAGGGCTGGGGGCCCGTGTGGTGTGAGCACAGCCAGGCCCCTGCTTTCACTTGGCTCCGTGTAAACACAGCACAAAGAACCTTTGTGACCATCCAGGCGGAGCAGCCAAGCCGGGAGGAAGCGAGCCTGCATGGGGAGGCAGAGGGAGGTAGCAAAGGGGGGTGCCCACCAGTACCCCCTGTGCCGTATGTGACAGAGAGGTTAACATCGCCCAGTGTCTGACTGTGAGAGGAGAGAGGGTCTGTCACCTGCAGCAGAAACCAGAAAAGGTGTGAGAAAAGGGAGAGCAGGGCTGATATCTTGCGGCTCGGATACCTTTCCTACGTAGCATTTCAGGTGTGGTTAAAAAAAATAATAATAAGGCCATCCTAGCTGGTTTGGCTCCGTGGATAGAGCATAGGCCTGTGGACTGAAGGGTCCCGGGTTCAGTTCTGATCAAGGGCACATGCTCGTGTTGCAGGCTCAATCCTTAGTGGGGGGCGTGCGGGAGGCAGCCGATCAACGATACTCTCTTATCATTGATGCTCCTGTCTCTCCCTCTCCCTTCCTTTCTGAAATCAATAAAACTATTAAAAAACAAACAAACAAACAAACAAAAAACTAAGGCCTCCTCTTTAAGCAGTGCAGGGTGGAGGAAACAATGCCAGCTGAAGAATCAAGAAAGCAAATTGTATTTCTGCCTCCACCCCTAATGTGTTGTGGGTGCCCTTTGGATGGTGCCTTCAGCTCTATGAGTTTTCTTGTCTACACACATTAGAATTGTGCTAGCTGCCATTTGTTGAGCTCCCTGACTGTGACAGAGACTTTAGATATGCTGTTTTAGTAATCCACACAAGTACCCCATGAGGTAGGGATCCCCATATCAGAGATTAAAAAAATCAAGGCTCAGCAAAGAGAACTGACTTGCCCCCCAAATACACATAAAGAGCTGCAGCTGTCTCCGTCAAGTCCCTTTTATGCAATCCTGACCAAGATCCACCTAATGAAGTCCATTGCAGAATAATACTGCCAAGTTGTGGTCTTGTCTCCTCCTCCATCAGCCCCCAAACACTCAACATACCCACCTCCCCATAAGTAAAAGGCTTTCATCAAATGTCTTGGCTGCCCATTCATGTGGAGAGAATCAGTATGGGACTCACACTGTCAGCAGGGACTCTGGGAAGCTCCCTGGAAGGCTCAGGTGTGGGCAGGTCTTGTCCACTAGGCCCATAGATGAGCCTCTGGGAACCGGACACCAACTGTCAGTGTCTAGATCTTGTCTTCTTGTCGGTTTCTTCAGTGGAAGATCCTCCAGTCTCCCTCCTGAAGAATCTAAGCCTGCCTGCCAGTCCTCTGGATGCTGGGGGAGGAAAGGACTTGACCCCTGAAGAGTGAGATGGAGGGGAAGGTCAGGGCCAATATGCATCTTGAGTCTGACAGCCCAGTCCCTCAGGCCACCAACCAGACCCAGTGGAATCATATATATATATATATATATATATATATATATATATATATATATATATATATATATGACTTGCATATATTGATATATATATATATATATATATATATGATTTCAGAGAAGAGAGAGGGGGAGAGGAATAGAAACATCAATGATGAAGAGAATCATTGATTGGCTGCCTCCTGCACGCCCCACACTAAGGATCAAGCCCACAACCTGAGTGTGTACCCTGATCAGGAAGGGAACTGTGACCTCCTGGTTCATAGGTCAACACTCAACCGCTGAGCCCTAGCGTGATCTTGACACCTGGCACAGCTGAGGTGTGGCTGCTTTACAGAAAACAAGGGATCAAACAAAGATCTACCTCGGGGATGGGGAGACCCTCCCCCAGGCCCTGCCCAGACACGTGCTTTTTCCTACAATAGGCGGTGGCAAACATTTTCTGTAAAGGGCCAGATGGTAAATATTTGCAACTACTCAACTGTGCCATTGCAGTGCAAAAGCTACCTCGGACTCTGTAAACAAAGGAGCAAGGCTGCATTCTGAAATCGTGTTACTCACGGATGCCAAAATGTGAGTTTACTATCATTTTCCCATGCCATGAACCAATATTCTTTTTAAAACTTTCCCACCTATTTAAAAATGAGAAACCCTTAGATCGCTGGCTGCACAACACAAGTAGCAAGCTGCATTTGGCCCAGTGGCAGAAGTTTGCTGATTCCTGTCTTAGAATATCACTGTCGAGAGTTTACTGCTCAAGGCCTCAGAACCTTTCTTGCTCTGACTCTTAGCACTGCCTCCCGGTGCTGATTTTGGTCCATAAGGATAAGGATTATTGGTTCTGCCTCCCTCATGCAACTTCCAGGACGTGCCATGGAAATTCAGACATTTATGAATTGCCTTGGAATGGGGTAGCAGTGACTCCAAGAGCTCCTGCCAAGTCCTACCCTGAGGGGGAACAAGCTGTTGATTGTTCTCTTTCCCTGGATTCTAACGAGGCAATAGACGAGAGCAGTGGGAGGAGGTCCCTGGGAAAGGTGGGAGCTCAGACTCCCAGGCCTCCAGCTTATCTGAATGAGAGCGTCTGTCTCCTGCAATAAAGACTGTCCTAAGTAGGCCAGTACCTGTGCAGTCTCAGCTTTCAAATCATCAGGGAAAGGAGTGCAGGGGCAAAATCTGGGTTTGGCAGTAAAAAGAGCTGCTTCTGCCACTCTCCACATGAATGGGCAGCCAAGACATTTGATGAAAGCCTTTTACTTATGGGGAGGTGGGTATGTTGAGTATTTGGGGGCTGATGGAGGAGGAGACAAGACCACAACTTGGCAGTATTATTCTGCAATGGACTTCATTAGGTGGATCTTGGTCAGGATTGCATAAAAGGGACTTGACAGAGACAGCTGCAGTGCCAAGAGCAGGGAACAGGGCAAGAGAAAGGGGAATCTGAGAGGGGACTTGTGTGTCTAGGCGGCCTCACTCAGCAGTAAAGTTGGGAGTTGCTGGGTCAGAGAACCCGAAGGGCAGCAGAGCTTTAGGGGTCTTTTTTTTAGCCCCAGGGTTTGAAATAGCTGATAGGTGCAGTTTTGTAAAGCAGGAGGCTCTCAATGGCTAAAAATATGCTTCTTTGGGCTATATTTAAAGCAGCGGGATGTGTAAGAATTTGAATTTGGGGCTGGTGGGCTTCGAGCCTGCTGTGAAGACATAAACCAGGGGCCATCTTTAGCCCATTTATGTAACAGCGGCCACAACAAGAGAAAGACCAGGAAGCCATAACAATGCAGGGAGCAGAGGAAAATATTTAGCAAAAATCTCTGCAGTTAATTTCCTCAGAGATAAGAGAAGAAATTGCAGGATGGTCTATAAAGGGAACATTTAGAAAACAAAAGAAATACCTTGAAATAAAAAATATTACCGCAAAAATGAAAAATTCAATAGAAGTTAAGGTTAAAGATATATACCAGCAAATAGAACAAAAAGACAGAAATGAAAAATATGAGTGAATTTGAACATATGAAAATTAGAGAATCAATCCAGAAGGTTCCACATATGAATTTTAGAAAATACAAAACAGAGAAAATGAAGTGGGGGAAATTATCAACAAAAAAAAATTTAAGAAAATGACTCAGAAATGAAGAACACATATAACCCACTAAATGCTCAGCAAAATGAATGGAAGAGAATTAAATAAAACCAACTCAATGTGAAATTTTAGAATCCAAAGATTTCCAGATTCATTGAAAGGACTAAGAATCAAACCTGAAGCTTTAGTTCGACAGAATATATGAACCCCCATGTTCATCGCATCATTATTTACAATAGCCAAAAGCTGGAAGCAGCCCAAGTCTCCATCAGTCGATGACTAGTTAGTTACATTTACACGATGGAATACTACCCGGCCACAGAAAGAAGGAAATTTTACCCTTTGCAACAGCAGAGGTGGACCTGGAGAGCATTACTCTGAGTGAAAGAGCCAGTCAGAGAAAGACAAGTACCATATGATTTTATGTTTTATGCACACGTGGAATCTCATGAACAAAATGAACTAACAAATAAAATAAAGACAGGCTCAGATGGGAACCAGGCTGGCAGTTGGCAGGGGGTAGAATTGAGGGCCTGGGAGGGTGGGGGAGGAGCAAAAAAATACAAAAAGAGACAAAAACTTCTGGACAAAGATAATAGGGTGGTGATTCTGGGAGGAGGGCGAGTGAGGGGAGGTGGAGGAGGATTTACGAGGGATAAAGGTGATGTAAGGAAACTTGAGTTGGGGTGGTGAACACACAATACAATGTGTGAAATTGTGCACCTGAAATCTGTATAATTTTATTAACCAATGAATTCAATAAAAAGGGAAAAATAAAATAAAATCAACTTTGGGGAAAAAATCATAATGCTCCTGTCTTAACCAAAACATTGTAAGTCAGAAGACAAAATTCTAAGGGTAAATCATTTCTAAACCAGAATTTTTAAAGAGTTATGAGGGGAGCAAAAAGACAATTTCAGATATGTAGGTTCTCAAAATACTCACTCCACAGGCGTCCTGTCTCAGGAGGCCAATGAAAGGCTAGGCTTCACCGAAAGGAGAAACACCCAAGCGAGAAATGGGATCCAGAAGCAGGAGGTCCAATATGGGGGTGGGCGTGGGACCAGGGCTCCCCAGGGGGCTGCCGAAGGGACACCTGAGATGACAGCTGTGCAGGAGCGGAGAGAGCAGCCAGGCCGTTATGGAGCAGGAAAAAGAACTCCAGGATTTTTCCAGAGGAAAACATATGGCTGTGTTTAGGTTATAAATCAAACTGTTCTCAAAACCTAAAGAAGACATTTAAGCCTCTATGGAAAAGGACTTTTCTGCATTTCTTTAACAACTTTAAAAAAAAAATAGTTTTTAGTCCTTATATTTTTCTGTCACTTTTCTATGTCTACTTGATAATATGAGGAAGATAGAATTCCAGTAAAGAATATTCCATCATCTCTGGCTATTTCTGGAATGCAAAACCATATATTCCTCTTGCCTTAAACACTTGAATTTTCTTCCATTACATTATGCAGCAAAATTCACCAAAATGCACAGAGCCCACAGTTTCCCAGACAGGCTGGGGCCCGTTCTAAAATGCACATACAGGAAGTGGAGAGTTGATGTGCTTCTCAGCAGCTGTGCTGAAGTGGTGATTAAGAACTTTAAACACAGCTCTTATCTCCATTCTGGGTAGAGAGAAAAATAAGAGCTTATGTTTGCAGAAGGATTTTAGTGAAAAGAGCCTGAGCTTTGAGCCTGAACTGACTTGATTCTGCTGCTAAACTTTTTTAAATATATATATATATATTTTATTGATTTTTTTTACAGAGAGGAAGAGAGAGGAATAGAAAGTTAGAAACATCAATGAGAGAAACATTGATCAGCTGCCTCTTGCACACCCCCTACTGGGGATATGCCCGCAATCAAGATACTACATGCCCTTGACCAGAATTGAACCTGGGACCTTTCAGTCTGCAGGCCAACGCTCTATCCACTGAGCCAAACCGGTTTCGGCATGCTAAACTTTTTAATGGCAACTGTTTGCACCTGTTATTAGGCACACTAATTCCAACCTTGCAGGAAGTTTAAAAGCGATCCCATCATGGCCCTGGCGGAGTTGCTCAGTTGGTTGGAGCATTGTTCCGTACAACAAAGAGTTGCAGGTTTGATTCCCCAGTCAGGGCACTCACCTAGGTTGTGGTTTTGATCCCTGATTGGGTGCTTAAGGGAGGCAACCAACTGATGTATCTCTCTTTCTCTCTCTCTCAAAAAAAAGAAAAAAGAAAAAAAAGTGGTCTCATCTATACTAATAAAAGGGTAATATGCTAATTAGACTGGATGTCCTTCTGGACAAAGCCACAGTGGCAGGGGCTGAGGCAGAGGCGATCAGGGGTGATCAGGCCGACAGGGGAGAACAGTTAGGGGTGATCATGCAGGCAGGCAGGTAAGCAGTTAGGAGCCAGCAATCCTTAAACTGGCAGTTGGACATCCCCCGAAGGGCCCTGGGTTGGAGTGGATGCAGGCTGGGGTGAGGGACCCTCCACCCCATGCAGGAATCTTGTGCACCGGGCCTCTAGTAATGAATAAAAAGGATTTGGTACTGTTCCTGGTTCCTAGTAGGGGTTTATCTTTTGTGGCTGTTACAAGTGTTAATGTTTTATCATTTCCTCATCTAACCTTTCTCATTGGATCTTCAGTGAGGTGAGAAGACAAGTTTTATATCCCCACTTAAAGACAGGCAAAACCACATGCCAGTGACAGATTAGTACTATTCGATGCTATATACTTTGGCATATAGCATTTCTGATTAGTGTGCAATGCTCTAACATAGAGCCCTCGGCAAGTGAACTTCCTTAGAAGAGCAATTATCCTTGATGTAGTTTTACTTACAGCCCTACCTTTCCAGCAGCAGCAGAACCATGTGGCTGAGAACAGACTGTGATTATAGACCTGCTTTCAGAAAGAGGGTGTTTTATTGTGTGTTTTTAAATATATATATTTTTATTGGTTTCAGAGGGGAAGGGAGAGAGAGATAGACATATCAATGATGGAAATCATTGATCGGCTTCCTCCTGCACGCTCCCCACTAGGGATCAAGCCCGCGTCCTGGGCATGTGCCCTTGGCCAGAATCAAACCTGGGACCCTTTAGTCTGCAGGCCCACGCTCTATCCACTGAGCCAAACCAGCTAGGGCAAGAATGTTATTTTCTTCTTCTTTTTACAAAACTACGTAGTTTTGAATAATCTGCTTTAACTCTATTAGCCTTGGTCTTATTTTGAGTACTTTTTGTAGGACATTAAGTCTTTAGGAATGCATATAGCATGATACAGCACAAACGTCTATATAGAAGCTTGAAGAGGAAAAAAATAATACGTTTTATTTAAAGCCTGAAAAGTGAAGAAATTAAAGCAGAAAGTACTCAAAGAAGAGACAGATCTTAAAAAGCAGAATATAAACAGAAATCTAAAATGAAGCTGAGGAAGGCAAGAAGGAAATAGTGAAAGTAGCAAAAGAAGTTTGTACAAAAAAAATGAAGACATTAACATGCCAGATCCCTGAAATGTGATGATACAAGAAAAAAATGTGGAGTGACACCACTTCAAATCAAGTGCAGAATTTAGTACTACCGACCACACACATTCAGGTGGGTGCTTTATACCTATTATCTCATTCATTTCTCCCTGTTAAATAGGTAATATTACTAACCCTCCTTTAGAAATGATACAAGGAATCTGAAGGTCATTAAGCAAGAAAGTCATCCAAGCTCATACAGCTTATATGCAGCATTGAGATCTCATTTTGCTGCATTATCTCCAGAAAACAAATGCAAATGTTTTTTGTTAGTTTTTTAAATGGTAATAGTTCAGAGTAAAACCTTTGTTGATGCCTCTTAGGAATAAACTGGACCTCCAAAGTTTTGAAGATGTTTTCAGTCTCAAAAATGGATGATCATAAAAGTACACTTATTTGTTTACTGAATCCCTGTTCTGATTTTAATTCAATTCCATATTTTACTGAAATATGGTAGCAACCATACTTGGGTAAAAAGTGCTGTTTGAATTTTAATCCTGCTATTCTGGCTTCTGCACTCACTTGCTTGCTTAAACAATAGGGTAGTTACCTCAGCTTCCAGATTAAGGCCTGGAGGCTAAGGCGATTTCCCTGTGCCTGTGGACCAGAACCACAGGACATTGATTCCCACTGACTCAGTAGCTGCAGGAGTTGAAACTACAGATGACCTTTAGAGATGAACTTGGCTCAGTTCTGCTTCTGTACTATCGGGTCTAGTAATAATTAATGTCGTTTTTAAACATTCGTTTAAAATCTTGCTTGGCGTTGACTTGTATTGACATAACCTTCAAACACGTGGTATCTACAGAACGTGTGAAGTGCAATTAACAAGTTTTTCTTGAAAAAGTTTGTGTTTGGTTTGGTTTTTGTTGCAAAACTAGGGCTAAGAAGATGGCGGACGAAGAGCATATTCGGCACTGCATGCTTTACGAGTTCCAATTAGGAAGAAAAGCAAGTGAGGCTGCAAAAAACATCTGTAGTGCTCTTGGTGAAGATGCAGTTAGCGCCAGAAAATGCCAGCGTTGGTTTGAGAAATTTCGTGAGGGAAATTTTTCGTTAGATGACAAGAGTGGTCGAGGCCGTGTGTCCAATTTTGATCAAGAAGCTCTTCAAACTCTTTTGGTGCAAAATCCTCAAATTACCCAACAAGAGCTTGCGACAACTTTAAATTGTTCACAAAACACAATTTCCAATCAATTGCGTGCACTTGGCAAAGTCCAAAAGTTTGGAAAATGGGTTCCTCATGAGTTGACCAACAACAACTGTAATCAAAGAGTCACAATTTGCAGTTCGCTCCTCTCTCGTCAAAACCGTTTGCCGTTTTTAGAGCAAATTGTTACTGGAGATGAAGAATGGGTGCTGTATGTTAATTTGAAAAGGCGGCCTCAATGGTTGGACAAAAATGAGGCTCCGCAGCCCACGCCAAAACCTGACTTGCATGCGAAAAAAGTGATGTGTGTTTGGTGGAATTTTAAAGGAATTCTTCATTATGAAATTTTACCATCTAACCAAACCATTACAAGTGCAGTGTATAGTGCCCAATTGGAAAGGTTAGCCCAAGCTTTAAGAGAAAAAGAACCCATGCTGATTAATCGGAAGGGCGTAATTCTTCACCACGATAACGCACGACCGCATACTGCAAGAATCACTGCTGAAAAACTGCGCCAGTTGGAATGGGAAGTTCTCCCTCAACCTGCATATTCTCCTGATATTGCCCCTTCCGATTACCATTTGTTTCGTTCTTTGCAAAACTTTCTTCTTGGAAAAAAATTTAATAATGAAGAATGCCTCAAAAATGCATTGACCGAATTTTTTGCATCAAAATCACAAGAATTTTACAACAGAGGGATTAAAATGCTTCCTGAGTGTTGGGCACAAGTAGTAGAAAACAACGGCAACTATATTGTTGATTAAATTTTGTTGTATTGTTTCAATAAATTCGATTTTAAAAAAGTATTAGAAAACGACATTAATTATTACTAGACCTAATATCTGCTTTTGCAAGATAGGGCCACATTCCAACATCCAGCAGGGTGTGGCTGGGAGTCACCCTGTGGGCTTTTCCCAGCCTTTAGAATTTAGAATTGAGAACAAAGGAAAATTTTTGTGGTTTAGACCTTTAAAAGGACTGCCTACACCTGGAACGGTGAGGTCGTGAGTGTGGATTCCACCTGCGTGTGGTGCCCTCGTGGCTGTCCTGGCCAGCTCAATAAATCCTTGCCTGCTTTTTAGATCAATTAGCAGCCTCCGGTGGTTTCATTTTGACTTCAGGGTTCGACCCCACAACATTACTAAACAAAAGGGGGTGGGAAGTGGCCTGTGTGGCTCAGTGGTTGAGTGTGGACCTATGAACCAGGAGGTCATGATTTGATTACCTGTAAAGGACACATGTCCGGGTTGTGGGCTCAATCCCCAGTGTGGGGTGTGCAGGAGGCAGCCAATCAGTGATTCTCATCACTAATTTTTCTCTCTCTCTCCCTGAAATCATTAAAAATATATTGAGGAAATGATAGGGGGGATGTGGGGGGAGCAGGACACTTGTTGGAGTGTCTTGTACACCAAAAGGGAGCGGGTTCCATTCCCAGCCAGGGCACATATCCAAGGTTTGGGTGGGTTGATCCCTTGGCCCTGGAGGGGGCGCCCGGGGCGTGGCTATTTTCAGCAGAAGGGATTTAGCAATCTCTTGAGCTGGGATTTGTGGCCTCACATTCTTTAACCCCACTACCCAGCACAGAGTAGTAAACATTTATCAGAACGGTGTTGAAATATTTACCCATCTCCTTCCAGGTCTCCCCACCCTTTCACCCTTGTGTTTTTGATCCAGCTCTATCTGGCGTGTTTGTGGCTGGAACCGTATTTCCACAGATCCAATTCCTACCCCTCCTCTGAGTATCTTCCCCTTGGCAATCCTCTCCATCCCAGCGGCAGAGGCTCTTTCCCTGAGTGCTCCACCCCTCTCAGGCTGCACAGCTCACGCTATAGCAAGGACAGGTTCCCTGCTAGGGTCGAACCCTGGAGTCAAAATAAGATCACTGGAGGCTGCTAATTGATTAAAAAAGCAGGCAAGGATTTATTGAGCTGGCCAGCCACAGCCTCAAGGGCACCACACCGTCCCAGGTGGAGGCAGTCCTTTTAAAGGTCTAAACCACAAAAATTTTCCTTGGCTCTAAATTCTGAAGGCTGGGAACAGCCCGCAGGGTCGTTCCCAGCCACTTCCTGCTGGACATTGGAATGTGGCCCTATCTTTCTTTTGAAAGCAACTTTTTTTTTTTTTAAACAGGAGCAGAATCAAGGTCATCTACAATCCCACTACTGAGTCAGTGGGAACCAATCTCCTGTGGTCCTGGTCCACAGGCACAGTAAGGTTACCTTTGTGAATTTCCAGGACTCAGTCAGGAAGCTGAGGTAACTACCCTATTGTTTAAGCAAGTTAAGTGCATGCAGAAGCCAGAATAGCAGGGTTGAAATTCAAACAGCAGTTTTTACCCAAGTATGGTTGCTACCATATTTCAAGAATCAGTCTGAATTTTCCTTTGCCCTAGGCCTAGCCCAACGCTCGGGCTATTATGTCGAACAGTGAAAACGGAAAGAGGAGGCATCCAGACTACTTTTTTCACTTTAACCACCTGGACCTGCCGCCAAGGTAGTTTCCATGGATGGCAGCGTGGATGTGAGAGGGAGCGAGGGCGGCAGCGGGCTGGCTCCAAGGAGGCTGAACAGGGGGCCAGCCGCGGACTCCCCTCCCTGTGGGTTGGGGGCGCGGAGGGAGGGCGGCGGGAGAAAAGGATGCTCCGCCTGTGGCAGGCCTTCTCGGATCCCCCGAGGCTGGCTCTGCGGGTCCTGACGGAGCGGAGTAGGCCTCACCGCGCCCTCCAGCGGCCAGCGCGGAGCACTGCCACGCGGCCGGCGCCGCCGCCACACAAAGGCCGGAAGTGCGCCCGCGAGCCCCGGGCGAGGCGGCCCCTCTAGGACCCCGGAGGCCTCACACCTCGGTGGTTCTCACAGGCTCCAAGAACCACCCCCACCCCGGGACCAGATAGCGGGAGAACCCGACTTCCAGGCGTGTGCCCCCCCCCAGGGGCGGCTAAATGAGGGTTTTTTTGTTTGTTTTTGGTGTGTGTGTGTGTGTGTGTGTGTGTGTGTGTGTGTGTGTGTGTTTAAAAAATAAATTAGGAATCAGATTCAGCAACTCATGTGTAAAAGGAACTCCTCTTAAAACACATGCAGGCCCATTTCAGCCAAGGGGTTGGAACAGGGCGGATTGTTATGCTCCTTCCCCTCCGGAGGATAAGGATCTGATGCTTGGAGAAGGTTCTCGCTGCTTAGGGTTTCGCAGGGACATAGTTGTGTCAGGACCCAGACTTGTTCCATGCCGGCCTTTCCACTGCCCAGGACGGCCTCTTAGCAGAAATGAGCACGAGTAAAATTAAAGCGTAAGCTTCCAAAATGGCAAGAAAGGTGACACGGGTCTGCAAGAATACAGAGAAGAACATCACATACCTATTAAGATGGCTACCATAAAACAAACAAAGAACAAAAAACTAAATAACAAGTGTTTGCAAAGAGAAATGGGAACTCTTGTGCATTGCTGGGAACGTAAAATGGTGCAGCCGCTGTAGAAAACAATAGAGCAGCCCCTTAAAAATTCTAAAACAAAAGGACCATAAATCCAGCAATTCCAATTCTGGGTGTATACTCAAAGAACTAAAAGCAGGGTCTTGAAGAGATATTGTACGTCCATGTTCATATTAGCAATATTCATAATAGCCAGAAGGAGAAAACAACCTAAATATTCACAGATGAATAGATACACAAAATATGGCATGTCCATATAATGGAATCTTATTCAGCCTTAAAAAGGAAGGAAATTCTGATACTTGCTAGTTGCACGAACCTTGAAATTATGCTAAATGAACTAATCCAGTCACTAAAGGACATACTATATGATTCCATTCGTATGAGGCACCTGGAGTAGTCACAGTCACAGCCAGTAGTAGATTGGTGGCTGCCAGAGGATGGGGAGGGGAATGTAGGGAGTTATTGTCTAATGGCATACATTTTAAAATTTTCAAGATGAAAAGAGTTCTGAAGGTAGATGGTGGTTGCACAACAACATGGATATACTTAATGCCACTGGAGCTATATATTTAAAAATTGTTGAGATGGTAAATTTTATGTATAATTTACCACACATACAAAAAAAGAGCTCCGAGAATACACAATTTCATGCAAAAAGCATTAGATGTGTGCCAGGAAAACAGGTTTCTTAAATGGTAGACAGGCTTGGCAGAAAAATTATTTGTAAATAATAATGTTAACCAGTATTTCACAAATAAATATGGCAATACAACCCCAATTTCAGTTTTTTCAAGGGATTGGAACAAAACTGAAACTCTATGCCAGGTGTCATGAAGATTCTGGAAGACTTTTCAGAAAAGCTTATATAATAGCTTTGAGCAAATTACTCAGTATTTATAGAAAATTAGTACCAAGGAGAGCATTAGAAAAGTCTTACCACTGTCAGAAGAAAAATGACTGAGTAGTTTTCACTCTGCATATCATTCTGCATGTCCTTCATTTTACATGGCATTGGGAACTAGAAAAGCAACATTATTAGAAAACCAGAAGTCTGCTGTACAAATTTGTACACAGGTGGGGTAGGGTGGACCTGCCCCGATTGGGGTGAGAGGGCCAATTGGGGGCAGGGCCAGCCAGGAGGAGGGTCCGAGGGTGGTTGGGGGGATGGCCCTGCCCCTGGTCACACTCTGGTCAAACTCCTGGATGAGGGGACAATTTGCATATTACTCGTTTATTATATAGGATAATTCAAAAGACTAATAAAAAATAAGCAAAACCTGGTAGCATCAGAGATGTGGATTAGCAGGAGGATGTATGAAGAGAAGGTAGGGAATATTCACAAGAGAGCCTGGTCTGTGGGTTTGTAAGCTCAAAATCTACTTTCCCAGAGCAGGACTGAAACCAGGCAAAACAGGGGTGACCTTCCTATTCATACCTCCCTCTTTGCTCGCTGTCCCCCTCCTGAAGCAGTTTCCTCAGATGCCCTAAGTTCTATATTTGGAAAGCAAGGTAGAACTATTTTAAGATTCTGTAAAGTGCTTTATTATTCAACCTATCAAATCTGAAACATGAAGACCAATAATAAGAAAGGAGATTGAACCAGTAATCAAAAATCTTCCAACAGAGAAAAAGGACAGGACAAGACAGTTTCCTTGGTGGGAATTCTGTCAAACATTTAAAGAAGAATTAATGCCCATTCTTCTCAAACTATCCCAAAAACTTGAAGAGATGGGAACACTCTCAAACTCATTACCCTGATACCAAAGCCAGATAAGGACACTAGAGGAAAGAAAATGGCCATGGCCGGTTTCGCTCAGTGGATGGAGCACATGCACAGGCTGCAGGCTTGATTCCCAGTGGGGGGCATGCAGGAGGCAGCCAATTGGCGATTCTCTCTCATCATTGATGTTTCTATCTTTCCCTCTTCCTTCTTCTCTGAAATCAATAAAAATATTTTTTAAAAATAAAGTTAAAGTTAAAAAGAAGAGAAAACAACAGGGCCAATATCCTTGATGAATATACAAGGTGGGGCAAAAGTAGATTTTGGATACAGTCGTGGATACTCAAAACAGAATTAATTATTGTGTTATTTTCCATGTGGATGCAAAACTTCTCAACAAAATATTAGCAGACCAAATTAAAAAAACACATTAAAAGGATCATACAACACAATCAAGTGGAATTTATGCCTGCGATGTAAGGATGATTCAATATACACAAATGTAAATAATATGATATGATAAACCACAAAACAGAATGAAAGTTGAAATTATATGCTGATGGTCATTGCGGAGCAGCCATACTGGCACTGGAAGACCCAGGAGCAGCCCTGGGCTGACTAATTCTAGACTTAGTTTATCCTCTTAGCCCCTACATTGCAATACCTCAGATAAATTTTCAGTAACCAATGCCATAAAACTTTGATTGAAAACTAGAATGCCAGTTTTATTACTTCTTAGGCAAAGCTATTCCCAGCTAGAGAATAAGGATAGAGAACTTTCCTTTCTTTAGTAGAAAAGTCTACATGAGAGACTAAATTCAACACAGAAATTTTGCTTAGTTAAAAATGGAAATTAGAGACTGAGGAAATAGCTAATTAATAGTTTATTATAAACTAGAGGCCCGGTGCACGAATTTGTGCATGGGTGGGGTTCCTCGGCCTGGCTAGCATTCAGGGCTGATTGGAGCCTTCTCATCCAGCCCCCATTGGGCCTATAGGAGATTGGTTGGCTGGGGGGAGGGGCTGTGGGAGCACCCTGACCACCAAGGGGCAGCTCCTGCGTTGAGCATCTGCCCCCCTGGTGGTCAGTGCATGTCATAGTAACTGGTTGACTAGTCATTCCAGTCATTCTGGTTGTTCAGTTGCTTAGGCTTTTATATACCCTGTTTCCCTGAAAATAAGACAGTGTCTTATATTAATTTTTGCTCCTAAAGATGCGCTAGGTCTTATTTTCAGGGGATGTCTTATTTTTCCATGAAGAAGAATACAGTACACATTTATTGTTAAATGAAAATAAAGGAAATTTATTACCTGTATACAGTAGTATGATAGTTGTCAACAGAAACCAAACAAACTGTGAATCCTACAGTATCAAGAATTTATTCATTTATTCAATGACAATCATGTCATCATCTTCTGGAACATCATCATAACAATCCAATTCCTGAATTTCCTGGTGAATTTCTTGTGACTCCATTTCTTTCAGAATCAGTGGACCAAATCTCTCATGTTTAGCAATAGCACTGTCTTTAAATGAGTACTTCTTTTAAAAAAATATATATATTTTATTGATTTTTTTACAGAGAGGAAGGGAGAGAGATAGAGAGTTAGAAACATCGATGAGAGAGAGTCATCGATCAGCTGCCTCTTGCACACCCCTTACTGGGGATATGCCCGCAACCAAGGTACATGCCCTTGACCGGAATTGAACCCGGGACACTTCAGTCCTCAAGCCGATGCTCTATCCATTGAGCCAAACCGGTCTCGGCTAAATGAGTACTTCTTGTCAAGGTAGCCTGCTCGCAGTGCATTTGCAATGCAACTGTCAGTGATTTTCTCCCATGAATTCTTTACCCAAGTCACAACTTCTTGCAGTTTAGGTTTCACAAAGTTTCTGAGACAGAGCCTGGGAGGGGGGTGGGGTGTGCCTTATTTTCGGGGGATGCCTTATATTTCACTCAGAAGGAAACCTGTAAGTAGGTCTTATTTTCGGAGGATGTTTTATTTTTGGGGAAACACAGTATATATTTAATGTATGTTAGAAGTTCATCTCTTTGTCCCACCACTTCCCATGTATTGGGAGTTTTGTCTAAAAATAAAGGCTAGGTCTATTGATACCAACAGACAGTTTTAGATTAATCTAAGTTCTGCTGTCTCTTAGTATGATGTCCTCAAGGTTCATCCATGTTGGAGCATGTGGCAGAATTTCCTTCCTTTTTAAGGCTGATTAATATTTCATTGTATGGGGGGTGGAGGGAGCCATGGGGCGATAAGGACACATACGTAATACCTTAATCAATAAAGAAAAATATATTTACTTGTATAGATAGACCATATTTTATTTATCCATTTACCCTTCAATAGTCATTTGGGTTGTTTCCACCTTAACATTTAAAAAGGGAAACAATGTGATCTTGCCTGTGCTGTCAGAGTGTTGAGGTTGACTGGAGAGGAGGGAGACTTGGGAGGACCCCAAAGCATCTGTCTGAGGCACAGTGAGAGAGGTGCAGCAGAGGTGGGGGAAAGGGCCAAAGTCAGAGCATCATTTGGCTTTGGTGACATCTTGGCTTTGTGGGAAGAAAGGGAGGGCACAAGAAACAATGGTCTTAGTTTGAGTGGTTGGGAGGATAAAGATGCCCTTAACTGAGACAGAGAAACCTGGGGGTAAGGGGGAGGAGGAAGAGAGAAACCGGGAGGGGAAGGGGAGGAGAGAGGAGGAGAAAAGGGAAGAGTTTATTTTGGTTTTCTTTGGGGATGGGGCAGAGTGGGGAAAATCATACAGGAATTTGGACTGTGATACTGATGTGTCTGCAGGACATCCAGGTGGAAATGCTAGGGGAGGGGTGGGGTGGGGCAGATGTGGAAATGGAGTGATACAACGTCATAATTATAAATTATGTATATAAATTATACCTATATACTTAAAGAGAAACGCCTCCCTCGACCTTCCCAGCAAGACTCCCTGCTAGCCCAGCCCTGCGGGTTCTTAGAGCCGCTGGAAGAACCTCTCCAAAACTACAGCAGCACACACAGTGCCCTCTTGTGGCGATAACGGCAACTGCAACTGAGCCTATCACCCAGGGCAGAAATGTCCTGAATCCCGAAAGCCTCCTGCTTCGCCCCGTTAGCTTAGGAAGGAAATCTGACTCAGACAGGCTTGCACAATGTGTTTTAAGATCCTACACATAAAGGATCAGGTGCTCAAGGGTCCAAGGGAGCTGACTGCTCCTTCAGCAGGTGCTGTGAGCCTAGGAGGCACCTCTGGAACAGACACAGTGTAAATGGCTGATGGACCGATACTAGTAGATGTGAAAGGCAGGGTTATGGGGCCTAGGGAGGTGAGCACAGTTTGCATATTGAAACTATTTGGGGGCCACCCTCATGTTTCCGTCCTCATGTTTTGAACAGTACCTTTATCTCCATCACAACAACAAACAATAATGATTCTTATCCTATATAATAAAAGGCTAATATGCAAATAGACCGAATGGCAGAACAACTGAACAACCAGCCACTATGATGTGTGCTGACCACCAGGGGGCATATGCAGAGCTTGGCAGGCATCAGCCGTGGTGGGATGGTGGAGCAAGTGTCGGGGTGGGGGTGGAGGGGTGTCAGACCAAGGCGAGGCACCAGTTACTGCCATCGGGGCAAGCCTCTGGTGCTTACTGAAAATTTTTTGCTCCATGCACTGTGGTCTCACCTGGTGCTCACACCTGCTGCCGGTGCCCGCCCCACTTGCACCCACAGCCAGTGCCATCAGTGGGTGTGAGTGGCAGCTGTGGCTCTGATAACCCCTGAGTGCTTCTCGACCCCCCACCCCTGCTCCTGAGGGGCAATCAGGGCAGCAGCCTACCGCTCACACATGCTGATGGTACTGGACCCATTTGCACCCACTGCTGGCGTCCGCCCCAGTAGGTCTGCACCATCAGCGGTGCTATTGGGGCCGGGGCTGTCAGTGTGTGGGGGCAGTGTCGGGAGTGGGGCAGCTGGCGGACAGGGGACTGGGGGCTGTGGCGGGAGGGAGCCGGCGGGGGAGTGGAGTATGGACTGAGACCTGTCCCTGTTCCCTCTGCAGCCTCGGGGCCCACAGTTCCTTTCAAGGTGCATGGATTTGTGCACTGGGCTCCTGGTATCTAATAATTATTTAATACTTATTACCAGCCACGAAAGAGTGTTGCTGTGCTCCCTCACTTCATCCGGGGTAAGTGCTACATTATTTCTGTTTAACAGACAAGAAGACTGAGGTAGAGAGATCACAGAGTTAAAAATGGCAGAGCACCCAGGTAAAGCCATTAAATCTTATTCCAGAGCCACTTGCTTGACCGGTAACCAAACTAACTCAGAACGTCTTTTGGGGGCCCAGGAGGGAGAAGAGCCTACAACTGAGGTGGGTGCCCTTTACTGGAATCAAACCTAGAACCCAGGACCAGTCCGCAGGCCGACGCTCTACCCACTGAGCCAAACCGGTTAGGGCACCAAAGAATGTTTTTAAGTCCTATATCCAGTTGGTGTCCCCTGCTTAATTCAGAATACTTATCTCTCCAGTCTAGCTGACAAACTATCCCCAGGAGAATCCTCCAGAGAGAGTCAAGGTGGTCCTAAGAGACTGAGGGATTGTTAAGGCAATTGGTGGCACCGAGGCTTAATAAAAGGGTCACAGGTGAGAGTTCTGCCCTGTTTGTTTTACTTAAACCTGTGCATGCTGGTAGGTGACTGAGCTAAAAATAAATAAATAAAATAAAATAAAATAAAATAAAATAAAATAAAATAAAATAAAAAATCACGAACGGACTCAGTTAAAAAATAACAAAGCACAACGAAATGAATTTGAAGGACTCCAGGAGCTGATTTGAAGGCTGATTTTTGCTTCCCTGGGAGCACATTCTGGAGGGACAAAGGCTCTTGAACAACCTGTAGTTGTGTGTGTGCCCCCCAAGGCCCACCTGACGTGGGGTAGGTGGAGTAGCGGGAGTGGAGGGCGGAGTCACCGCGGGGAAGGAAGTGCTGGGGAACCCGGTACAGACAAGGCTGCGGGTTGTGTATGAAAGAGTTTGCAGAGCTCGATGGCCTTCCACGCAGAGGGGACAGCACTAGTGGCCCCTGAACAACGCCCAGAGCTCCTCTTCCCCCGGAAGCTCCTGGTGGTCATGCCCTGCTACAGCGGGGGCCCAGGCCAACAGGGCCAGGAAACACTGCTTCTTGCAAACACGAAGAGTTTCAGAGGATTCACACGTTTGGGGGCAGGATGAATAACACTCTCTGCTTCCATTTCCACAGCATTGAGCAGTTTAATAATCTGGGTTATCATGTGTATAGGCTAGTTGATTAGTGTGATTAGACTTCACGGAACAGATAATGGGTTCTGAGAGGAAGGTAGCAGCAAGTCAGCTCAGTGCCCAGCACTCAGGTCTCGTGTCTCCCAACCCACCACCTCTCTGTCCCCTTCGCCGCTCCTCTTGGGCCTCATTCCAGAGCTCATCTCCCTCATGTCCCCATGAAAGGGTGCCGACTGGTCTCCGGACCCCGCGGTGCTGTTAGCCCCCTGGTCACTGAGTCCCATCCCATGTGACAATAAGGGGCTGGGCCAGGCTGCTGTGCTGCACGTGGCAGGAGTAGGGGCCTTTGTCCAAGGAGAAGGTTCTCAGCAGCTCCCAGGACTGGTAAGTGCCATTCTCACTGATGGGATCGTCTCCCCACAACTTAGTCTCCACCACATTGGCTCCCTGAGTCCAGTACAGATTGATCGGCTGTGGGTAGAAGTTGGAGGCCACGCACTTGAGGGTCCTGGAAAGTCCTAGTGTCACGTGGCTGGTGATTGACGCAGAGGGAGGGTCTGTGGAGAGAGACAGCACAGAGGTTGAGGGTCTGAAGGAGACATTTCCCTGTTCACGTCTCTCCCACCCCTGGAGTCAGGGATGAGCAGAGCTCTCAGTTTTCTACCTGCCTCCCCAGGAAACTTCCAGAAGATCAGGGAAGCTGAGGCTTTCCACGAACCTCCCCTGTTGGATAAAGGAATGCCTGTGGCTACTCCCCTGCCTCCCAGCACCCCTGCCCGCCCACTGTGGATTGACTTCTGATGGCAGGAAATGCCAATGCCCCGTGTTTTTATGTTTTTGCTTTGTCTCCTCCCCGCCCCCAAACCTCCCAGCGGGCTTTGTGGCTCCTGCCTCCCCCAGTCTGCCTGCTGCTCTGTCTTTGTGACCCTATCCTCTTCCCTCCCATAAGAACTTCTTTCTGATTCGTTCTTAAACCGAGGTCTCAGCTTGTGCCCACCAATCCTGCTCACACTCACTCATCTTCATCCTTCCTGGGCAGACATCTTACACCCCACAGCCAAGCCAGGAGGCATGTCGCAGAGAGAAATGACTGCAGGATTTGCCTGGGCTGTTCCCCTGAGGTCCCAGCCTGAAGCCGGTCCTTCTCAGCTCAGTGCGATGAGGAGGACATGGGGGCGGGGGTACCTTGCCGGTCCAGGAAGGGCCTGCTGAACTGCAGGTAGCTGCGTAGTAGATGAGGGCACTCCATTTCCAGATATTTCTTGGACTCTTGCACGGAGCCCTCTGTCTCCCACTTCACCTTGGTGTTCAGAGCTTTTGGTTGCAGGGGGATCCAGGCCGGGATTTCTGTGTTGAACTCGATGTAGTCCTCTCCGTCATAGGCATACTTCCAGAATGACCTGCAGTAGCTGTCATTCCGAATCTCACAGCCGAACGTCCCCTTAAAGGTGTGATTTCCTGCATGTAAGCCGAACCCGCCCCCCAGAAGTCAGTCAGCTTGGCATAAACACTGTCTCAATAACTCTCACTCCTACATAGTTTGCAACTCAATAGGGAGGAAGGGTTTTGAAATCTAAACATGCAACCCCTTTTATCTCAACAAATGGCTTATTAACCAGACATAGAGCAGGCAGAGAGAGGAAAACTTAGTATGCTTTGGTGTTTTACATTCTTCCTAATCAGGGAATTTCAGATTGCTGCAGACTGTGGACAGATCTAGACCCGTACAGCACCTCTTCAAATAAAATTTGAATATACTGTGAGGTCTTAGGAACCAGACACCAGCACACAGAAGAGCATCGACAGGTTAAATAGAAATTATTTGCAGTTTAAAACAGATTATGTAGTCTCTCCTTTTCTTCCAGTTGTGTAGGAAGTTGATGTCTCCAGTTGGGTCAGCATAATTTTATCAGCTCTTCTCTCTCTTTGCATTTTTGATATCTTCAAACCAATCTCTAATGCCCAGCTTCCTTCCCAATTAGCAACAACTCTTGGAAAATGGCATTTGTAGCTAAGGGAGACACAACTGCTTCATTTCATTTTAGCAATTATTAGTATTATTATTTTAAAAATAACTTTATTTCAGAAAGGAAGGGAGAGGGAGAGAGAGATAGAAACATCAATGATGAGAATCACTGATTGGCTTCCTCCTGCATGCCCCCAACTGGGGACTGAGCCCACAACCCTGGGCATGTTACCTTGACTGGAGTTGAACCCGGGACCCTTCAGTCTGAAGGCCGACACTCTATTTACTGAGGCAAACCAGCTAGGGCTTAGCAATTATTATTGGCTCTCCTAGGTGATGGCTCTAGGGGAGGTCAAGACAGTCCGTTCTAGCTTTCATGGAAAAGGAGAGACTACATAATCTGTTTATTTACCTAATAAAGCAAGTTTCTTGGAGGCAGAGCTCAATGATGCAATTATTGCAGATTCAGACCAGATAATTAAGTATGTGTTCACTGTCCAACAGCTAGTGATTGCCAGAGCCCGCACCGGAGCCCAAATGACCTGAGGTTTGCTCACTTCCCACTCAACATCCCTGGGTGGGGGTGAGCCTGGCACCCTCTAAAGTGGGATCCACCTCAGATGTGGGGGGTGCGGAACTGAGATGTCAGATGTGCCTAGATAAGGGCTGAGACTGACTTCACTTCCTGTGAGAGTGGAGGCCTAAAAGTGAGGATGGGGGAAGCAATGGGGAAGAAGAAAAGCAGCTCTGACGTGGGGGAGGAGGTGCAGAAATGCCTGTCTATGTATACCTGTTCTCTCACACCCCGTGTTAGATATAAGTATTTCCACCCCGCAGACCCCTTTCCTCTCCCAGGGCAGGCTGCCTCTGCTGCCAAGACCCTCCCCCCAGCAGCCCACAGTCCACTGACCTCTGTCCCTGTGATAGCCCATGACATCTCTCAGGGTCTGCATAAAGATGTCCTGCCTGTCCTGCTGCAATTGACTTTCTTCCTCCCAGTTCACCATTCCGTCCACCTGTTTCCATGGGCCCAGGGGCTCCGCCGTTTTGCTTTTACTGTCGTAGTGGAGGAAGGCCTGGTCATTGAGGAAGCCAGTGGCCTGAAAACTAGGCATGCCTGCCTCGGGCCTGGACACTCCGGTATAGTGGAAGCTCAGAGAGTAAGCATCTGGGGGGGGGGGGGAGAAGAAAAAAAGAAAAGAAAACATTGAGATGTGGGGACTGTCACGGGGAGTCTTAATGTGGGACCTCAGAGCACCCGGGAGGGAGACCAGGCCACCGAGCTTCTTCCTCCCTAGCTCTCTCCACCTGCTGTCAGCTCCTGGAGAGAAGAGGCTCTACTTCTGTTCTGGGGAGTAATACCTCAGAGGCCAGTTTGTGTTTTTACTGCACTGTTCGACATACTTTTCAGCTTTCCTGTACGTCTGTTGGGACCATGCCTGACTTCCGTCAAAAGAGAATGTGAGGGAAGTGATTTCTTTCTTCTGGCCGGAGGCCCTGCAATCTGAGTAGAACCCTCCGTCTCTCTTCTATTTAGGTGACGATGGTGGAGGCCACAGGTTGAAACGGAAGAGACCTAAGATGCAAACGGCTTGGATCCTCGTGTCATTCCAGGGAGGACAGGAAAGTTGCCTTATCCGTATTCTTCTTTTTTTTTTCAATGAGCAAGAAATAAACATTTGTTGGGGTAAGCCATAAAAACTGTCTTTGTTATTGGAGCATCGCCTTGTTGAACCTGAGAGACACATACAGTGAGAACCTGTAGGAAGGAGAATTGACTAGAAACCTCAGAAAATGGCCTAGAATGGATCAGCATAAGGTAAGAGCAGGATGGAGCTCCGAATTGCCAGGGCTCTCCCTGCATTTTGGTATGAGGCAGAGACTGGGAGGGGGAGCCGGGCATTTTCATAACTAATTCGATAATGAATTCATGATAGAATTCATGAATTACTAATACTCTCATGGATGTTACTAATGTTGAAGGCCTTATGACAGATTCTTTGTTCCAGGACTGAAGTTTTTATCACTAATTAATTTCTAAATGTGATTACCATTGTACGCAGTTGATGTTGAGTAAAGCAGATTACACTCTATTGTACAATGTGGGCGGGCCTCCTCTGATCATTGAAGGCCACAAGGGAAGAGACTGAGGTCTCCAGAGAAAGAAGGCACTCTGCCTCCAGATTGGACCCAAGACTGCAACAGCCTCTCTTCTCTGGCTCTCCAGGGTGCTGACCAGCCCTGCGGATTTTGGATTTCTCAGCCCCCACCATGGTGTGAGCCGTGTCCTTCAAACAAATCTCTTTTTGTGCATATACATGGCGTTCATTCTGTTTCTCCGGAGAACGCTGAAGCTACACTAGATTTTGGTGTAGGATGTTATTAATAATGTAAATATAATCAATAGTTATAAAACACATATTCTGACAGTTTGTAAATGTAATGAATTCTAAACTTACACAATTTAGCTTACTTTTCTTCACCCTGCAGTTTTCTATGCCAAAGAAAGTCCCATTACTCTGTCTTAAAATTGACTCTGGGCCTAGCCGGCATGGCTCAATAGTTGAGCATCGATCTACGAACCAAGAGGTGACGGTTTGATTCCTGGTCAGGCCACATGCCAGGGTTGCAGGTTCGATCTCCGATAAGGGGCATGCAGGAGGCAGCCGATCAATGACTCTCTCTCATCATTCATGTTTCTATATCTCTCTCCCTCTCCCTTCCTCTCTGAAATCAATAAAACAATTATATATATATATATATATTCTGACTCTATCTGCCCAACCTCCAGCTGACTTCTTTCCCTCACTCGCCTTCCAGGCCCACTGTCTGAGTGTCTAACTGTGGGGGGAAGGGATGGGCTTCTTTCTAGAAGTATCCTGCAGTTACTATGCCTTTACAAGTGCTCTTTAGAGTTGCCGTCTTTTTCCCTGACAGTCAGACAGATATATCCAGCTGTTGGAAGGCAGGAGGAACAAAAAGTTGCACTTGTGTAGCCCCTGCTCTGCCCTGGCTGTCTGACCCAGGACAGGTAATTCCACTTGTCTGGGTTTTAGCTTTTTGAATTTGGGGGGGCAGGGAGAAAGAGAGAAGGAGAGAAATATTTGTTTTCACACTTATTTATGCATTCATTGGTTGATTCTTGTATGTGCCCTGACTGGGAATTGAACCTGCAACCTTGGTGTATCAGGATGAGGCTCTAACAATGGAACTAGCTGGCCAGGGCATATGGGTCTCAGTTTTGCTGATTTTCCTACTAAGAATTTAGATTCTAATTATTTAAGGCCTTACTTAGCATGAGTCCAGAAGCTCCCTAAATGCTTCTGGAAGTATGTGAGCCTCAAACACCCATTCCCACTGTACACTGGGAACCCCGGCTTCAGCTGGGGCCCTCTCCCATCTATCTGGCTCTTTCCCTCCCCTGCATTCTTCTCCATACCCAGCCCTTGGTTCCCAACTCACTGTTTTGAGTGTCCTGGGAGACTGCAGGACCCACAACAAGCAGGAGCGACAGCAGGAAGGGTACCATCGTGCTCATCGTGTCTGAGTGGAAGGCCCTGAACGTCCCAGGTCCTGGTGCAGACTCCTCAGAGAGACAGCTAGATATAGTGCTGGGAACAGCTTGGCTTTGGGCCCTGCCCAGGTGAGGTAAATGCTCAGGCCAATGAGAGTGCCAGGCTGGCTCCTCAGCTGACTGGGAGGAAGCAGGATGCACAGGCGGGCTGGCGGATGTTTCCTCAGTGTCTACAGATGGTCTGCTAATGGGGATCTGAGGTAGGTGATCTGGGACTGGGGCTTTGTCATGGGTACGCACTGTGGCATCTGTAGCCCTGGGACACAGCAGGTGTTTGCAGTACTAATTCGATGGTAGGATTTGCCTATTCTCTTCCTGCCTAAATCTGATCTGGGTTTTCCAGTCTCTCCACTGGCTCCAGAATGAATCAACAAATAAATTTATTTTCTTCTTAAAGTCAGAACAGGAATCTGTTTCAGCAACTAATGAGGTGACTGTTAACAAAATTGGAAAAGGATTATTTTTAAGTAACAGTCTCTCAGGGAAATGGAGGAAGGGGAACCAAGGGCCATATTGAGGCTGAAGCCAGTGAAAATCCAGGTATCTTGGGCTTGTTTTTGTAAGACCTGACAAGTAGTGGAGGGTCAAACAGCTCACTTACTCATCTTTTTTGGTCAACTGGAAAAAAATGTTCCGTGAAGTCAAGGTTTAGGTCCCAAGAGGCTGCTACCCTAGGACAGTGTGAAGGACTTGAGAAATCCAAGGACCAAGTCTGTGAGGATCGAGTCCATAGGGCTGGGAAGCTTAAAGAAAAAGAAAATCAACTCAATAGCAGAAAGTATCAACTCAAAGCACAGCCTGAAAGTCAGGTGATTTCTATGATAGTGCAGAAAGAATCTTAAAAAAAATTTTTTTTATTGATTTTTTACAGAGAGGAAGGGAGAGAGATAGAGAACTAGAAAGGTCGATGAGAGAGAAACATCGACCAGCTGCCTCTTGCACACCCACTACCAGGGATGTGCCCACAACCAATGTACATGACCTTGACCGGAATCGAACCTGGGACCTTTCATTCCACAGACCGATGCTCTACCGCTGAGCCAAACTGGTTTCGCCATGCAGAAAGAATCTTATGGCTTTTCTAGTTTTGAGAATGAACAGACAAAAACATTAGTTGCTAATGATTTGGAGTCTAAATTTAGTTTTAAATTTTAGACCTAAGAACCAAAAATAAGTTTTCATAACTAATTATAAAAGCCTAAAAAGTCTAATAGCCACGTGTGACCAAGACATTCCTGCAAGTCTTATACAATTGCAACTAAGAATGGGTGACAAGAAGAGCTTCCTCAGAGGAGGAAGTCAAGTGTAGGATGACATTGGGAAAGGCTTCCTGAGAGACCTTGTTGTTGAGGGAAATACCCAACAGGGATAGAATCTCGGTTGGCAGCAGGGGGCAAATTTTATGACAGTGACGATGTTTGTCATCTTCATTTTTCTGTCCCTTGTACTTAACCCAATGCCTGGCAGAAATGAGGCAATCAGTAAACACTTTACAAGCATAGGAGAATGGATAAATGCGCTAAGATGAAAAAGGGATGATATCAGAGCCACCTGAGGGTTCCTGAGGACAATTTAATATATATTTTATTGATATTTTACAGAGAGGAGAAAGGGAGAGAGATAGAGAGCTAGAAATGTCAATGAGAGAAAAACATCGACCAGCTGCCTCTTGCACACCCCCTACTGGGGATGTGCCCGCAACCATTGCACATGCCCTTGACAGGAATTGAACCTAGGACCTTTCAGTCTGCAAACTGACGCTTTACCACTGAGCCAAACCGGTTTTGGCTCCTGAGGACAATTTAGTGGAACCAGAGTTGAGGTAGATGATTGAGAAGGAGCAACGGTGGGATGATAAAATGAAAAAGGAAGTTGGAGGTAGAATCTGTACGGCCCTCATTCAATGAGCATCCAATCAATGTCTGGGGAACATTTCACTATTGTGTCTTTTTCCCTCACACCTTCTCTGCATACCTCGCCCCTTTAGGCAGCAGTTTTTAGGTTTTTGTACGTCTACTCTCTTCTCAAGATACATTTTATTAAAAATTTTTTTAAAGAATTGTTTATTCATTTACTTGATTTCAAGATAATTTTAAATGCATAAATCAAAACATGTAGGACACAGAGGAAGCCAGTTATATGGAAATGCAAGTCTTTTCATGCACCCCTGCAGGCTAACAGACTGTTGGCAGCCTCTCCACCTCACCAAACAGAGCAGCATGCTATTGTATTTTAAAGTCACTGTGGAATTGTTAAGAAGGAGATGACTAGTCCAGCTGGTATGGCCCAGTAGTTGAGCATTGACCTATGAAACAGGAGGTCACTGTTTGATTCCCACTCAAGCCACCTACTGGGTCTCCAGTAAGGGGTGTACAGGAGGCAGCTGATCCATGATTCTCTCCCATCATTGACATTTCTAACTCTCTTTCCCTCTTTCTTCCTCTCTGAAATAAGTAAAATTATATATAAAATAAGGAGATAACTTGTGGCAACCAAGTTTCTGCTGAGCGGGGCATCCTGAAATTGCAGTTGCAGTTGGTTCTGTGGGCGGAGGAATCTGTTGGTGATTTTAGTTGGGTGGGCAAAAGCTGATTGTGTATGAATGCACATTTGGTCCTCTGGACCCCTGCATCCACCCTCACGTGACCAGTCAATGCTTATGGCCCGATCCTAAATTGAGGTCCTTCCCCTGACTATAAGCTTTGTGACCATCACCTCTCCGCTGCCTCATATCCTCCAGGTCAGCAACTCTCCACCTCTTCTTAAGCTCTCTGAGCCTTTCACTCCTCTGAAATCTGAATCTCTCAAGTCATTGTTCTGCGTGTGGGAGAGCCTCTGTGTCCTCTCCTTTCTCCCACATCTGGCCAGGACGCAGGATTTCTGAAGTTTCTTCCCTCTTGTCCAATTGGGCCCCATCACTCCTGTGAGAGGCTCGGTGGGATCTCACATCCTAATATGTGTTTGCCCTGGACTTTCATATGGACTCCGGGTTTTCTCATCGATCTGAGATTTTTCTTGTGTCATGTGATTTACTGGTTAATATTGATCGCTACATTGTTGTCTCTTGACTATTTAAATTTTGCTCCAGCAGTCCTCCAGATGTTAAGCCAAGACATTATTTTTCTCCCAAAGGAAGGGACTGTGGATTTGTCACAAACTAAAGAAGCTCTTTTTTGAGATTTGATTTTGAAATTAAATTGAAGTATCAAAATAAAAAAGCAGCCGAAGCTGGTTTGGCTCAGTGGTAGAGCGTCGGTCTTCGGACTGAAAGGTCCTGGGTTCGATTCCGGTCAAGAGCATGTACCTTGGTTGCGGGCACATCCCTGTTGAGGATGTGCAGGAGGCAGCTGGTCAATGTTTCTCTCTCATTGACATTTCTGGCTCTCTATCTCTCTCCTTTCCTCTCTGTAAAAAATCAATAAAATATTTTAAAGAAAAAAAAAAAAAAAAAGCTAGAAACATCGATCAGTTGCCTCCTGCACACCCCCTACCAGAGATGTGCCTGCAACCAACGTATATGCCTTTGACTGGAATTGAACCTGGGACCTTTCAGTCCACAGGCCGATGCTCTATCCACTGAGCCAAACCGGTTTCGGCAGATTTTTAAAATTATGATTCTTTGAGGTCTGATTCCACGTTGAGTCGAGAGGCTCCCTCAATGCTTCTAGAAGAGTGTGAGCTGAGTTAGTTGAGAGCCTTGAACAGCCATTCCTACTGTGCCCTGGGGATTCCAGCTTCCTCAGGGGCCCTCCTCCCATCAGTCCCCCTCATCACCATGTCCCCTCCCTTCTCCTCCATGTCCAGCCCTCGCTTCCACACTCAGTGGCTTGGGTGTCCAGGGGCCTTCGGGACCCAGAAGGAGCAGTGGGGACAGCAGGATGGGCACCACTGTGCTCCTGGCTCCTGGCCTGAAGGCTCCTCAGTTCCAGGAGCTTGGAGAGACCGCTTGGAGCTAGAGCAAAGTGTCCTTTTGGGAGCCAGGTGTCTGTCCTTTTGGGACTGGCTGGGGTTTGGGCCCAGGCCAGGTGAAGTGAATGCACAGGCCAGTGAGAGTGCCAGCATGGGCTCCTCTCCTGACAGTGAGGAAACAGGATGTCAGGGCAGCCCGGGCGGATGTTGTGTCCAGGGAGAGTACAGATGGTCTGCCAATGGAGAGGGAGCCAGTGATCCGGGGCTGGGACCTTGTCGCTGTTCCGCACTGTGGCATCGGTTGCTTCTGTTGGCAGCAGCATGTGATCATAGGACTGCTTCCAGGGAGTGATTTGCCTTTTCTTTTCCTGCTTAATCCTGAGTCTGGGTTTTCCAATCTCTCCACTGATTCTAGAAGGAAGCAGTAAATAAATGTATTTTCATAAGTTAATCCCAAAAGCCTAAAGCCAGAATAGGAATCCATTTTAGCAACAATGATGATGTGACTGCTACCAAAATTGGGAAAGGATTGTTTTTAAGCAATAGTTGCTCAGGGAAATGGGCACCAGGCTAGATAAAGGGCCATATTGGGACTAGGAGCAGTGAATATACAGATATGTTGGGGCCGTTCTTATAGGCCTTGACACTGTATGAAGGGTCAAACAGCTGATGTAGTTATGTCTTGCTGTCAACAAAACGTAATGGTTATTGAAGGTAGAATTTCACTTCCCAATAGGCTAGTACCATACAACCATGTGAAGGACTTGCAAATTCAAGGACTAAATCTGGGATGGTTGAAGATGTAAATGCTGGAAGAATTGAAGATAAAGACAAGCTCAAAAGCAGAAATGATTGATTGAAAGCACATTCTGAAAAGCAGAGAGACACCACCAAACCTACCTGAGAGTCATTGAGGTCAATTTAGTGGAAATAGAGTTCAGGAAAAAGATTGAGGGGCTGGTCAGGTCTGGGGATATGTATTCAGAAGGCATACTGAAGTGAAATTCTGGAGCCTTCTTCATCCAATGAACAGAAAATGTCTCCCAATGAATGAGTCACATTTCACTATCGTTTCTTTTCCTCAACAGCCTGTAGTCTTTGTATCTCTCATCTAACTAGCTCAGCAGTTTTTAGCCTTTGGTGACATCTATTCTTTTGCCAAGAGAAATTTTAATTTTTTCTAAGTTTTCTGAAATTATTTATTCATTTACTTCTTTCTTTTAAAAAAATATATATTTTATTGATTTTTTACAGAGAGAAAGGGAGAGGGATAGAGTGTTAGAAACATCGATGAGAGAGAAACATCAATCAGCTGCCTCCTGCACACTCCCCACTGGGGATGTGCCTGCAGTCAACCAAGGTACATGCCCTTGACCGGAATCAAACCTGGGACCCTTGAGTCAGCAGGCCGACACTCTATCCACTGAGCCAAACCGGTTAGGTCTACTTCTTTCTTTCAATATACTTTTCATGCATGATATAAAACATCCAATCACGAGGAAGTCATTTATATGAAAACACAGGTTTTTTCCATGCACCCATGGGGGCTGATGGCTGTTAGCAGAGGGGACCCTGATACAGAGTCACATGCTATCCTGAAGTGAGCGAGGAATTGGTAAGAGGGAGATAGTTTGCCTGGCTGGTGTGGCTCAGTGGCTGAGCATTGACCCATGCACCAAGAGGTCACGGATTCGATTCCCCATCAGTAACACATGCCTGAGTTGTGAGCTCCATCACCCGTGGGGGCCGTGTAGGCGGTAGCTGAACATCGTTTCTACCTCTCTTTCTCCCTTCCTACAATATCTCTCTAAAAATCAATTAAAAAACACACACATAGACATACAGTTTATTATTATTATTATTATTATTATTATTATTATTATTATTTTAAGAAGGAGATAGTTTGTGGCAAGAAGGCCGTCCTGGGATGGGGCATTCTGAATTTTCACTTGAAGTTAGTCCTGCCTAAGAGCAGAGGAAGCTGTTGGCGATCTTTGTTGGATGGGCAGGAGGTGTTGGAAGTTTATGCCTGTAGCCGAGCCCCCACCTCTGGTCACCTGAGATCTTTTCTCATCGGCCTCACACCCTCCTGGTCAGGAACAATTTTCCTACGGCTTGCCAAGCTCTTAGAGCCTTTCACTCACATGGAAACCTGAATCCCTCCAGGAAGCTTCTCTGGGTGTGTGAGTACTTCTCTGCCTCTCCTTTCCCCTGACACCTGGCCGTGACTTGTTTTTTTTTGAGGAGTCCTGGCTTTCTTCCACTCAGGCCCCATCACTCCTGTTTACAGGTGGGGTGGATCCCACATTCCACTCTGCCTTGGCCTTGGCATGTTCATGTGGACTTTGGGTTTCCTTATTGATCTGACATTTTTATTCTGTCATGTGTTTTTAAAACAATTTTTCTCCCAAGTGCCATAATGTTTACTTTATCACTGCACTGTTCCCTCTACAGTATTTGTATTTTGTTCCTTGAAGTCTTCCTGGTGTTCGGAAAGGACATTATTTTGCCCCAGAGAAGGGGAATTTGAATTTCACATGGATTTAAAAGAGAATCAGCTCAGAATTCTGTCAGGGAATTACTTCCTTAAGTAGCTATGCTTAGAGGGGACTCTGGAATAATGTGGAATGTGAGGGTTAGGATGGAAATCATACTGAATTTTTGGACTGGAACCCGGATTCTTTGTCCGCCAGAATCGAAGAATGAATCCACGGACAGAAAGTGGAATATAGCAAAGGTGGGGATTTATCGAAGAACAAATACAGACTCCCATGTGGGGAGAAGGAAAGAGTCCCACAGAACGGACTCCCAAGTAGGGAGGGGAAAGGGCCCCTCTGAGTTCCTTTTCCCAATGGCTTATAAAGGCTGCAGATCCTGGTGCTTTGATATCCCTTCTGATTGGTCACTATTTCCTTAGACCAGTGATCGGCAAACCGCGGCTCGCGAGCCACATGCTGCTCTTTGGCCTCTTGAGTGTGGCTCTTCCACAAAATACCAGGTACAGCGTGATTGAAACTTTGTGGCCAATGCGCAGAAGTCGGTTTTAGTCCTGGACGAGTCTATTTTGAAGAAGTGGCATTAGAACACTCAAGGGGCCAAAGAGCCATATATGGCTCTTGAGCCAAGGTTTGCCGACCACTGCCTTAGTCTGGTAACTAAGCTGTGAGTTCCTTCGCCCATGGGGGCCCTGTAGGTGGTAGTAAGTCCTGGGCTTAAGGGACAAACCCTATTGCTACTTCCTTGTCTTATGGAGATATAACTGCACCTGGCTTCCTTGTGTTATGGAAATGTACCTTCTCGCAGTCTTCAGCCCAGTGTTTTTCCCATGGACACAATTCTAAAAAATCCCCAAGCCTGCCTATATCCCCCTAAAACTTCTGCTTCAGAAAGATGTAGGAAGGTCTTGTCCCACAGGAAGGAACAAATTGTCATGGGGTGTTAAGGTAATACAAAGTCACGTGAGAGGTCTGCTCTGTTTTGGGTGTAAACCTGTGAGGAAAAAAAAGGAGTTCTGTAGAAAGTAGCCTCACAGGGGGAGCTGGTCTTAAATTCCTAGGTGGGAATGGTAGGTAGTCATGCTCCAGCCCTATACATTTCTTAGTTACAGTTTTTAAGCCAGCCTTTTTATTGTTCTTGTGCATACAGATTAATACATCTTGTAATACTTCTCCAAGTGGGAGTTAACTCTCAAGAGAGAACATAATCTTGTTAACCATTGTGTAATTCTGTTCCTGAATGGGGACTGGCCCAGGAGCTGGTTGGTCTGCCTTGGGCTGGCAGGTAGTGTGTGGGTTCTTTTTAAAAAATATATATATTTTATTGATTTTTTACAGAGAGGAAGGGAGAGGGATAGAGAGCTAGAAACATCGATGAGAGAGAAACATTGACCAGCTGCCTCCTGCACACTCCCCACCGGTGATGTCCCTGCAACCAATGTACATGCCCTTGACTGGAATTGAACCCGGAACCCTTCAGTCCACAGGCAGATGCTCTATTCGCTGAGCCAAACCGGATTCGGCAGTATGTGGGTTCTTGGACTTTGTGCAGGAAAGATTTCACAATACAAGTCCAGGAGATTTTGAGAGCACGTTTGTTAAAGTTGAGGACAATGAAACAAAGAAAGGCCGTCGTAAGGTAAAAGAAGCAACAGGAGAGAGCCTAGGTGGGGCTGCATTGGCTCACTGAGAAATAGAAGTCACAGCGAAAGGATTGAGCCAAGGCAGGGTACTGTTAGCTTACTGGGAAGTCAGAGAAAAAGGGGGCTTTGGAGACAGATTCAGGGGGTAAGCCTGGGATGAGCGGCTGCTGCCCACTGCTCGCCTGGTTCCAAGTCTCTTGGTTAACATTTCAAACAGCAGTTTTCATGTAAGATGGATGCTTCACTTAGAGAAACCTCCAGGTGGATAAGGGTTTTGATAACACAGGGGATAAGGGTGCTGGGCAGAGGTGCTGGGAGTTGCTTTTTCAATTTTGGCTTTTCAAGTGGATTGTTTGCTGGATGCCAAGAATTTTAGATGATCCAAGTGCTTGGGGACAAGATGAATAATAATCTCTGCTGACATCTTTACAAATTTTAGCAACACAATAATCTGATTTATTTTTGCCTATAGGCTAGCTGTTTAATGTAATTAGATTTCACCGAATAGATAATGGGTTCGGATAGGAACGTGGTAGTGCATCAGCTCAGTGCCCAGCATTCCATGGGACAGTGAGGGGCTGGGCCAGGCTGCTGTGCTGCACGTGGCAGGAGTAGGGGCCTTTGTCCGAAGAGGGGATTTTCAGCAGCACCCAGGACTGGTAAGTGCCATTCTCACTGATGGGACCCTCTCCCCACGACTCAGTCTCCACCACACTGTCTGCTTGAGTCCAGTACAGACTGATTGGCTGTGGGTAGAAGTTGGAGGCCAGGCACTTGAGGGTCCTGATGTTTCCTGGGTCCACATGGCTGGTGATTGACGCAGAGGGAGGGTCTGTGGAGAGAGACAGCACAGAGGTTGAGGGTCTGAAGGAGACATTTCCCTGTTCACGTCTCTCCCACCCCTGGAGTCAGGGATGAGCAGAGCTTTCAGTTTTCTACCTGCCTCCCCAGGAAACTTCCAGAAGATCAGGGAAGCTGAGGCTTTCCACGAACCTCCCCTGTTGGATAAAGGAATGCCTGTGGCTACTTCCCTGCCTCCCAGCACCCCTGCCCGCCCACTGTGGATTGACTTCTGATGGCAGGAAATGCCAATGCCCCGTGTTTTTATGTTTTCGCTTTGTCTCCTCCCCGCCCCCAAACCTCCCAGCGGGCTTTGTGGCTCCTGCCTCCCCCAGTCTGCCTGCTGCTCTGTCTTTGTGACCCTATCCTCTTCCCTCCCATAAGACCTTCTTTCTGATTCGTTCTTAAACCGAGGTCTCAGCTTGTGCCCACCAATCCTGCTCACACTCACTCATCTTCATCCTTCCTGGGCAGACATCTTACACCCCGGCCTTTGCCCCACAGCCAAGCCAGGTGGCATATCACAGAGAAAGCAGTGTTTTCCAAAGTGTGGTACGCGTACCTCCAGGGGTACAAGAAGAATTTGGTGGGGGTACGCGTTGCACCGGAGTTTTCTGGGGATATGCACTGCACCGTGTTTAGCTGCGCCTAATTCTACGTTCTCATGAGTATGAGGGGTACTCAGCATTACGAAAATTATAGAAGGGGTACACATATGTCAAAAATTTGGGAAACACTGGACTATAGGATTTTCCTGAACTGTTCTCCTGGGGTCCCAGCCTGGGATCACCGTGGTCTTTCTCAGCTCGGTGCGGGAGAGGACATGGGGGCGGGGGTACCTTGCCGGTCCAGGAAGGGCCTGCTGTACTGCAGGTACTTGCGCAGCTTCTGGGGGCACGTTTCTTCCAGGTAGTCCCTTGTCCGGTGCACGGAGCCCTCTGTCTCCCACTTCACCTTGGTGTTCAGGGCTTCCGGTTGCAGGGGGATCCAGGCCGGGATTTCCGTGTCAAACCTGATGTAGTCCCGCCCGTCATAGGCAACAGTCCAGAAGGCCCCATCGTAGCTGTTATTCCGAACTCTGCAGCCAAGCTTTTCCTGCATGATGTGATTCCCTGCATGGAGCCCAACCCCCAGAAATCAGTCAGCCTGGCACCAACTTTGTCTTAATAACTTACTCCTGCACAGTTTGCAACGAAGAAGAAAGGGTTTTGAAAACTAAAGATGCAACCCCTTTATCTTGGCACATGGGCTATTAGCCAGACATAGAGTGAGAAACTTAGTATGCTCTGGTGTTTCAGGCCAGTCTGAGATGAGATGCTTTCTTCCCATCAGGGAATTTCAGATTGCTACGGGCTGTGGATCAATCTAGTCCCATGAAGCACCTTTTTATTTTTTAAAAAAAATATTTTTACTGCTTTTTCCCCCAGAGAGGAAGGGAGAGGGATATAGTGTTAGAAACATCAATGAGTGAGAAACATTGGTCAGCTGCCTCTTGCACACCCCTAGTGGGAATATGCCCACAACCAAGGCACATGTCCCTGATTGGAATCGAACCTGGGACCATTCAGTCTGCAGGCCGATGCTCTATCCACTGAGCCAAAAACGGTTTCGGCTCTGGGTAATTAAAAAAAAAAAAAATCTCTTGGAGGCAGGTCTCAATGCTCCAATTTTGGCAGATTCAGACCAGATGATTAAGAACATGTTCCCTGTGAAACAGTTAGTGACTGGCAGAGCTAGAACCTGAAGCCTGACCAGAATGACCGAGGTTAGCTCACTCCTCACCCAGCATCCCTGGATGGGGCGAGTCTGAAGCCTTCTAACGTGGCATCCACCTCAGATGGGTAGGAGTGTGGAGCTGAAGGGACAGATGTGCCCATAAGGGCTGACACGGACAGCACTTGGTGTGAGAGCTGAGGCCTGGAAGTGAGGAGGGGGGGAGTGACGGGGAAGGAGGAAAAGCAGCTGTGATGTAGGAGAGGGGAATGAAGAAATGTCTGTAAATCTCTGTAAATGCCCTGCTTTTTCTTTGGCATGGGGAGTAGTTCTAGCCTGCGGACCCCTTTCCACTCAAAAATTGCAGGCCTGCTTCTTGACCTAAGACCGCCCACCCCAGCAGCCCATCGTCCACTGACCTGTGTCCTTGTAGTAGCCCATGATGTCTCTCAGGTTCTTCAGGAAGAAGTCCCCCCTGGCCTTCTGAAGTTTACTTAGTTCCTCCCAGTCCTCCATTCCTTTCACCTGTTTCCACGGGCCCAGGGGCTCAGCTTTTTCACTTTTACTGTCGTAGTGGAAGAAGGCCTGGTCGTTGAGGTAGCCAGTTGCCTGAAAACTGGAGAAGCCCTCCTTGGGCTCGGAGATCCCACTGGAATGGTAGGTCAGGGAATAAGGCCCTGCAAAAGAGGAGACAAGAGTGAGCTGTGGGATCCACGCAGGGGAGTCCCATGGGGGGCGCCAGAGGGCCAGGAAGGGAGACCTGATCACTAGGCTTCTTCCTCCACAGCTCTCTCCACCTGCTGCCGGCGGGCACGATTGGACGCTCACTTGAGAGAAGGGGCTTTACTTCTGTCCTGGGGATGACACTTCAGAGACCATTTTGGGTTTCACTACAGTGTGTTCTCTCTTGGCACATCAAAAGATGACATTTCTTAGCCTTTTTATAGGTATACTGGGACCATGACTGAGTGCCATCAAAAGGAAATGTGGGTGGAAGTGATTTATTTCTTCTGGTTGGAGGCCCTCTGAGCTGGTTTGAAACCTCTGTCTCTCTTTTATTTAGGTGACGACTGTGGAGGCCACAGGATAAAATAGAAGAGTCCAAACATGGGAACTACCTGGGCCCTTAAGTCAAGACAAGAATATTGTCTGTTCTGTTTTCATGTTTACATAACTTAGTTGAACCTAACAAACACTATAATTAGAAAGTGTAGGAAGGAGAATTGACTAGAAACCTCAGGAAATGACCTAGAATGGGTCAGCATAAGGTAAGAACAGGATGGAGCTCAGAAATGCCAGGGCTGTCCCTGCATGTTTGTGGGATATTTTTATAATAAATTTCAAAATGGATTTCTAATATAAACTCTTACTAGAAGCCTGGTGCGTAGATTCTTGCACCAGGTTCCTCAGCCTGGCCTGAGGGGATTGGACCAAAACTGGCTCTCCAACATCCCCCAAGAGGTCCCCACCTCCCTTTTGAATATATCATCCCATCTGCCATACCGTCACTCCCCTGGAATTGGGCTCTTTCCTCTCTGGTTCCAGGTGCATCACCCAAGAATCACAGGTGCCAAGTCACTGCAGCTTGGCAGCTCCTGCATTAAGCGTCTGCCCCCTGGTAGTCAGTGTGTGTCATAGCTACTGGTAAGGGTATCTGCTCCCTGATGGTCATTGCATGTCATAGCTATCTTTCGGATGGTTGCTTAGGCTTTTATATATATAGATAGTGTTACTGATTTTAGAGGTCATATTCCAGATTTCTAGTTACAGTACTTAAGTTATTCTTTTCTTATTTATTTATTTATTTATTTATTTAAAATATATTTTATTGATTTTTCACAGAGAGGAGGAGAGAGTGATAGAGAGCTAGAAACATCAATGAGAGAGAAATATCGACAAGCTGCCTCTTGCACACCCCCTACCGGGGATGTGCCCACAACCAATGTACATGCCCTTGACCGGAATCGAACCTGGGACCTTTCAGTCCGCAGACCAATGCTTTACCACTGAGCCAAACCGGTTTCAGCTATTCTTTTCTTTTTTAAATTTGGGGGAAGGAAAAGCATAAGGTAAGGAAGGGTGGAGGAAGTTATAAAGAAACATATATGAATGGTAAGATATGTACACATATAATATCTTAATAAATAAAAAAAGAAAAGAAACAGATATGACTAATAGGAAGGTGAAAGGTGCCAGTGGGGCAGGGTTGGGGGGAAGGAGAATGGATGGGAGAGAAGGGACAGTTGTAGGACATACAGGACGTGAACTAGGCTCAGTGATACCAAAACTGGGCCTCAACTGTTCTTTTCACAAACTTAAACTTAGAGAACATTGAAAAGATGCTTTTGGTATAGGAAATGTGAAAAGCAGTGGGCATGCTGAAAGAGTTTCAAAATAAGAAAAAGTATCCAGCCCTAACTGGTTTGGCTCAGTGTATAGGGTGTTGGCCTGCACACTAAAGGGTCCCAGCTAAGGTCATGTACCTTGGTTGTGGGCACATCCCCAGTGGGAGGTGTGCAGGAGGCAGCTGATTGATGTTTCTCTCTCATTGAGGTTTCTAACTCTCTATTTCTCTCCCTTCCTCTTTGTAAGAAATCAATAAAACATATTAAAAAAAACACATGTGGGTATATGGAAAGCTTGCTAAAATTAGAGTAAAAGGAGACGAAGAATGAAAAAAATTCAAATGCATAAAGTAACAAGGGGAAAGAAGAAAAGAAGAGATAAAGAATGTGAGGGGGGAAATATTTGTTAGTTATTCTTGCTAATTTTAAATGTGGTTGCCATTTTACTCAGTAGATGCCGAGTAAAGATTACCACACATAATGTGGATGGGACTCCTCTGATCATTGAATTCTACAAGAGAAGAGACTGAGGTCTCCAGAGGAAGAAGCCACTCTGCCTCCAGATTGGACCCAAGACTGCAGCATCCTCTGTTCTCTGGCTCTCCAGGGTGCTGACCAGCTTTGCGGATTTTGGACTTCTCAGCCCCCACCATGGTAGATCTCTTTCTGTGCATATACATGATGTTCATTCTCTGGATAACCCTAAAGCTACACTAGATTTTGGTGTAGGATGTTATTAATAATGTAAATATAATCAATAGTTATAAAACACATATTCTGACAGTTTGTAAATGTAAAAATTCTAACATTCACAGTTTAGCTTATATTTCTTCACAATGAAATTTTGTATGCCAAAGAAAGCCTTAGGACTCTGTCCTAAAACGGACTCTATCTGCCCACCCTCCAGCTGGCTTCTTCCCCTGTGACCCGCCTTCCTGGCTCACTGGCAGTGTCTAGCTGTGGGGGGAAGGAATGGGCTTGCTTCCAGAAGCATCCTCCAGTTACTATGCCTTTCCAAGTGCTTTTTTGGAGTTGCTGTCTTTCTCCTTCAGAGTCAGACAGATACCTCCAGCCGTTGGAAGGAGGGAGGAACAAAAAGTCCTACCTGTGTGGCCCCTGCTCTGTCTTGGCTGTCTGACCCAGGACAGGCCACTTCACTTGTCTGGGTTTCAGTTTTGCTCATTTTCTTACTAAGAATTTTAGATTCTAATTATTTAAGGCCTTACTTAGCATGAGTCCAGAGGCTCCCTAAAGGCTCCTGGAAGTGTGTGAGCCTCGAACACCCATTCCCACTGTACACTGGGAACCCCGGCTTCAGCTGGGGCCCTCTCCCAGCCCATCTATCTCGCTCTTTCCCTCCCCTGCATTCTTCTCCATACCCCGCCCTTGGTTCCCAACTCACCGTCCTGAGTGTCCTGGGAGACTGCAGGACCCACAGCAAGCAGGAGCGACAGCAGGAAGGGTACCATTGTGCTCATCGTGTCTGAGTGGAAGGCACTGGACGTCCCAGGTCCTGGTGCAGACTCCTCGGAGAGACAGCTAGATATAGTGTGGGAACAGCTTGGCTTTGGGCCCTGCCCAGGTGAGGTAAAGGCTCAGGCCAATGAGAGTGCCAGGCTGGCTCCTCAGCTGACTGGGAGGAAGCAGGATGCACAGGCCGGGCTGGGTGTGTTTTCCTAGGAGTCTACAGACTATCTGCCCAGGTGGAGCTGAGCCCGGTGATCTGGGACTGGGACTGGGACTTTGATATGGGTCCGGACTGTTGCCCTCTTGGCGGCAGCGTGTGATTACAGGACCAGTCCCATTGTGTTATTTGGTTTGTGCTTCTCCTGCCTAATTCTTAGTTTCTACATTGATTCTAAGAACCAACTGGTAAATAAATGTATTTTCTTTGCTTAAAGTCAGAATAGGAATCTGTTTCAGTAACTAATGATGTGACTACTACTAAAACCGAAAAAGGATTCTTTTTAAGCAACAGTCACTCAGGGAAATGGAGGAAGGGGAACCAGGCTTCGTTATGGGACCAAACCGGGGTTCAAGGGACAGTCTTGCAGGCTATGAAAGGAGCGGAGGGTCAAACAGCCAACTGAGTCACCTCTTATGTCAACTGGAATAAAATGCTCAGTGAAGGCAAAATATTCGATGCCAAACAGCTTGAGAAATTCAAAGACAATGTGATGATCGAGTCCATAGGGCTGAGAAGCTTAAAAAAAAAAAATGTAATTAGCCGAAACCGGTTTGGCTCAGTGGATAGAGCGTCGGCCTGCGGACTGAAGGGTCCTGGGTTCGATTCCTGTCAAGGGCACATCCCCATGCAGGAAGGGCTGATAGGATGTTTTTCTCTCATCCATGTTTCTAACTCTCTATCTCTCTCCCTTCCTCTCTGTAAAAAATCAATAAAAAAATATATTTTTAAAAAATGTCATTAATTGAAAAGCATAAAGTATTGACTGAAAACAGTCTGAAAATCAGGTGATATCTATGATAGTGCAGAGAGGATCTTTTGGCTTTTCTAGTTTTAAAGATGAAACAGATGATGAAGAAGAAGAAGAATAGTGCCTGATGATTTAAAGCTAAAAACAAAAAATAAAACACAAGTTTTCATAATCTAATTACAAGAGTCTGAAAAGTCTAATAGTCAACTGTGACCCAGACATTCCTGCAAAACTTACACAATTGCTGCTAAGGATGGTGACAACAAGAGTGTTATCAGAGGAGGAAGCCAGGTGTGGGATGGCTTTGGGAAAGGCTTTCTGAGAGACTGTGGTTGAGGGAAATACCCAACAGGGATAGACTCTCTGTTGGCAGCAGGCAGAAATTTTGTAAGAACAGGGAGGTGTGTTCTGTTCATTTCTCTGTCCCTAGTACTAAGCTCAGTTCCTGGCAGAAAGAAAACAACAAATGAACACAAAAATAGATCAATCAATAAATGAGCAGGGACCAAAAGGGATGGCAGTAGATCTATCTGAGAGTCATTGTAGCCATTTGGTGGGAATGGAATTCAGGAAGGAGAGGGAGGGTATGGCAGATGGGGTGATATATTCAAAAGGGAGGTTGGTAATATATTTTAAAAAAACCCTGGCTCAGTGGATAGAGCATCAGTCTGAGGACTGAAAGGTCCTAGGTTTGATTCCGGTCAAGGGCATGTACATGGACTGCATGCACATCCCCGGTAGGGGGTGTGCAGGAGGCAGCTGGTCGATGTATCTCTCTCATCGATGTTTCTAGCTCTCTATCCCTCTCCCTTCCTCTCTGTGAAATCAATAAAATATATCAAAAGGGAGGTTGGAGTCAGATTCTAGACAGTCCCCATACAAAGAACATCCAATGTCTTCCAGTGAGTGAGGCACATTTTACTGTGTGTCTTTTCCTTCACAGCCTATCAATATATTCTCTGATACCCTATCCCTAGGTCACCAGTTCTTAGCCTTTTGTGCCATCTACTCACTTGCTGAGACAAATTTTATATTTTCTTTTTTTTAGAAGTTATTTATTTATTTACTAGTGGCCTGGTGTATGAAATTCATGCACATTAAAAGAGAATTAATTAGAGGAGATATTTTATTATAATATTGCTACTTGCCCTTTCCCTATACTAGTAGTGTCAGAGATGAAAGAAACTTAGGAAAATGTATATGAAAGTATTACTCCTATCTGAGTCTGGGGTTCCCTGCAGGACCCAGAGTCAAGTCCCGCCCACCACCTGCACATTCCTCGAAATCGTGAAAGACCCAGACCTGGCGGGCCCTACTCACATTGGACAAGATCTAGATCTGGCCTGCCCCACCCCAATTAAGCCCCGCCAGGTGGGGGGCCACGGCCTCAAGTTCTTTGGCCTGGTGCCAGGTGGGGGGTGCAACCTCAGGTCCCCAGCCTGGTGCAAAGCAGGGGGAGCTGCCTCAGGTCCTCTGCCAAACCCCACCTGGTGGGGGGCATAGCCTCAGGTTCCCCAGCGCACCCTCAGGCCCCCCAGCCTGGCACCAGGGTAGGGGCGAGGTCTGAGGTTCCCAGTAGAGCCCCACTTTTGCTTTTGGCTTTTCTAGTTTTAAAGGTGAAACAGACAAAACTAGGTGGGAGTGTGCCTTGAGGTCACCATCAAGTCCTGCCCAGTGGGGGACATGGCCTAACATTGCCCCATCAAGCCCTGTTGGGTGGTGGATGTGGTCTGAGATCCTCCGTCAAGCCCCACTGGGTGGGGGGAGCAGCCTCATGTCCCCTGGCCCAGTGCTGGGGCAGGGGGCACGGCCTGAGGTCCCCTGTCAAGCCCCTCTGGGTGAGGGGTGCAGCCTCAGGTCCCTGCTGATTGCTCGTTAAGGCTCATCACGGGAACTCAGTCTCCGCTGTGGACGCCGCCATCTTTGTAATGACATGACGGCCGATTTTCATATTTCCTCTTTATTAGATAAGATTCTTTTCAAGATAATATTTTATGCATTATAAATAAAATACAGAATAGAGCAGAAGCCAGTTACATGGAAATGCGGTCTTTCCAGGCATTTTTTGTGGTGGTTTGCAAATGGGTCTCGACCCATACAGAACAACATGCTATCCTAAAGTGGCTCTGTCTTAAATGCAGATTGCATACCTGTCAGGACCTGTCACCCTCCTCTCTCAGCTGTCTCATACCTTCCTGGGCAACAACAATCTTTCTACCTCCTTTTGGCAAGCTATGCTAGGCTTCCTATAGCTTCTCTGAAATCTCAGCCCTTCCAGGAAGTTTCTGTGGGGTGTGGATGACTCTGTACCCTCTACTGTTCCCCATAGCCTATCAGGATTCCAGTCTTTTGAGGTTTCCTTCCTCTAGTCCAAGTTTGCCCTGCTTATCATAAGTGGGGTGAAATCTCCCATTGTAATCTGCCTCAGCCTTGGGCTATTCATGTGGACTTCTGGTTTCTTCATTGATATGAAAATGTTGCTGAAACCGGTTTGGCTCAGTAGATAGAGCCGCAGCCTGCAGACTGAAAGGTTCCAGGTTCGATTCTGGTCAAGGGCATGTATCTTGGTTGCGGGCACATCCCCAGCAGGGGATGTGCAAGAGGCAGCTGATTGATGATTCTCTCTCATTGATGTTTCTAACTCTCTATCCCTCTCTCTTCCTCTCTGTAAAAAATCAATAAAATATATTTTATATATAAAAAAGAAAATGTTCTCCTGTGACATGTTTTTCATTATTTGTTCTAACTTGGTGTGTGTGTGTGTGTGTGTGTGTGTGTGTGTGTTTAAATACCACTGGCTGGCTGGTTTATTTCCTTCTGAGTTATTTGATTTTTCTTCCATTACTAAATATCAAAGACAACATTCCATATACTTCCCACCCAACATAATGTAAATAAAAATACTAATGTGAGAGAGAATTAAAGGACCACGTGCCTTATCCAGGCCACTTTCTTGTTTTCTTCCTGGGGAGCTCAAGATAAGAACATAAATTAAACTTAGGTCCCTTTCATGATACTCAGGAGTGGGCTGACAATGTCCCTCTCTGTGCCCATTCTTGTCCTGAACCCAGAGCTTTGAGAGTAGTTTTAGTGGGTTAAGTAGGATTCTGAGGAATACCATTCCTCTAAACCTTCCTCTTTCAGGAGGTCATCTACTCTTTTATGTCCCCTTTCCTCAAGGTGCCTTGGCCCTTCTCCTGCTCAGTGCTGGTGAGTAGAACATAAGAAGCTGTGAACACTCAGTCCTGGTAGTAGGTGATCACTCTGAGCATCTCAGAGCACTCCTCCTCCAGACAGGCTTCAGACACTTAATCGAGATGCCTCTGCTCCCTGCTTCTGATTGGTGTTCAGGGCTGCTAGGGGAGCAGGCCTGAGCCAGCAGACGGACATCCCCAAGGGGTCCTGGACTGGGAGAGAGCACAGGCCTGGCTGAGGGACCCCTCCCGCAGGGTGTGTGTATGTGTGTGTGTGTGTGTGTGTGTGTGTGTGTGTGTGTGTATATATATATATATATATATATATATATATATATATATGCTTATTTTTATTTTTCATTTGATAAAACACATTATCAAGAAACTTAAGGAGGTAAAATTTTTGAGAGCTTGTATATCTGAAAATGTCTTCATTATACATTCACATTTGATTGACGGTTGGCTAGATATAGAATTTTCTTTAGAGGTTGAAGGCATCTCTCTGTTGTCTTCTAGCTTTCATTGGTACATTTGAAATGTCTAGAGACATTCTGATTTTTTTGGTTAATCCCCACCTGATGATAGTTTTCCCATTGATTTTCAGAAAGGGTGGTAGGGATGGAGAAGGAGAGAGAGAGAAAAAAACCAAACACAACACATCGATGTGAGAGAAACACACAGTGATTGGTTGCCCCCTGCATGCACACTGACCAAGGCCAGGGATCAAATCTGCAGCCCAGGTACATGCCCTTAACCAGGAGTTGAACCTATAACGCTTAGGTCCATGGGCTGACATTCTAATCACTGAGCATCACTGGCCAGAAAGCCATTCTGATTTCTATTTTTAAATTATTTTTTACATCTTCATTGTTGAAAGTATTACATATGTCCCTTCCCCCTGCCCCCCATTGACTTCTTCTAGCCCATCTCTGCTCCTCACCCCAGGCCTCACCACCCTATTGTCTATATCCATGGGCCATGCATATATGCATACAGGTTCTTTGGTTGATCTCTTCCCACCCATGCATCCAACCCACCTTTCCTTTGAGATTTGACCATTTGTCCTATGCTTCTGTCTCTGGATCTATTTTGTTCATCAGTTTATTTTGTTCAATAGATTCCACATATGAGTGAGGTCATGTGATACTTGTCTTTCTCTGACTGGCTTATTTCACTCAGCATAATACTCTCCAGGTCCCTCCATGCTGTCTCAAAGGGTAAGAGATCCTTCTTTTTTACAGCTGCAGTTGGACTATAAGAAGGACTTTAATACTATGTATTACAGCCGCATAGTATTCCATGGTGTAAATGTACCACAGCTTTTTTTAATCCACTCATCTACTGATGGGCACTTGGGCTGTTTCCAAATCTTAGCTATTGTAAATTGGGCTGCTATGAACATAGAGGTGCATACATTCTTTCTGTTTGCTGTTTTGAGTTCCTTAGGATATATTTCTAGAAGTGGGTCAAATGGCAGTTTCATATTAATTTTTTGAGGAAACTCCATACTGTTTTCCATAAGGGCTGTACCAGTCTGCATTCCCATCAGCAGAGTATAGGGTTTTCTCATTCTGATTCTTTTGCGTGTGACGTGTGTGTGAGTGTGTGTGTGTGTGTGTGTGTGTGTGTGTGTGTGTGTTTTTCTTTCCTGTCCAAAAACTTATAAAATTTTTATTTTTTTTCTCTAGTCTTTTGAAATTTCATGACAATATGCTTTGGTATGAGTCTATTCCTCCTCAATTCTTTCTATATGTAACTTCTATTGTATAACTGTTGGACCTTCTGGCCAGTAATTTTCTTATGTGTTTGCTCCTACCATCTCTTTTTCTTTTTACTATAGTTTCAGGGAGATTTCTTCAACTAAGGAGACCACATCCCTCTTAGCTGAAGGACCCCACAAACAAAATGACCCATCCCCCTGCTCGTGTACCTAATGAAAAACCTAGATCTTTCTGGGGCTAGTGAGAGGGCTGGAGGTGATGCCCAATGGCATCCTCCTTTCCCTTGGCAGAGAGACAGAGGGAACGTAGGGAAGGGGGAGCTCAGGGCTCCCAGTCATGGTTGAGGAAGAGGAGAGCCAGTGGGGGCAACAAAAAGGGCAGTCAATCCTACACGGCTGAGGCCCTGCAAGGAGAGCACTGAGTCGTGGCCTTGACCACTGCCAGTGAGGATGTTTCTCTGCCTGATTCCTTTGGAAAGCCCAGATAGGAATATTTGTGATTCTCCCCTTCCTCCATGATTGACCTGGAGACCACAGGAGGCATCCTGGGCAATGGTTGTGAGAAACCAGGGGGTGAAAAACACCAGCTGCCTCCCCATTGCCCTAGGGTGCTGTAGATTGGATAGGGGCACTGCACAGATTATCCCCACACCTCCAAACACACACACACACACACACACACACACACACACACACACACGGAAGTGTAGCCCAGAATCCTGAACCTTTCCTGTGTCCCACATTCATGGGCATCGCCGATGGTCAGTATGTTAGCACCATTCTGAGGCAATCCTGCCTCACCAGGAGGAACAATCTGTTGTAAGTCAGGGAACAATCTGGTTGATCAAGCCTGGAGATGGGGGTGGAGGAAGGCATTGGGGAGGGTGCTTCTGAGAAGGGCAGTTAGCCACGGGCCTCAAAATTCCTGCACATTCATACTGAGCATGCCATGTATGCAAAACCCTGTGGGATCTTAACCACACCCAATTCTCAGGGTAGTGTTTGCAGTGAGAATACTCAAGAGATGAGGTACTGGATACCCATTGGAAAAAGATCAGGCTTATGATAGCTGGCTATAAAAGCGTGCATTCCTCAACTCAGTGTTCTTTGATTGTACTGCAAGCCTACTGCCTATATAGCATCCACCTGGATTCTTTAAAGTTACTGTCTGGGAGTTAGGGGTTCAGGACAACCCTGGCCAACTTGCTGCTCATGCTGCTTGCTGTGCCATGATCAACAGTCCTTTGTCTCGCTCTCCTGTCTTCTGCCAGCATCCACAAAATAGTCATGGACTAACTTATTGGGTTGAAAGTAGGGTTAATTTACAGATTTTGACAAGTATATATACCCTTTTTTAATCTGCATTTTATCTGCATTATCGGCCAAGGGTGAACTAAGGAGGGGCGATGAAGGAATAAAGAAAAGACAGACAAGAGAATACCGCTGGGGCTTGGTGGGTCTCCCTGCCTAGATGAGGATACAAAAGACCCAGCCTGTAAACTGATGCTTTATTTCATAGTCTGATTAAAACAAGGGTGGATTAACATGTATACAAATGCTCTTGCTTTGGCAACACTTGCTGCACCTCCCACAGCCCATTAGCTACTTAGGAAGGAATTAGGGAGGCTACAAGGTCAGGCTTCATTATGCTGGGAGAGCTCTGCCCTCCAGGCTGGGACTTGTTTGTGGCTCTGCCATGGGCCAGCCCCAGGCTTGACTCTAGAGCCGCTCCCTACAAAAGGGGACTTCATTTACCAAACTGATCAACCCATCTGTTGATGTACCAGGTTGAGCAACCAGCGTGGGGAAAACGGATTGAGCAAGGAAGACCTGCAAATGTGCTGGTGCAATTTTGGAAAAGCTGATCAACTATTGCAGGGTAAACAGGATGATTCGGCCCTTGCTGACAGCTTCCTGGAACTCTGCAGCAGACACTATGCACATAATGTCCTCTCTTCAGTAAGGTCCAAGCTAGACATTTACATTTGTGTTGGTGTTACTGGAGTCTAAGCGGTAATATCCTATTTTGCCACAAGAGGGAGGCTGGGAGAGGAAAATCACATCTGCTGACTTCCCACCCCCCTCCCCAGTCACTTGAATAGTTTCTTTCTTTGGATATCTTGTGAATTCTGAGGAAACAGACACAACAATATTCATAGCTATTCCAAAACAAAATAAAAATGATTTGTAATCTTTATATTATTTGCAACTTTTCTTTCCATCCAATTTAAGAGTTTAAATGCCTGGTCAAGAGACTGTAGAGTGATTACGTCTGCTCCTTTATCTTGTTTTTAATATCCCCATCTCAAATTCCTGATGTCCCCATCTCCCTCACTCATCTTCAAAAATTCCTCATTGTTTTCTCTTCCCTGAACAAGGGATGTCATAACTTCTGACTAAAATTTTTCTGTTCCAGCCAATGTCCTTCCTAGTCCATGTGGCTTAATCACTCCTACTTAGGCGATACAGACTATTTTCCTGATCTCTCCTCTTTGAGATTCCCGATTCTCTGCAGTTTAGGGGGCATTTTGTTATCTAATCTCACTCTTTATCCCTTATTCTGTGCCTTGTATCAATAGTTCCACAAGGTCTGAGCAGTCTGTATGATTAATATAAATTACTTGAGTCTGTTTCCTCATGTGTAAAATGGCATGGAGGACTCTTAGGGTCCCATGTAGCTGTAACAGTTTATGGAATGAAAAAAAAATACACATTTAGTGAGCACCTAGCCTAGACTCTGAACTGTGGACTATATTTACTGAGCAACTTTTCAATGTTGAGCAATGCCTTTGGCAATGAGGGTACAAGGCAGATCAAGAGACACATGGCTTCTACCCTCATGAAACTTACAAAGACTAGTTTTAAACATTAAATTCTCGTGACAGCCATGTGAGGACTCACCAATGCAATGTACAATAGCATAGATGATTAAGTCACTTGATTAAGTCCCTGCAAAACAACTAGTGACTGGTGGAGCCACCATGTGAACCCAGGTTTGACCAACCCCAAGGTTGGCTCACTTTCCACCCAACATCCCTGGGCATGGTGAGTCTGTACTTTTTTTAAGTGGGAACAGCCTCAGACAAGTGCAGTTGAGGAGCTGAGAGACCAGATATGCCTGGTTAAGAGCTGACTTTGACATTATTTCCTGTGAGACTAGAGGCCTAGAAGTGAGAATGGGGAAGTGATGGGGAAGGAGAAAGCAGCTGTGCTGTGGGGAGGGGGAGGCAGAAGAATCTGTGTATTTCTATTTGTGTCTTTTAAGGGATCTGACATTTCCCTTCCTAACTCCTCTTTTTATGCCTAATTTAATTGGGACTGCATCTTGATCTTGTGAAAACGCACATGCAGGTGGACAAAAGGAGGTTTACAGTCATGAGTATGCAAAACAGAGTTTATTCTTGCATTATTATTTATCTTGCATTATTTACCTTTCCATATGAACAGCTGTAAGCTTACTTTTGCCCACTGCTGTACGTACCTTCCATCCACAACACTCAGTCCACTGGCTTTCTCTGTCTTGGAACAGTCCATGTCTTTTAAGGTCACCAATAAGATGTCCTCCCTGGTCTTCTGCTCTTGGCTTTCCTCCTCTCCTCTGTGCCCATCACTGGGCTCTAGGGCCCCAGGGACTTACTGCCTTCACAGTCATAAAGAAAGAAGGCTTGGTTGTTGGAATGAGCAGTGGCCATAGGATAGACTTCACTGGGCATGGAAAATCTGGTAAAGAAAGGCATAGGGTAAGGACCTGCAAAAATGGGAAGGACTTTGAGGAGTGGGTCAACTGTGAGTCCCACTGTGGGGCAGCAGAGGATCAAGAAGGAAGACCTGTGGTTGGGATTAATAGCTGCATCACAGTATTGCTTGCTCACATGGGCAGAAGGACTTTGATAGAAAGGGCAGGAAAGGAAAAAAAAAAAAAAAAAAGGAAGTGCAGGAAGGAGAATTTTCTAGATTAAGATAATAAATTATTTTGATTTATAATTAATTACCTGAGATGGGATCAGCATGGAGGAAAACCAGGATTCTGTCTCTTTACCAACAGTTCTTTGAGTTGCCATGCTGGTGAGAAATGCATTTGCTGACTATTTGTAAATGTTACAGAGTCTAAACCTACACAATCCTAAGAAGTTATCAGCTTAGTCCTAGCTGGTTTGGCTCAGCGGATAGAGCATCAGCCTGTGGACTGAAGGGTCCTGGGTTTGATTCTGATCAAGGGCACGTACCTCAGTTGCAGGCTCCTCCCTGGGCTGAGTACTTAGGGCTCTTGCAGGAGGCAATCAATCATGTGTTTCTCTCACATTGATATATCTCTCTGTCTTTCCCCCTCTCTTCCAATCTCTCTAAAAACCAATGGAGAAATATCTCATGTGAGGATTAAAACACAAACAAACAAAAAAGTTATTAGCATATATATATATATATATATATATATATATATATATATATATATTTAAGTATTTTAAAATTTATTTCAGAGTAAAAGGGAGAGGGAAAGAGAGGAGCATCAAGGACAAGAAAGAATCATTGATCAGCTGCCTCCTGCATGCCCCACACTGGGGATTGAACCTGCAACCTGGGCATGTGCACTGACTGGGAACAAAACTGTGACCTCAACCACTGACCCACACCTGCCAGGCTTAGCTAATATGTTTGTTTCCTCCAGATTTCCATGTGATGATGGGCCCAGGACTAGCTTAGCTCTCTTCTCTCTAGGTCACATAGTAACCCAGGCCCCTTACCATTACATTCAGTTCTCTGGGGGTGGTTTTCATTCTTGTTCTGAGTCTTTCTGCTGACCCCTCTTTAACCCTTATTCTTGGTGGAGTCTTGCTTTCCCCAAAACTAGATAGATACAGCCATCTGTGGAGAGAAGGAGGGAGGGAGAGAAGAAAGCTACTTCTCCAATCACTGTGGGGTACATAGATGCCAGGCCTCAGCACTCCTTTCTGCTCCCTAACCTCGGGTGATCCTTGCACCCTGGGCGTCCTGCTGCTCCAGGTCTTGGCATGTGTTGCCAACATATGGCTGTGGGAGGAGGCTGGTCTCGTCTGGTGGGAAGAGGAGGGACAAAGAGGGTATTGTGTGGTGGACTAAAGAAGTGGGGGCTTCTTGCTTGGCACTAATCCTCAGAAATTTACTGTAAAAGAGGAGTTTGTCTTGGTGTTTAAGGGTCCTGTTAGAAGCTTAGAAATAATTAGGCAGAAGCCCTCTCCCTCTCCCACCCCCAGCTCCAACTTTGGCCTCCACCCTTGATGCCCACCCATGCTGACTGAGGCACGATGGACACTTATAAATGGGGCCATTGGAGAATCAGGAGAAATTCATGCAACTTTTATAAAGTATCCCTATTCCCTGGGCCTGTGCACCCCCTCCTCACCTCCCCACTTCACATATTTAGACAAGGACTTTGGTTGCTCTGCTGGACCATCTGTATAGCCCTGAATGGTGGGGTCAGAGGGAACGGTTAGTTTTAAGTGAGTTAGATTGAGAACCCATCATTGAAAGGGTTGGATCTCCATCTGGAAGTACCCTGCAATACCCTGTGAGGTGCATGCAGTAGTGATTCCCCAGCTTCTTCCCGAAGTGACCTACAACTATTAACTCAGATATCCGTACAGTGGGGAAGGGGGACACTGAGACCTTTTGAGGTTGCATAGGTTATCTGAGCTGGCACTGAGAACCGTGAGGACCCAGGGCACCATCCTAGGGCATGTGGAGGTTTGGTAAGAAATGGAGCCCTGTCCCTGCTCCCTCTCACGGTTATAGCTCACATTCACTGCCTCTACAGATCCATCTGCTGTTCGTTTCCTGTGTTCTAGAATGTACAGTTAGAATAGATGAACTTAGCAGGTGGCTGAATCCCACATAGATTCCTTGACCACTGAAGTAAAGTTATTATGATAGGGGCAGAAATAGAATATTGGGAACCAGCTATAACAGTGGTCGGCAAACTCATTAGTCAGCAGAGCCAAACATCAATGATTGAAATTTCTTTTGAGAGCCAAATTTTTTTAAAAATATATATTTTACTGATTTTTTACAGAGAGGAAGGGAGAGAGATAGAGAGCTAGAAATGTCGGTGAGAGAGAAACATCGACCAGCTGCCTCTTGCACACCCCCTACCGGGGATGTGCCCGCAACCAAGTTACATGCCCTTGACCGGAATCGAACCTGAAACCTTTCAGTCCGCAGACCGACGGAGAGCCAAATTTTTTAAACTTGAATTTATTCTAATGCCAATTCTTCAAAATAGACTCGCCCAGGCCGTGGTATTTTGTGGAAGAGCCACACTCAAGGGGCCAAAGAGCTGCATGTGGCTCGCAAGCAGCAGTTTGCTGACCATGGCTCTAGGCTAGGCCAAGAGAATAAATAGAAAGCTATATTGCATCACAGGAAAAAATAGTGGCAGAAATCAGTGTCATTTTCAAATAATTAAAGGATGCATGGCAGTGGTCTCCATTATATCCCCGTTTAATTCACCAGCCTGAGCCCTGCAAAACAGAATGGGTCATGGCACCTGGATTCCTGAAGAATTAACCAAGTAGGAACCTCAGTGCCTGTGGACTGAAAGGTCTCAGGTTCGATTCCGGTCAAGGGCATGTACCTTGGTTGCGGGCACATCCCCAGGAGGCAGCTGATCTCATAGATGTTTCTGGCTCTCTATCCCTCTCCCCTCCGCTCTGTAAAAAAATCAATAAAATATATTTAAAAACAAACAAACAAACAAACAAATAAGCAAACACCAGTTCTCGCTGGGCCTAGTGGAGAGGAGCTCGGCTCCTGGGGTTGCTGAGGGACATGGAGCAGATGCCCATTATCTTGGGGGGGGTGGGGGTGGGGCCTGTGCTATTTTTCCCAGCCGAGAGGAGAGGACATCCTGGGATAAATAAGGAAATTATATCTGTTGTTGCCGGCAAGCCTGCATATTGTCAATGCCCCCTTTCTGAGAATCTGAAAATTCCTGTTTCAGTTCACTTAGGACACATACCCTCGTCCTCAGCAACAGAGGGTTATTCTCTACGGCCCATTCTTTAACAGCAGGGCAGCCTGCTCCTCCAGCTGCAATTCTTTTATCCTTCACTTAGGCTGCCAGGAATGGAAGGGGGAGGGGGAGAAGTGGGCGGTGGGAGGAGGCAGGGCCAGGGGGAGAGCTGGGACCCTGTGGACTTCAGCCTGAGGCTGTTTCTCTCCGTCACCAGTTGTGGGTGCTTTTGCTCAAAGCTGCCAGGTGAGTGCTCACGCTGGGGAAGGGGGCAGCTGGGGTGGCACAGGGCTAAGGGGCAGAGGTGGTGGGGGCTGCCTGGGGCTCTACACTGCCTTCTCCAACTCTAACGTGCACACCAATGACTTGGGGATATAATTAAACTTCAGATCTGATTTGCTAAGCTGGGGGTGTGGCCTGAGATTCTGAATACCTGGTGATGCCAGTTCTGCTTCACATGGTCCACCACTTTGACTGAAAGAATCGAGGGCCTTTTCCAGGCCAAGTGGGGTGAGATGGGAGCAATGAGCCGGTCCAGCACTGTCCTCAGTGGACATCCTACACTCATACCTTCACTGAGATGGATTCTGCCACCAATGGAATCCTGAACATTTTCTCCAAAAGAATAGAGATGCTTAGAAAAATTCTTACCAAAATCGTGATGGCTTAAAAAAAAATAAAAAAAGAAATCCATTGCTCTAACGGTTTTGCTCAGTGGATAGAGCGTCAGCCTGTGGACTGAAAGGTCCCAGGTTTGATTCCAGTCAAGGGCATGTATCTTGGTTGCGGGCACCTCCCCAGTAGGAGGTGTGCAGGAGGCAGCTGATCTATGTTTCTCTCTCATTGATGTTTCTTACTCTCTATCCCTCTCCCTTCCTCTCTGTAAAATATCAATAAAATATATTTTTTAAAAAATCCATTTATATATTTGATAATCCCCTCCAACTGGGCTTTCCTTCCTCTCCCAGCTACTGAGCTCACAGATATGGCTCCACCGACTAAAATCTTAACAGGGCTCAGAACCTACCAATTCTCTCCCAAATCTATCTGCACACAATTTCTCCAGTCCCAGAAACAGAGTAGTGCCGAGCTTTGTCAGCAACGCTCAGCCCTCAGCTCCCTGGGTCCTGAGGTTCAGGCTGGGGACGCTGGTCCTTGTGGGCAGAGCTGCAAACACGTTCATGGAAGGATGTGGTCTCCAAGAATAAGGCAGGCGGGCTGGGGAGGACTGGAACAGGCTGGGGGGAAGGGAAGGGAGTCCCAGAGTCCCAGGAGAGCAGGAGATGAGGGAGGAGGGAGGACGGTGTAGACTCAGGTCTACAGGAAACTCCCTTTGGTCCACGGACTTTGGGAGCTGGGGCACAATTTTGTCTGAACACGAGGCCCCAGGATGTGTGTGGAAAAGCATTTTGGTGATAACAGCCATGGGGCAAAGGGCAGAGAGGGGACGCAGAACTAGATATGGAGGCTCTAAGCCAAGGGGTTCTCAGGCAAGTCCTCTTGTCCCTTTTCTGCTCTCCCTTCCATACCCCCAAAGCTCTGTGGTGAGCTCTGCAGACCCCGGTTCAGTTCCTAGAACCTCTTAGAGGACATTTGGGTTCTGGCTCTGGCTCTGGGGTGGGCTCAGGACAGAGAAGAACCAGAGGCAGGGCCTCTGGAAACGACTGGAGTTCCCAATACTGAAAATCTCCCAGGCCTGCTTTGTGTTAAATTGCAGTTCTGCTGGGAATGTGTCGGAAGTCCTTTGAGAGTGTTGGCCCTGCTCTTGGAAATGAGGAGCTGAGAGCAAGGCTTCCGAATTCACCAAATTAGAATTCAGTCTGAAACTCACGAGGAGATCCAGGGCAGAAACACTCAGAGCCCCCGCTGACTCCCCCGGGCAGGGAACCCACACGCATGCGGCAGGGAGGGCTGCAGGCTTCCTCATAGGTGAGGCTGGTTGAGGGAGGATTTGCAGCTAGCCTGAGAATGGGTAGACTATCATGTCCCAACCAATAAAAGCTCTTCAAAATGCTCTTGCTTTACAGAGCTGGAACTGCAGCCAAGAGTAGAGAGGTGATGGACCAGAGCTACCACAAACAGTGGCTCTTAACCAGGGTGAATTTGACCCCAGGGGACATTTGAGATGAGTAAGAGGGAAGTGTGCTGCTGGCATCTACTGGGTGGAGGCCGGGAACAGCTGCCGAGCGTCTGTGGGGCGCCTCATCCTTCCGCTACACATTTCCCCCAAGCTCAGCACTGGGTTTTGTTCAGGTGATGCTAACAGCTGAACCAGAGCTGGCAGTACTGCCTGGGGAAATGTCAGTTTTCAGAGGACACTGGCCTCTTGCTATTTAGCCTTTTTAGGGTGAGAGGGAAGAAAGGAAAGAGACAAAGACAGACCCTGGTCTCAACCCAATACTGAGAGTTCCTCTCCACTGCAGTGGGGACAGAAGACAGAATAAAGAGCCACATCCATACTTACTATTATTTCACATAGATGATCCATTAACTATATAAATAGGTGCAATCAGAGTCTTAGTATTGGATTAACGAGGTCCTTGGAGAGGAGCAAGGAGGTTTGGATTAGGAGTGAAGAGGTGGCCTACAGCTCCTCCTGAAGGCCATTGAGCAACACACCTACACTCAGCATTGTTCTCTGCTCTGTAACAGAATGTGCGGCAGGTTCCTGAGGCGGCTGATGGCTGAGGAGAGCAGGCACTCCACCCCTGTGGGGCGCCTCATCCTTCCGGTGCTCCTGGGATTCCGCCTCGTACTGCTGGCTACCAGTGGGATGGGAGTCTATGGCGACGAGCAAGATGAATTTGTATGTCACAACCAGCCGCCAGGCTGCAAGGCTGCCTGTTACGATGCCTTCCACCCCCTCTCCCCACTGCGTTTCTGGGCCTTCCAGATCATGCTGGTGGCTGTGCCCAGTGTCCTCTACTTGGGTTTCACCCTGTATCATGGCATCTGGCATTGGGAAGACTCAAGAAAAGCGAAGAAGGAGGAGGAGACCCCGATCAGACAAGGACAGGGCAGCGCAGATGTCTCCGGAGCTGCAAGCCCCAGACTGCTCTGGGCCTACGTGGTGCAGCTGGGGGTGCGACTGGCCCTTGAGGGGGCCGCCTTGGGAGGGCAGTACCATCTGTATGGGTTCAAGATGCCCAGCTCCTTTTCATGTCGTCGAGAGCCTTGCCTCGGGAGTATCACCTGCCACGTGTCCCGCTCCTCGGAGAAGACCATCTTCCTAAAGACCATGTTTGGGCTCAGTGGGCTCTGTCTCTTCTTTACTCTTTTGGAGCTGGTGCTCCTGGGCCTGGGGAGATTGTGGCGGACCTGGAAGCAAAAATTTCCCTCTTCTAAGTACTTCACAACTTCAGAGGGCACCAGAAAACACAAGGAACCAAACGATAACGTCCCAGTGGTGGAATCAAAAGACCAGTTCCGAGTAGCAGGTGAGAAGGGCACCGATGTCCCTCATCTTTCTTGCCTGATGGCTCCATGCTGAGGATCCCCTCTTGGCAGGACCCTTACATGTACAGCTCCCACAGGTTACAAAGGAAAAAAGTGAAGGGATTAAGCAAAAACAAACAAAACAAAACAAAACAAAACACCTGCCCTGTCTGGCTTGGCATAGAGTGTCAGCTTGGACTGAGGGGGTCCCAGGTTCGATTCTTGTCAAGGACATGTACCTTGGTTGTGGGCACATCCCCAGCAAGGGGTGTGCAGGAGGCAGCTGATCAATGTTTCTAACTCTCTATCCTTCTTCCTTCCCCTCTGTAAAAAAAATAAATAAAATATAAAAATCAATAAATTATATTTAAAAAAACAACAACGAAACAAAACCTCATAGACACAGGCAGCAGTATGGTGATTTCCAGAGGGAAAGGGGAGTTGGGGGGAGATAGAAGAGGGTATACAGAGCAGAGTAAGTGGTGATGGAAAGAGACTTGACTTGGGATGAACACACAATACAATATACAGATGATGTTATAGAATTGTACATCTGAAACCTATATAATTTTATTAACCAGTCACTCCAATACATTAAATCTTTTTGAAAAATATATATTTTATTGATTTGTACAGAGAGAAAGGGAGAGAAATAGAGAGTTAGAAACATCGATGAGAGGGAAACATTGACCAGCTGCCTCCTGCACACCCCCTACTGGTGATGGATCCTGCAACCAAGGTACATGCCCTTGACCAGAATCCAACCCAGGACCTTTCAGTCCGCAGGCCAATGCTCTATCCACTGAACCAAATCGATTAGGGCTAAATCTTTTTTAAAAATATATTTTATTGATTTTTTGCAGAGAGGAAGGGAGAGGGATAGAGAGCTAGAAACGTCGATGAGAGAGAAACATCGACCAGCTGCCTCTTGCACACCCCCCACTGGGGATGTGCCTGCAACCAAGGTACATGCCCTTGACCAGAATCAAACCTGGGACCTTTCAGTCCGCAGACCAACACTCTACCACTGAGCCAAACCAGTTTCTGCCTAAATCTTTTTTTTAAAGTAGAAAACCAGGTTTAAGTAGATGCTCTGACCACTGCTCCCAACCCAACCCCCATCCCCATCAATTTGATGACTTCTTCCAATGAACCCAGACCAGAGTGCTCAGTCAGTTGTACCTCCCTGTGCTTCCATTGAGGTCTCTTCCCATTTAGAAAGTCTCAGCTTCTGCTTGATTTTCTACTTTGCAGAGTTATAAAGACACCTGGCTCAACTCTGAAGGATACTCCATGACTGGAACTTCTCCCCAACATCCAGTGAGTGGGGATATATCTCTGTGACAAGTTAGAGGCTGTTGAAGCATCTCTAAGGGCCATGGTGGGCCATGCTGCCTAAAGCGTTTCCTTTAAGAACTCTTGCTTGTGCCTTCTTTCCAGAACCCTCTGGTGTCAGCGTCACAGTTTTCATGGACTCTGTTTGAATAAGCCAGCAGAAATCCTCATAAAACCAAGCCTTACCCTTGTCCTGTGTAATAAAGATTGATAACTGTTGATGGCATTCTTGTTACTAAAGACATTTTTCTTCTTTCTCAGTGACTCTACTTATCTCTCTTCTGTGGTTCTACATTTTCTGCTTCCCCAATTTCAAAGTCCTGTAACCCTGAATACCCCCAGCCTTGCAGTATATGTTATATCCATAAACTTTGGCCTTCCAAGCATATATAACCTAGTGTCCTTTTAATATTTGGATTAGATTTATTCAAACACTTGACCATATCCCTTAGGAAGATTACTGTGAATTCAGAGGCTTATGTCCCCTGGACCATTGACTCATTGAGCATATTATGGGAAAGGCAGTGTCTGACATTGGAACACAAGGAGATTTAAAGACTTCATCCATAAGTAAAGGAACAAGTGGCATCTACACTAATAAAAAAGAAATATACAAATTGACCACACCTCCATGATGACAACAAGCCAATCAGGAGTGAGGATGCAAATTAACGCAACAAAGATGGTGGGTTAATTTGCATACACAGGCACAAAGCAAAGACTGAAGGCTTTGGCCTGACTGAAGACAACTGAAGATGACTGAAGAGGCTTAGCTTCTCCACTGTGGCCGGAACCAAGGCCTGGGTCCCAGGTGCTGGAGGGAAACTGGTGCCAGCAGCCAGGGGAAGGAAGGTCTATTGCACAAATCTTAATCTATACTCATAAAAGCCTAGATGGCGTCTTGCTCTTGTGTCATCACAAGATGGCCGCCCCATGTTGTCACAAGATGGCTGCCATAAGATGGCCAGCAGGAGAGGGCAGTTGTGGGAGATCAGGCCACCAGGGAGGGCAGTTCGGGGGTGACTGGGATGGCAGAGGAGGGCAGTTGGAGGTGACCGGGCCTACAGGGGAGAGCAGTTGGGGGGGGGGCATGACTGGACTGGTAGGGGAGGGCAGTTGGGGGCAATCAGGTCGGCAGGGGAGCAGTTAGGCATCAATCGGATTGGCAGGGGAGCAGTTAGGGGGTTGATCAGGCAGGCAGGCAGAGAGGTGAATTGTTAGGAGCCAGCAGTTCCAGATTATGAGAGGGATGTCTGACTGCCGGTTTAGGCCCTGAGGGATTGGGCCTAAACCGGAAGTCAGACATCCCCTGAGGGGTCCCATATTGGAGAGAGCAGGCTGGGCCTCTAGTAATAATAATAAAAAAGCACCTCAGAAACACAAGATAAAAAATCCATTGAAAAGAAACAAATAATTCCCTGAAACAGGCAAGCATATTATTTGTAGAAAGCCTTAATGGATGCTCCTTGGGATAGCAATATGGTTGCTGTCTTCAAGCTGGGTCCAAAAGGCAATGTATCTGTGCTTCTGAATCTTAATCACTCCCTCTTTAAAAACACTTATTTTTCACTCTCTTTCCCAGTCTTTCACAACAGCTACAGCTTCAGCTCCACTCTCTAAGCATTGCTCTCTCATCCTGGTCTTGACCTCATCAGGTAGGAGTATCAGAAACTGCTCCAGCACCAGCACCTATAGGATTTGCTCCTTCCCAGCATCTTCGGTGATTCAGCAGACGCCCGCCCCCCCCCCCCCCCCCCCCCCCCCCAGCTGGCGCAGAGCATCACCTGTTCCTCAGACCTCCTGGGAGTTGAACTAAAACACTGATGGGAAGTCAAACCTGGAGTTCATCATCTAATCCGGGATTCCTTCCCCTAACTTAACCACTGGTACCCCTATCAGCATTGGGTGAGTGCGCCATGCCCGGAGAAGGGGTTTCCCTCTACCTGGGGTCTGTTTCCTATGCTGAGGAAGCAAGCGGGGGAAACCAGGGTGACGGGACCATCAGATAGCTCCCCAAACACCCCCTTTCCTGCGCACATCACCGGAGTTTCACCAAACTCCGGAGAAGAGTGGAGGAGAGTCGGTGGGCTTTGATGGGGACTAGGATATCCTGCTTTTTTCTATGAACTCAACCAGACCTTGGGGCTGGAGGGTGAGAAGGGGCTCCTTTCCTTGCAGAATGAGGCTGAAAAAGAGGGGGGACTTCAGGGAGAGCAAGCCTCGAGGCCCAGCGCCTTCTAAGCCCCATTCCTCAGGGCCCAGCTGCACGGACCTGTCCTGGGTGCAGCTTGCCTAGGACCCAGGCGCCTAAATCGCCGGAGCAGCCAGCGGCCCTCAGCCTCACCTCCCACACCTGACCCGCCGGCCCGGCCCGTTAGCGCCTCGGGTTCAGCTGCACCAGCCCGGGCTGCAGAGGCGCAGGCGCCGCCCTCCGGGCCGGAGATTCTCGGCATCCGCTCCGGGCTTCCGGGGGGCGGAGGGAAGCGGGTAGTGGAAGGGGAGGGGGTTCCGCATTTCTATTGTTGGCCGGAGGAGCGGCCCAAGTCCAGTCCGAAGGGTGTCCAGGCCTGGGAGGCCACTCCCGCGCGCCCCCGCGCCCGCAGCCCCGGAAGTCGGACTGCAGCGCCCGCAGCCCCGCGTCGGTCGGTCGGCCGGGCGGCTCGGGTCGGGGAGGCGTCATGGAGGCCGAGGAGCTCCAGGAAGAGCTGACCTGCCCCATCTGCCTGGACTTCTTCAACGACCCGGTGTCCATCGAGTGCGGCCACAACTTCTGCCGCCGCTGCCTGCGCCGCGGCTGGACGCCGGCGGACGGGCTGTTCCTGTGCCCCGAGTGCCGGCAGCCGTCGGCGCCCGGCGCCCTGCGGCCCAACTGGGCGCTGGCGCGGCTCACGGAGAAGACGCGGCGGCGGCGCCAGGGCCCCGTGCCGCCCGGGCTGTGCGGCCGCCACTGGGAGCCGCTGCGCCTCTTCTGCGAGGACGACCAGCGGCCCGTGTGCCTGGTGTGCCGCGAGTCCCAGGAGCACCAGGACCACGCCATGGCGCCCGTGGACGAGGCCTTCGAGAGCTACCGGGTGAGCCCGCCGCGGGCGCCGGCTGGCCCTGTGTTTGCCGCTCCCTCCGCGGCCCTGGAAGACCCGGGGTGGCTGCCAGGCCCCATTGGAGGCAGGAAAACCCCTCTGAGGCTCAAAGAAGTGGTGCTACGCGGAGCTCAGAGCTGAAGCTGAAACGGGGGTAGGGGGTGGAGGGGTGAGAGGGGGCGTGCCGGCACCCCGGATTTCCCGGGAACTGGCTAGATTCCCCTGGGGAGCTGCTAGTTTCAGGCTTACACACCGAGTGGGCGTGTGCATACCAGTGCTGTCCAATAGGAACGTAAGGCAAACCTCGTGGATACGTTTTATAGTGGTCAAAGAGCAGGTGATGCTCATTAAAAAAAAAAAAGATACATTTTTATTGATCTCAGAGAGGAAGGGAGAGGGATAGATAGAAACATCAATGAGAATCATTGATTGGCTGCCTCCTACACGCCCCCTACTTGGTGTAACTCTAGTGGTCTCCAACCCACAACCCTGGCCTGTGCCCTTGGTCGGAATCGAACCTGGGACCCTACAGTCCGCAGGCCTTAAAGTCCGCAGGCCGATGTGCTATGCATGGAGCCAAATGAGCTAGGGCACGTTCATTTTTAGTAATGTATTTTATTTACCTAATTATCCAGAATACTGTTTAACATTGTTCTTAGGAAATATCAGTGAGATAGCTACTTTTTCATAGTAGACATTTAAAATCTGTGTACTTCATTTACAGCACATATTAATCCCAACTGTCCCCATTTCGGGTGCTCACTGCCTAATGGCTGTTGTATTGGACAGTGCAGGTCTGTCCTGTGGGTGTCATAGACAAGTATTTGGGAAAAGCCTGGTTTGGAGTAATAAGGCTAGGATTTGTTACTAGCTTCTTTAATCAGTTGGGAAATCACTTCATATTTGAACTGTATATTATTTGTCCTGTTTCACAGGTTAGTTAAGAAGCTTCTGTTGAATAAATCAGTTTATCCACTCTGCTCCAGCCACACTGGCCTTCTTGCTTTTGTTTTCAAGGCTGTTCTCTTTCTCTACCCACACCTTCTGTCCTTTAGATCTTACTTGCTTTTAGCTTGAAGATCTTCCTTGATCATCTTTTCCAGAGTAGCTCTACCCCCTTCCATTACTGATGGTGTAACTCCAGTGGTCTCCAACAGAATTGGTATCTAGTAAGTACTGGTTGAATGCACTCACTTAATGACACAAGTGAAATGATTTTGTAAACTATAAAATGTACAGTTTTATCAGCTGACTACAAACAGGAAACAGATGTAAAGCTGGACAATGAAGTGTATAGTAATTCATTCAGCAACATTTATTGATGCTTACTGCATGCCAGGCATTGTTCTAGAATCTGGACATAAATGAGAAAGACATAGGCCTTGTCTTATAAGCATGTACACCAACAATTTTAGTGTCTGAGAGTTACCCAAGTTTGTACCAAGTACCCAGAAAGTCTGAGGTCAGAGTGATCAGTGATGAGTGAGGAACGGCATTACAAAAGCATTACACCTGAGTTCAGCCTTGAAAGGTAAGTATAGCAAGAGAGGGGAGAGGATATTCAGGCCAAGGGAACAGAGTGGCAGTGTGGGACAGCGTGTGATAGGTCAGAGGACGGAGGTTGCTTAGAACTTCTGGAGTACGGAACGTGGCGGGAGGATGGTGGGAGTAGTTGAGGGTGAAGAAAGGAAGGATGTTCATAGCTTTCTCTCTGAGGCAATGGGCAGTGAGGACTTAAAGGCAGGGAATGACCATCAGTTTTTTGTTTTAGGAAGATCACTTTGATATCTATGTGGTTAGAGAAGACCAATTAGACTGTTGTTGCACCATTTCAAGCAGGAGGCAGTAAGGGCCTGAATTAGTGCAGGGCAGGGGCGATGGATTCATTTTGAATGCTGGAGTTGAACGACGTGGTGACTAATTGGACTAGGTGGGTAAGGGAGAGAGAGAGAGAGAGGAGTATAGGATGCCAGTTTCTAGTGCTCATTTTGGGACATGTTAAGTGGAGGCAACTGTGACAGTAAGTCCAAGGAAGAGGGACAGGAGGCAGGGGGCATCAGAGGCTCAAAACACTATTTTAGAATTGTCAGCCTACTCATAGGAGAAGTAAGCAGGTGAGATTTCCCTAGGACAGTGTTTCCCAAACTTTTGACATATGTGTACCCCTTCTATAATTTTCATAACGCTGAGTACCCCTCGTACTCATGAGAACGTAGAATTAGGCGCAGCTAAGCACGGTGCAGTGCATATCCCCACCAAACTCTTCCCGTACCCCTGGGCGTACGTGTACCACACTTTGGGAAACACTGCCCTAGGGGAACCACATGGATGGTAAGAAAAAGGGGGCATAAAGAGAAGCTTGGGAAATACCAGTGCTTAGTAGCCAGCAAAAGAGATCGAAAGGACCCATCAGAGAAATGGAAGGGAAAATACATTTGTGGGTGAGGGCTGAGGCAAATAAAGTGGCTGGTTATGAAAGGAGAACAGGGCCCTTAAATCTTAAATCAACTGCCTCCTGCACGCCCCCTACTGGGGATGGAGCCTGTAACCCAGGCATGTGTCCTAACTGAATTGAACTGTGACCTCCTAGTTCATGGGTTGACACTCAATCACTGAGCCACACCAGCCAGGATCAAAAGGTCTTTTAGATAAACACAAGTTGGTTTTGAAAAGTCATTAGTGGTGGAGCAGAAAAAGAGGACAGAGAAAGAGAAATAGCTTCATAAACTTGAGGAAGCAGATTGTTTGCACAGAAAGGCTTTAAGTAATGATCTTATTCTCATGCCATTCTGATTCTCAAAGCTAATCCCTTCATTACTATTAATTCATCTAACAAATACTTCTTTTTTTTTTTTTTTTTTTTTTTTTTAAATATATTTTATTGATTTTGTACAGAGAGGAAGGGAGAGAGATAGAGAGCTAGAAACATCGATGAAAGAGAGTCATCGATCAGCTGCCTCTTGCACATCCCCCACTGGGGATATGCCCGCAACCAAGGTACATGCCCTTGACCGGAATCGAACCCGGGTCCCCTCAGTCCCCAAGCCGACGCTCTATCCATTGAGCCAAACCGGTTTCGGCTAACAAATACTTCTTAAACACTGTTTTGTGTCAGACACTATACTATAGCATCAGACATAGCACTGGGAATAGAATGGTGAATAAGACAGGTAAAGACTGTTCTTATGAAGTGCATTGGGCTGTGGGTAGGAGGTAGACAATAGACAAATAAATGAAATAATCACGGATTATGATACGCTGTGAAAGAAATAATGTACCATGCCAGAGAAGTAGCTTTCTCTCAGTTGACATTCAGTTAAGACTTGGTTGAGGAGTAGGATCCAGCCATCTGAGGAACAGTGGGAAGAACATTCCAGGTAGTGGCCAGCAAATGCAAAGACCCTGAGGCTGGAAAGAGCCTGACACTGAAAGAAGGTCCAGGTGCCAGGAGCATCATGAGTGAGGGGGAAAGTAGCATAAGATGACGTGGGTTAAACAGGCCGTAATAAGGTGTTTGAATTTTTCTGGTGGTGAGGAAAGCCAGTAAAGAATCTTAAGCAGGATAATGACATGCTCGGATTGGCTTTTAGAAAGATTTTTTCAGCTACTTTGTGAATATCAGATGAGAGAAGGACAAGATTGGAAGTAGGAAACCACTCATGGGGTTATTATACACGTCCAGACAAGAGATGATGGTGACTGAACTAGAGAGTGGCAGTGGGGACAGTAAGGGGGCTGGTTTGATGTTTATTTTGGAGGTACATTTACCTGCTTGATTACAGTGACAAATGCACAGGACCTAAGAGCTGGGATGGTATTTAAGAGATCATCTAATCCATTTGTCATCAGCTGTGACCCAGGAAATGTGTGAGGCTCAGATACATAATTAGTTTGTGAAGGTCTAGATTGAAAATCCTATCTGATTTGAAATTAAATTTTACTTGAACAACATGATCACAAGCAGCAAATATCTTCATTCTGCAAGTTGTATGTACTTTTATTATACCTATGATTTTATATGCACAAATTTTTCTGATGCTAAATCAAGAGAAATGGTTTTTAAAAACCAACTAGCCAGCTTTGAAATGTTTGGTGCTGCCCTCCTGCCACCTCCTGGCAGTTTCAGTTACTGCAGGGAAGGAGTTTTCTGATCTCCCCAAAGGGCTTCCAAGTTTACTCCGGGACCATTTATATCCCAACTGTGGCAAGATTCAGAAAGACTTACGAGTCTTGGGTAATAGAACCAACTATGCAGGATAATTCATGCATACTAGAATTGTTAAAAGCTTTAAAAATGGAAAAATTCTATTTAAAAGATTAATTTGTTTTCATTATCAAAGTGAAAACTTAAAATCTTGGTCATATACATATCAGCTATTTATCTCATTACAAGCCTCATATATACATTGAACTTGACAGTGATCACAAAGTAGCAGTTACATAACTGAATAAAATACAATAATAAGATTATTTGAGATAATCACTTACCTTACAGAGTAGCAGGATTATATACCTATTTAAGTGAGCAACTAGGAGTAATAAGTCAATTTTGTAATGCTACAAATAAAACATTATATTAGAAAATTATACAAGTGATATTGTGATATAAAACAGAACTATATAAATTCCTTTATAACCTAATTTTATTCCCCCCACACACATTTACTGTACAATTTTCAAGCATACATCAAATTTGGAAGAATCTGTGTATATAAAAGGCTAAGTGACCAGCCAACTGGCTGACCGGCCAGTAGGTATGATGTGCACTAACCACCACAGGGCAGGTGCTCAACACAGGAGCTGCCCAGTGACAGCAACTTTGCAGAGTGCCCTCTTGCACTCTGGGACCCCTCGAGGGATGTCAGATGGGATCCCTGCCAGAGGGACCCGCTCACTCCGCAGACGCCCGTCAAGCCATGGTGCCACCCTGGGTGTGGCCAGCTGGGGAGGGACCATAGGAAGTTGGCTGTAATGCATGTCCGGCCCATCTTGCCCTGTCACACTCCACCAGCCACCTTCTAATTAATTTCCTTTCAATGTGCATGAATCCGTGCACTGGGCCTGTAGTTTTATAATAATACGAGTATACCCACATCTAGGTTCTGCCATTAACATTTTATTCTATTTGTTAATCACCTATCTGTTCATTTGTCTGTATCTTCTTTGTATCCATCAATAATTATTTCCTTTTGAAGCATTTTAAAGTTAATTGCAGGCAGTACTTCCTCCTATACTTTAGTATGCTCAGTATTAACCCGAGTTAACATTTATGTTAGTTTTTGAGGTAAAATTTAAAATAATGAAATAGAGATATTGATTATTTTGGTAGTGTTTTGTTGCATAGATTATTAGAAGTAGTATTATGTACATTTAAAATTTTATGAAATCTTGCCACTGCCCTTCTAAAAGATGCAACTTTATACTTTCCTGCTTATGACGGTGCCAGAAGCTTTTTCTATCTTGCCAGTGCTAGGTACTTATTAATTGTCTAACAGTGGTCAGTTTTTGCCAATTTAATAGGCAAACTCTATATAGTTTTGTAGCGATTTAAGACCAGAATATTTCTTATTCTGAAGATGGCCTGTTTAGGTTAGGGGACTTTTTTTTTTTTAATTAAATTATTATCTGTGTACATATTTTAACATTGCCCCCCTCCCAGTTAGGTTACTTTTTAAAGCTCTTGAACAAGGAAGTTGCTTGGAAAGATGATTTCTGTCTAACATGTGTTTCTGCTGGCAGGAAAAACTTCTCATGACTCAGTGTAGTCTAACGGCCAAGATGAAGAAAGCCATGCACTTACAGGACATGGAAGTGAAGAATGCTGCAGCGTGGAAGGTAGGCAACAGCAGCCGTGGTTGGACATCTCTTGCCTCTGAGGCCCTTGCAGTCTGTGTCTGCTTATGTAGTTTTGCTGGGATGAGCTTTTAGGAGGCCATCAGTTGTCAGGCCCCTTGCAGATAAGGTGTTAGAACAGGAAGTATGTATCTGTCCCTAATGATCTCTGAGTTCCATATACTTCATCCCCATTCTACGTTAAGGTAGTGCCCCTTTCTTTCCCACTTTTTCCTAAGGTTGGAATTGGTTTGGGTCCATGGCATTGTAGAAAGTAAATGGACTGTGCTTTCAGGGTTGGGAGGCATGGTGTGTGTGTGCACAAGCACATATCTAAATGTTTACCAAAACGGAAGAGTAGGTGTTCTGAGAGCTAAACTAACTAGATGTGAAAGTGCATTTTAGTTTAAAAAGTACATAACAAAGCATTGATAGCTATAGTAGAGACCCAGATGTTACAAAGAATCAATGAACACTATGAAGGCTACTATAAAGGTAGCAAGTAAGTTTTTGCTTGTAAGTTTGCTCCTAAACAGAGGAGCGGTTTAGGAGTAAGTTTGCTCCTAAACAGAGGAGCAGTTTTTGGAAATTTGTGGGGCGGGGTAGGCAGGAGCTTTTCTGGAGGAGGTGATTAAATGGAAGGACCATGGGCTCCTGGGGCATCCTGTGCAAGGAGTTTAGGAGTAAGGACTGGGCAGAAACGAGGACTGAGCAAATCTCATGTGGCTCTAGGACAAGATGAAGAACCAGAAATTGAGATTCAGCGCAGAATTTACGAAGCTGCATGACTTCCTGGCCGAAGAAGAGCAACTGTTTCTTCAGAAGTTGAGCAAAGAAGAAGAAGAGACCAAGAAGAAGCGGACTGAGAACACATTACGGCTCCATCAGATAATCACTTCCCTGAAGAAGCTCATCTTAGAGGTGGAGGAGAAGAGCCAGAGCTCCATTCTGGAGTTGCTTCAGGTGAGACTGGCAGGGGAGGGGTTCGTTAACATCACCAACTAAACTCTCTTGCCTTCAGAGCTGAATGTCTTTCTTAGTGAGTGAGTTTAATAGAAGAAACGTTTTCTCTCTGTTGATGATTGTATTACTACTGTCGTAATACAATCAAATAATCAAAGATTTACTATTTAAAGGAACTTAATTCAGTACACTGTAGGTATCATTCACCTGGCCCAATAATTTATCTAGGATCTGAAGCACATCTAAGACTTTTCTATTTGTCTTATTTATATGTTTGTACAGGGTGGGCAAAAGACTCTGACTGTAAACCTACTTTTGCCCCACCCTGTACAAACAGGGTATGTGTCCACCTCAGGTAACTGGGAGGCTGAGCCACTGGGCCCCATAGGACACCTAGCACACAAAGCCACTCAATCAACTCAGGGAAGCAGCCAAAATGCAGAGACAAAGAAACAGGTCACAAGTGAAAGAAATGGAGGATACTGGATATAGAATTCAAAACCTTTGTTTTGAATTTGATATGAGGGGTGACAGTTTTCCATAGTATCAGTACACAAAAACATATTAGTCATTTTACTATTAACAAACTTTGGATTGTTTCCAGTGTTTACTGAAACAAAAAGCAGTTAAGAACATCTTGTTTTGGTGCACTATGTGTACATTTTCTGTCAGTTATGTATATGTATCAATGAGAGCAATCTCTGATCACAGTAGTTGTACCAATTTACACCATTGCTGCAATGTGTGTAAGATCCAGTTGCTCTATATCCTTACCAATACTTAGAATGACCAGTTCTTTAATTTTAGCCATCCAAAATGATGTATGGTGTTATCTCATGCCCTCAATCAGCACCTCTTCCCTCTTTCTGAAAGGTACATGGCGGTTAATGACTAAAGAGGTTGAGTACTTTTCAAATGGTAATTAATCATTTCCATACATTCCCTTTTTTAAAAAACAAACAAAACAAAACAGCTTTCTTGAGATATAATTCCTCCATTTTAAGTGTACAATTGAGCAATATAATTTTATCAAGTTGTTAAACCCTTACAACAATCCAGCTTTAGAGCATTTCCATAAGATCCGTTTTTGTTTACAGTTAATTTCTGTTCTTACCCCCAGACTCCCACAACCTACTTTCTGATTCTGTAGATTTTACTTTTTTGAATATATCACACAATTATATTATGTCATCTTTGTGTATGTATTCTTTCATCTAATATAATGTTTTTGAGTTTTATTTATGTTGTAGCATATATTAGCATTGCATTTGAATTCCTTTTTAAATTCCTGAGTAGTATTTCATTGTAGAATACAGCACATTTTGTTTATCTTTTCAGAAATTGATGGGCATTTGAGTTGTTTCCATCTTTTGGCTGTTATGAATAATGCTGCTATGAACATTTGTCTGGCACTCTGTGTGTGAATATATGTTTTCAAAACAGTAGGAGCAGATTTGCTAGTCATTTTGTATATTTAACTTTTTAAGAAGCTGCTAAACTGTTTTCCAAAGTGGCTGAACCATTTTACATTCTTACCACATCCTAGCCAACATTTGTTATTGTCTCTGATTGAAAGAGAACAGATGGAGAAGTTGGCAAAAAGCACGAGAGAGTTAATGTCATAGTGCTAAAAGAGAAAGAATAAAGTTTCAAGAAAGAGATTGATTGACATTGTCAAATGGTACAGAGGGGTCACAGGAGGAAAAAACCTACATTGTGTCAGTTCATTGGCTTTGGCAGCAGGAGATCATCTGTGACAAACAAAAGCAGCTGACAGAGAAATACTGCTCATAAAGTTGAGAGCCAGCTCTCAAGAAGGATGTACAAACTTACATCTTTCTTCCTTCTCTTCTCTTTACAGAATCCAAAAGACCTTTTGACCAGGTATGAACTCCTTCTTTCTTATGGGGATCTGCATGCAACGGTAAAGATACAGCTTGAGTAGAAGGGGAACAAGGCCGGGCTGCATAGGTCAATCTGGTCACACCTGGAGGGGCCCGCGGAGAGGGGTGCTGTTCACTTTACAAGGAGGACTAGCAGAGAAATTGTCTAAGCTTTGGAGTTGGAGCCTTCATAGGAGTTGGGGGTCTTAACCCAACTAGTTGTCTCCTAAGTTAGAAGAGCAGCCTTCTGTACTTTTTTTTAGGAGTGAGAACCAAGATGTAAACTACTCCCTTGAAGTCCTGGAGGTGAAGACTATGTGCCATATACCATTGATGAAGGAAATGCTGAAGCGATTTGAAGGTGAGCAGAATTTCTAGGAGTTGGAGCTCCCTATAAGTCTTTAAAATAAGAGAATAAACAGAGAGAAGTCTGGAAAGGAAGGAGGAAATAGGATATGAAGCCAACAGGAGAGTCGGGGGGAAAAATGGTAATTACTTAGGAATGAATGGATATATGCTTCATTCAGAAAACATTTATTTAGCCCTAGCCAGTTTGGCTCAGTGGATAGAGCATCGGCCTGCAGACCAAAGGGTCCTGGGTTTGATTCCTGTCAAGGGCACGTACCTTGGTTGCAGGCTCCTTCCCAGTCCAGGCCCTGGTCAAGGCTCATGAAGAAGGCAACCAATCAATGTATTTCTCTCACATCAATGCTTCTCTCTCTCTCTCCCTTTCTCTTTTTCTCTCCCTAAAAACAATGGAAAAATATCCTGGGGCGAGGATTAACAACAATAGAAAACAAAATAAAGAAACATTTAGCACATGCTATGTATTGTTATAAGGCACTAGTGATAAAAAAAAAAAAAAGACCTTTTCTAAGAATTCATAAGCAAATTGGAGGCAGACACATATCACAGTAATATTTTGGACTCCGGGTTTATCAGTGGTATAAAATATTATAGAAGTACATGGCGGGTGAAGTAGGGAAGTTTTCACAGCAGAGGTGACAATTTTGGCATTTGAGGGATGAGTAGGAGATTGCCATGTGGAAAAAGGGAGTGTACTCTTCAAGCAGAGGCAGCAACATGAACTAAAGATGTGGAAAATGGAGGGTATCCTGTGTGACTAAACCATAAAGATGAATTGTAGGGAAAGGCAGGGACTGAGGCTGAGAAGAGGAGTGTAGGAAAGGCCAAAGATAAACTTATGGGATCTCTAGGGAAGTATGGAAGCATGTACATGTTGTAAAAGCCATATAGGCAATTCTCGTGCACATCCCTGGTTAAGAACCATGCTGTGGATATCCCCATCTGGCTAAAATGAAGTAACAGGAACTCTGCCTGAAACTGTTTTTGTTAATTAAAACAAAACAAAACAAAACAAACAAACAAAAAAACAGTACTAGAAACAACAATTTTCAAAACACCAAGCATTAGGCAATGATCGCTTATAAAGTGAAACAGATGAGGAGATTGAGAGAGTTTTCAGTCTATCATAGGGAGGTTTAACCGAGATAATGCTAGGTAGACTTGTCTGAGTTGAGCAATGGAACTGAGAGTCTAGCGAGAACAAAAAAAAGTGAGAGTTTGCAGAGTACTGGAGAGGAGATGGCTCCACAGGGAAAGAACCCTGGTGTTTTCAGCAGAGTACTGATCAGAACAAGCTTGTGAAGAACTACCTGAGGTTAAGGAAGAAAGTTTCCAAAATGATTATAAGGAACAGTTCCTGATGCACATACAGGGCTAGGAACAATACCTGTTTCTACCAGCCAGACTAGAACACTCTTAATTCATGGTTACTGAATAGAGTTTTCAGGAAAGTTTTGCCTCATTAGTGGGGAATCATTTACCCTATACTGAGCAGTGCTTTGGACCCACCTAAAACATGAATGAAGACTCCAAATGATCAAATTATTCCTGAGTAACTGCATGCCAGGACAAGCTCAAAAGATTGATTGGGATTTTTAAAAATGAGTGCATGTTCACAATGTAAATGCACAATGTTTGACATCCAATCAAGGATTACCAGGCATGCAAAGAAGTAGGGAAACATGACTCATAATGAGAATAATTAATAGAAGTCAACCCAGGGTTGACCAGGTTATTAGAATAAACATAAGACATTAATACAGTGATTATAAATGTTCTGTAAATAGGCATATAGAGACATGGAAGATCAAACTTGGGCCTCATCCCAAATGGGTGGAAGGAGACTTAGGATAATAAGTTCCTTTCTGAGTTATCTGTGGGGGCCCTGTGGAGATGCCCAGTGAACAACTGGAACCGGTGAAGAGAAGCCTTGTTAACGATGACATTCATAGGTACCTGTACAGAGGACCAGCCAGCCAACAGTCTTGGTCTACTTCTGACTCAATAAGTCAGGATTTGTTAACATTTCTCCAAACTTTATGCTGGTTGTGAAGTCTTATGGCCATGATCTAACGAGCTCCCCATTTTCTAGGACTTAGTCTTTTGCAGCAGAAGGGAAATGAGGATTTCAGGTTGCTAGTGGCCCACCTGAGGCATAGTTGAGAGGCAATGAGGAGTCGCATGCCCGACAGTACACGTTGGGAGGAGAAAGATGGAGCTGAAGCTGGAATGATGGGCATTTCTGGAGGAAGGCTGGTGGTGAGCTCTCGAGTTATTTACCTTAGCTCTCTTTTCCTCTGCAGTGGCTGTAAGTGCGGCTGAAGACACAGGCCATCCCCAACTTGTCTTCTCCCAGGAAGGGAAGTATGTGAAAAATGGAGCACCCGCCAATTCTAGGCCATTACTTTCTTCAGCATGGAACTACTTCACTGGATGGAGGAATTCCCAGCAGAGCACACACTTTGTAGAGAGATTTCAACACTTACCGTGTGTTTTGGGGAAAAATGTTTTCACTTCAGGGAAACATTACTGGGAAGTGGAGAACCGAGATACCCGGGAGATTGCTGTGGGGGTGTGTCAGGAGGACATCATGGGGATTGTTGATAACGCAGAAATGTCTCCTCACTTGGGCATCTGGGCTATTTGTTGGAGTCCTGCTGGCTATTGGCCCCTCACAGGCTCCCCTGTAAATCCCGCCAAGCTAGAGTCAGCTCTTCACCGGGTGGGCATTTTCCTAGATTATGGGGCTGGGGATATCTCGTTCTACAATGCTGCGGATGGAATGCACCTACACACTTTCTCTTGTTCTTTTGTCTCATGTCTCCGGCCGTTTTTCTGGTTGAGCCCGTTAGCATCTTTAGTCATCCCACCAGTGACTGGAGGGAAGTGATGATGGCTGTTCTTCCCCACCTCAAGAATCCCTGTCTATGTCTCAGGGACACCATTTCTTGGCCCTCCTCTTTAACTTCATAGTGATCCTCATAGCACATCAGTACTGTCCACTCAGAACTCCAGTTTTGTGTTCTGTTTGTCTCCCTGTGTGTCCTGTGCATAGACAGATATGGCACATCCTATTGCCTTTCTAGCCACTGGCCCCACTTCTCAGCTTCTCCTCTGGCACTTTCTAATGGAACCGCTTGGTGTCCGCCCTCTGTGGCTTCAGGAGAAGCAGTCCCATGGGAGGTAATTCTGGCCAATGAGACAGGTTGGCAAGTTTTCCAGGGTGGGGGAACTTCCTGGGGAATATTTTTGTAGCCTCTAAAAAGAGGTATTTGGAAAGCCACAGCTCTTTTCTATATTAGCATCTGTCTTGGAACTGAGGAGAGTACAGTAACAGTGGAAAGGAAGAAAAAACATGGTCTTTGCTGGCATCAAACTGTTGGAATTTCCCTAATCCCAAACTACTTGTTATCTGAGATTATTGCTCCCTTTTTGTATGAGGCGATTTTAGTTGCATTTCAGTTACTTGTAGACTGAAGTGTCCCAACTGGTGCTATAGGCACATAGTGTGGACATCCCACGTTGAGGCTTATCTCATTTTTTCCTGAAACTTGAAAAATGTATGGAATCCACATTCACTTCAATTGCATAATTACTCTTTCCAGTAACTACTGATATCCTTCACTTTTCTGGATCAGAAAACTGACTCTGCCCATGTTACTGCTCTCTTCACCTGACCAGGTCTCAGCCGTCAAGTGTTCATTATTGTGTTAGTTATCATAGATTGTATATACAAGTTTATTGACATAGTGAAAGTGTTGAAAAACATTTAAGTATTTATACTGTGCTAGCCTCTTCACATAATGATTTCATATGACTCTCTAACAGCTTGGTGAGATGGAGATTAAAATCCTATTTTTACAAGTGAGAAAACAAACCTTTAGAGTAATTCACTCATTATTGCTTAGCTGGCAAATGGGAGTGTTGGGATTCAATTTAGATCTGTTTGAGATGAAAGTCACATTATTTTTTTCCTACTCTGCATTTATTTGTAAGTATTTAGAGAATGCAGATTATGGGTCAGCATAAATTTGTTTCTTATTTTCTTACATTTTATCTTATATATGTGTTTTTCGCTTTACCTTTATACTCTCAATTGTAAGCACTCAAGTGTATTGTGGAAGTTACTGGATAGTTATTTTAAAAATAATGATTGTTGCTCTCATTATAAAAGTCGTGCACTTCTTGTAGAAAATTTGGAATGTACAAAGTGTAAAGAAAATTAAAGCCATCAGTGGTCCACGATTACTAACATGTTGATGTGTTTTCTCCCAGATTTTCAATATTTTCTGGAGTGATTTAACAAGGCTTCTTTCAAAACTTCTAGCACCCTCCCTAACCCTTCCCCTGCCTGTGTCCCAGCCCATTCTGGCTTATCTTCCTATTCTGCCAGGCCAGTGTGATTTCATCTAATGATTTCTGCTCAGTTCTCCTTCACTCTCCAAGTTACTGGAGGCTGTGAGTTGAATGTGTCCTCCAAAAAGATATGTTGAAGTCCTACCTGTGAGCATGACCTTATTGGAAATTAAATTGAGGACATTAGGGTGGGACTAACCCAACGTGACTGGTATTCTTATAATTAGAGGGAAATTTGTAAACACACACACACACACACACACGAAATGCCATGTGAAGGCTTGGAATATGGCCATAGGAGAGATGGGAATTACGCTATCACAAGCCAAGGAAAGCCTGGGGCTGCTAGAAGCTGGGAAAGGAAGGAGGAATCCTCCCCTAGAAGCTGCCAACACCTGTGGACTCCTGGCCTCCAGCACTGAGACCATAGATTCCTGTGGGGTAAGCCAGCCAGTGTGTGGTGCTTTTTAATGGCAGCCCCAGGAAAGGAACAGGTTCCATCAGGACTTCTAGCACCTGCCTTGTTCATTTCCAGTCCTTGGGAAACTTGTCAGTACCTTTGCTCCTCTCCTTGTTCTGGGCTGTTGAACTAGGTTGATTGGCTCTGCTCCAAAGTCTCAATTGACTTAAAGGGGGCTCTTTGAGCTACTTGGTAAACAAACTTCAATTTTTCATCCCTTGACTTCCTTTTATATATCTGGTGGCAGTGATTCCAAGCTTTTTCTTCTTTTCTCAAGCTTTCATATCACTGTAGCGGGGATAAAACTTTACTTTTACCTATCTTAGGTTTTCAGATGTAATAGCTTTCAATTTTACTTGGAGTTTTCTTTGAGACTTTACTATGTTAAATGTATTAACTGCCTCATTAGGAGGGGCATTTATTATGTGGCCTTGAGAAAGCTTATTTCACCACAGACACTTTAGCTTTGGGAGCAGAAATTAACACTTCCCCCAAAACAGTTGGACAATGACTTTTTTTTTTTTTTTTAATCCTCACTGGAGGATATTCTTTTCCATTGAGAGAGTGAAAGGGAGGGAGATGGAGGGGGGAGAGAGAAACATCAGTGTGAGAAAGATACATGGACTAGTTCTGGTTGCCTCCCCAATGGGGAACCCTCAACTGGGGAGGGGAGAGTAAACTCTCACTTGAGGTACATGCCCTTGATAGGGAATCTAAGCCTTCAGTCTGTAAGTTGATGCTCTGACCACTGAGCAATTTGGCCAGGGCTGACAATGACCATCCTACACTTTCTCCACTTGATCTTGACCATCTCAGATTTCAACCTAGGCTTGTGCTGCACAGCCCCCGAAGTTGGTGATACATGCTTTGTTTCTGTAAACTATTCATGCTGTGTGATCCTGAATAGGGCTCTGTTAAAGTGTCCCGTCCCGTCCCCCCCCCCCCCACCCCCCCCCCACCCCCGGAGACTGGGCTTTTGCTATGGAAAACACTCTGGGCACATTTTTCAATGATTTCTAGTCCTCTTCTCACCCGCGCCCCCCCCCCCCCCCCCCCACGCCAGAGCCATGAGGGGGATCTTTTTCACCTTTTCTCTGAGAATTTGGTGGGATTCCTGGAGGTAAAACTAATGATATATGTGCCCCCTTTCCAAAACTGCAACCAAGTTTCTCACTCAAGCCAGTGTACTCAACCTTTGTCAAATCTGCCAATTAAGCTTATGGCTCTGGTGGGGTTTTGCTTCAGGTAAGTGAATCTGAGCTTCAACTCTGGATCTGTCTACCCAGATTTTGGGGTGGCAATTTGCCAGGCAGCCTCAGTTCTCTGCTGGGTCCGAGAAAAGCCATTGCTTTACAGCGCGCTCGCGCGCTCTCTCTCTCTCTCTCTCTCTCTCTCTCTCTCTCTCTCTCTCTCTCTCTTTCTCTCTCTCTCTCTCTCCTCTCTTTAAGGATATGAGTTATAACTTCCAAACTTTTTACATATTGGATCTGAAACTCGAAGTCCTCTATCATAATATTAAAAAATGTTTCTTGTAGACCTCTATAATGGTTAATTTTGACTGGGCTAATGGATATCCAGATGGTTGTAAAACATTATTTCTAGGTGTGTCTGTGTGGGTGTTTCCAGAACAAATGAACATGTGAATCAATAGACTAATTAAAGAAGATTGCTCTCACCAATGTGGGTAAATATCATCTAGTCATCTGAGAGCCTGAATAGAACAAAAAGGGAGAGGGAAGACAAATTCGTTCTCTGCCTCTGCTGGGACATCCATCTACTCCTGCCATTGGACATTGGTGCTCCTGGTTCTTAACCTTCAGATGTGGACTGACATGTACCCCATTGGTCTCTTGATTCTTTGGCCTTTGGATCCCACTGGAACTCACACCATTAGTCCCCATGATTCTCAGGACTTTGGACTCTAACTGAATTATACCACCATCTTTACTGGTTCTCTAGCTTGCAGACAGAGGACTGTGGAATGTAGTCTTCATGATCATGTGAGTCAATGGCCAATAATTCATCCTATTGCTTTTGTTCCCCTGATCAATACAATCTCATATAGTTGGGTCTTACTTTAAAAAAAAAATCCAGTCTGTAAATTTTTAACTATTCTTAAATCATTCACCTTTAAATTTATTGTATAGTGTATTAACATATACTATCTTGGGGTGGGGGCAGCTGGGGAGTGGTCAATGGGGGAAAATGAGTTTTATGTAATAGTACTTTAAACAATAAAGAATTTTTAAATAAAAAAATTGTATGGTATGGATTTAAAAAAAATATGAGCTATCTTTCTAGCAAAGGCAAGTGAATCTTTGATTGTATATCATTGCACTTAATGGCACAACTAGTGTAGGATTCTGTGAGCTGCCCTTGGACACTCCTAAAAAAAATATTATTACTAAAAATATATACCATCTTGCTAGCTGTTCTCTATTAATTTCATTTCTTCTATGTTTCTTTTTCCTTTTTCTGCTTTCTCTAATTTTGCTGAGCATTTTTGAAAAATCATTTTATCTCCTTATATACTTACTAAACTTCTTTTCGTCATTGCCATAGGGTTTACAATTCAAACTATGAATCTACCTTCAAATAATGCCACTTCATGTAAGGTGAAAGACTGTAACAATATGACCTTGATTCCCAGTACTTGTTTGATTGTTACACATTTCACTTCTTCATATGCAATAAATATCAACAAATGGTTGCTATTACTACTTTAAACACTTACTAGCTTTAAACATCTTCTGGTATGTTGAAAGTATGAGGGGGGTGAAATGACAATGTGGGAAAAAAGACAATGAAGAAACCCAGGTAACTGAGGACTTATAAGATCTTTGGAAAGATATTTCATAGAATACCCATGCTGATGAATTAGAATCTATAGACTAGATCCATAGGCATCCAAGAGAAACTCACAGGAAAGATTGAGAAAATCACTGCTCCTCTGGAGTCTGGATGCTTAGTACAGCCTTTTTTCTTATTGACTTGGTTGCTAAGAATGTAGGAGATAGGTAATTCTGAAGTGAAAAAGATTTTCAGAGTTAAAGGGATTAGGGTCCTCTAAATAAAATTGAAAGCACACTTATCTGCTCTTCCTCACAGTTTTGTCATCATTATTATATGGTGTAGACCTACAGAATGTTTCTTGACAGATCATCCTGGCTTTGTTTTTTCATTTAGCATGACACACACACTTGCAGGTCTTGCATCTTCATCCATTGTAAAAATCTCTGTCTTAATTGAACTGTCTAATTTATTTATACTTAATGATATAATTGGTATAGTTGAGTTAAAATCTACCAACTTTTTAAACTTTTTGCAAGATTGGTTCAATGTCTGCCAATTAACATGATACGCAACATAAACAAAATGAAAGATAAAAATCACATGATCATATCAATAGCTGCATAAAAGTCATTTGACAAAATCCAGCAGTTATTTATGATAAAAACTCAGCAAAGTGGGAGTAGAGAGAACATACCTCAATGTAATAAAGGCTATATATGACAGACCCCATAGCTGACATCATATTCAACCAGGGTAAACTAAAACCGTTTGTTTCCCTTAAGATAAGGAACAAGACAAGAATATCAATTTCACCAACCTTATTCAACATAGTCCTGGAAGTTCTAGTCATAGCAACCAAGCAAAAAGAAAAGCATCTATTGATACATTGGAAAGAAGTAAAACTGTCATTATTTGCAGATGACATGATATTGTTTATAGAAAACCCTAAAGTTTCCACCAAAACACTACTAGAACTGACAAATGAATTCAGTAATTTAACAAGATGCAAACTAAATATTCAGAAATCAGTTGCTTTTAAAAAATATATATATTTTATTGATTTTTTACAGAGAGGAAGGGATAGGGATAGAGAGTTAGAAACATTGATGAGAGAGAATCATCAATCAGCTGCCTCTTGCACAACCCCTACTTGGGGATGTGCCCACAACCAAGGTACATGCCCTTGACTGGAATTGAACCCGGGACCTTTCAGTCTGCAGGCTGACGCTCTATCCGCAGGTTTGGGCTGTTTTTTTTTTTTTTTAATACACCAATAATGAACTATCAGGAAGGGAAACTAAGAAAACAATTCCATTTACAATTGCACCAAGAGAGGTAAAATACATAGAAATAAATTAAACCAGGGAGATAAAGGACTAATACTCAGAAAACTATAAGACACTGAAGAAAAAATTGAAAAACAAAAACAAATAATTGGAAGCACATTTCATGCTCATGAAAAGGAGGAATTAACGTCATTAAAATGTCCATATTACACAAATCCATAGATTCGACACAATTTCTTTAAAAATATCAATGGTGTTTTTCTTCTTTTTTTAAATATATTTTTTATTGATTTTATACAGAGAGGAAGGGAGAGAGATAGAGTTAGAAACATTGATGAGAGAGAGTCATCGATCAGCTGCCTCTTGCACACCCCCTACTGGGGATATGCCCGCAACCAAGGTGCATGCCTTTGACCGGAATCGAACCTGGGACCCTTCAGTCCCCAGACCGATGCTCTATCCATTGAGCCAAACCGGTCCCGGCTCAATGATGTTTTTCATTGAATTATTTTCATAGATCAAATAATTCAAAAACGTATATAGAACCACAAAAGACTGAATAGGCAAGCAATCTTGAGAAAGAAGAACAAAGTTGAGGTATCACACTACAAGGCCATAGTAATCAAAATAGCATAGTACAAGAATAAAAACAAACATATAGATTAATGGAACACAATACAGAACCCAAAGTCTTGTAGCTGAGCCTTGATTGCTGTTGATGTCACTGGGAGGAATTGACATCCAGGCCAATTGGCTGTGGTGCCCAACTGTGACTACAGTGGGAGAGCTGCTGTGCGGGAGACACCTTATGGAGCAGGACTTGCTTCAATGGGGCTTTGGTGCTCAATGAGTCTGACCCTTAGGTGTGTCACTTTTGGATGTGTAGAGTTGTAATCTGGTATTGCCTGATACTGACTACTGGGTATACTGGCTCTTGGGTTTCCAGGGAGGTGTAAAGTAAGCCACACTGCCTGGAGCTACAGAGAGATCTGCAGATTCCTCCTCTTTGTGTCAGGTTTGGCAGTGTCCAGATGAGGCCCCAGCTGTGAAGCAAGGCAGGTTGGTGCCTGGTCTTGGGCCTTTTATTGTTAGGTTTATGGCTTCCTGACCCAGCTGCAGCTTGTTTGACAGGTTTTAGCCCAAGGAGAGGTCATTCATATGAAAAACCTGCTGCACTCAGCTGGTTGGGGTTATTAATTGGACGGGGTGGGGTCTCAGGGAATCACCAGGGTGGAGTAAACAGAACCAGGGAGGTCCAAGCGGAGGAACAATGACAGTTGTGAGCACCTCCGTCTGGAAGAAAGCCACCCCTGAGTTCCTGCCCGGATGCCAGGTAGTTCAGTTTCTCCTTATATGGGTCGAGGTCATCCAGAGCCTTGCCCTGGTGCTGGATTTCAGAGGAAGTGAGAGCTTATAAATTCAGTTGGTGTGCTGGCCTTTTAAGAGAAACAGTTGTGTATCTAGCAGCCTCTGTGCCACTTGAGCCCCAATCCGCACTGGTTTTTATAGCCTGTCGTTCTTACTGCCTATGGGGACTTCTTTTCCCAGCTCTGGGACCCTGGGCTGGGGGTCTGGTGTGGGGCTGAGACCCCTTCCTCCTCCCGTGGCCTCTGCAGAGACTATCTCCCTCCTGGTTAAAAAGCAGCACAACTGAGTGCCTGACCAGCCCGTTCCTTGCCTCCACACCTCCTTTCAATCTCAGTGCGCTGCCTTCTTTACTTCTCTAATTGTAGACTTCCATTAAGCTAGCTTTCTGGTGGTTCTGGATGATGATTGTTCTGTATTTTAGTTGTAATTTTGATGTGGTTGTGAGAGGGAGCAAGCATAGGCGCTTGGCTATGCCACCATCTTGGTTCTCCTCCTATTCTTAATTTTTTGAGGAATTGCCATGCCAGACTGTTTTCCATAATGGCTGTACCAGTCTACATTCCCACAAGCAGTCAATAAGGGTTTGCTTTTCTCCACAACATCTCCAAACCTTGTTATTACTTGTCTTGATGATAATAGCCATTTTAACAGGTGTGAAGTGATATCTCATTGTAGTTTTGATTTGTATTTTCCTAATAGTTAATGAAGTTAAACGTCTTTTCATCTATCTGTTGCTCATTTGTATGTCTTCTTAGGAGAGGCGTCTGTTCAGGTCCTCTGCCCATATTTTTTGTTTTGTTAATCCTCACCTGAGGATATTTTTCCCATTGATTTTTTTTTAGAGAGAATGGAAGGGAAGGTGAGAGAGAAACATTGATATGAAAGAGACACATCAATTGGTTGCCTCCCGCACCCTGAGTAGGGCCAGGGACTGAACCTGTAACTGAGATATGTACTCCTTGACCAGAATCTAACCTGAGACCCTTCAGTCCATAGGCCAACACTCCAACCACTGAACCAAACCAGTTAGGGCTGCTCATTTTTAAACTGGATTCTCTTTGTTTGGTGTTGAGTTACATGAGTTCTTTATACTGTATTTTGGATATTAACCCCTTATCAGAGCTATTGTTGGCAAATATCTACTCCCTTTCTGTTGGCTACCCTTTTATTTTTTGTTGGTTTCTTTTGCTATGTAGAAGCTTTTATGTTTTATATAGTCTCATTTACTTATTTCTGCCTTTCCTTCCCTCTCTGTTGGGGTCAAGTTCATAAAATGTTCTCCATGACCAAGGTCCATATATTTAATACCTATGTTTTCTACTGTTATTTATTATTTTAGATTTTATATAAGGTCTTTGATCCATTTTGAATTACATTTTCTACATGAGGACAAACTGTAATCTAGTTTGAGTATGACAAACAGCTAGGGTGGGATATACTACCCTATTTCCCCAAAAATAAGACAGTGTCTTATATTAATTTTTTCTCCCAAAGTTGCACTAGGTCTTATTTTCAGGGGATGTCTTATCTTTCCATGCGCTAGGTCTTATTTTTGGAGGATGTTTTATTTTCGGGGAAACACGGTAGTAGTAAGTGCCTGCCTCCATTCTTTGACTTCTTTTTTATGGATATGGCACATGGAAAACACTCAGAAGGGCATTCGAGACTAGATCTTCCTCATGCTGTATTCTCAAAAGGTTTGGATGAAAAGAGGCTAGAGAAATGTGGATTTCAAGATAGAAAATAAGCCAGAAGACACTAGGAATTGTTTCTCTACACAGTTAATTGGCCCTGGGAGATAATACACTCATGTTATCTTTAAAGACACGCTCTTCAAAATATCTGATTCCCCTGATCCCTGCAAACCAACCCCAAACAAAGTCCTTTGGGAACGCTTATCTCATTGCACACAGCACAGCCTAATTGGCATTTTAAGAAATGGTTTCCAGCAGAGAATCGGGATGTCCTCTGGGTTGGCATCCCTGACAACATATATGTAATGCCTTTAATTTGCCCCAGCTGACATCTTAGGTTCTCAGGGGTAGGCTTACAAATGCTTTATTTCTCACAGGTGATGCTCCACTTCCTTCATGATTGCTTATGTCGGGTCAATGTGTCCTCATTATAATCCCTATCATTGCTGCCAAGGAAACATTTAGGAAAAGGTTACTGTAAGAACACCAGTGCTAGAGCCAAATTCATATTTTACTAAGTAGGGAAGGAGCTAAGAAAACAGTGCCTTGAGTGATCCAAAATAGCAGAAATCTGCTCTTTTCCTGTTGGAACCATGGAGGGTGCAGAAGAGAAGAAGAAGATTCCTGCTGTGCCAGAAACCCTCAAGAAAAAGTGAAGGAATTTCGTAGAGCTGAAGATCAAGCGCCTGAGAAAGAAGTTTGCCCAGAAGATGCTTGGAAAGGCAAGAAGGAAGCTCGTCTATGAGAAAGCGAAGCACTATCACAAGGAATACAGGCAGATGTACAGGACGGAGATTCGGATGGCTAGGATGGCAAGAAAAGCTGGCAACTTCTACGTACCTGCCGAACCCAAGTTGGCATTTGTTATCAGGATCAGAGGTATCAATGGTGTGAGCCCAAAGGTCCTAATGGTGCGGCAGCTTCTTCGCCTTCGCCAGATCTTCAGCGGCACCTTTGTTAAGCTCAACAAGGCCTCCATGAACATGCTGAGGACTGTGGAGCCTTACATTGCTTGGGGGGTACCCAAATCTGAAGTCAGTAAATGAATTGATCTACAAGCATGATTATGACAAAATCAACAAAAAAAAGAATTGCCCTGACAGATAATGCATTGATTGCTCGATCTCTTGGTAAATATGGCATCATCTCATGGAAGATCTGATCCATGAGATCTACACTGTTGGAAAGCACTTCAAAGAAGTGAACAACTCCCTGTGGCCCTTTAAGCTATCTTCTCCTTGGGGTGGGATGAAGAAGACCACCCATTTTGCAGAAGGTGGAGATGCTGGCAACAGGGAAGACCAGACCAACAGGCTTATTAGAAGGATGAACTAAGGTATCTACCATGGCTATTTTTGTAATCTGGTCAGTTAATAAACTGTGTTCTTCAAAATTGAAACACACACACACACACACAAAACCCCCCTATACACACACACACACACACACACACACACACACACACAAAAACACAAAATAGCAGAAATCCCAAAACAGATGTTCTTTCAACTCTGAACTCATTGATGATTAAGCTGGTAGAAATTTTACCTTTTAATCAGGTGGTGATAATGGAAATTCTTGTTCTCTTTTAAAAATCTTTTAAATAAATCTCAGAGAGGAAAAGAAATACATTAGTGCTGTTGAAAACTGTTTGGCTCAGTGGATAGAGTGTCAGTCTGTGGACTGAAGGGTCCTGGGTTTGATTCCGGTCAAGGGCATGTACATTGGTTGCAGGTACATCCAGTAGGGGTGTGCAAGAGGCAGCTGGTCAATGTTTCTCTCTCATCGATGTTTCTAGCTCTCTATCCCTCTCCCTTCCTCTCTGTAAAAAATCAATAAAATATATTTTAAAAAATACATTAGTGATGAGAGGGAACTGGTGTTGGCTGCCTCTTGCACGCCCCCTACTGGGGATGGAGCCTGCAAACCCGGCATGTGACCTGACCAGGAATTGAACTGTGACCTCCTGGTTCCTATGTCAACACTTAACCACTGAGCCACACCGGCTAGGCAATTAATGAAATTTCTTATTGCCTAAGCTCTCATTGCTATTTTGGGATGGAGCTCATATATTGTATATGTTTAGAGCCAGAGAAACTATTGAGTATATGCATGATTCAAAGAACCAAATAATAGAGGTTAAAGAAGTTCAGTTACTGAGGATCCAAGATGGCTGCTCGGGTAGACACCTAACCGCAGCAGCACACAACAATTTCAATGGAATACAACTAAAATGTAGAGTGGACATCGCCCAGAGCTACAGGTAGTCGACTGACTGAAAATTCTACAACAAGAAGGAAAGAGAAAACCAGAAGGAAAATCAGAGGAGCTGAAAAAAAGCCTAAGGTATGGAGACATGCTGCGCGCCCGCACGTGTGCGCGCGCGGAAAGGTGGCAGCAGGAGAGGAGGAGAGGGCTGGGTGATGCCTGGCGTTCCCTAACAGGAAGGAAATAAAACCTCCAGCCTGGGCTGAACCCCCGAACCTGCAGCGCTGAGCCCCAGTTATGGGCCAGATCTTGGGGACCCAGGCTCTGGCAGGGGGAGACTGGGCTGTGAGGCAGAATCCCAGGGGAGCAGCGAAAAGCAGGGCCCCCGGAGTCGCGCGCACATTGTGCGCAGAGGACTGAATGTTGACTCTGATGCTGGATTACCCTAGTGTGAAGAAACAAAGCCTCCAGCGGCGCTGAGCCTCAGTCCGGACTGCTCTGAACCCCAGTTCTAGGCCAATCCCTGGGGACCCAAGCTCAAGCAGAGGGAGACGGGAAAGGCCGAGCCCCCGGAGTCGCGCACATTGCTTGCAAGGGAAGGAATGTTGACTCTGATGCAGGATTGCCCTGGAGGGAAGGAAACAGGAGCCCCGGCCGTGTTGGGCCCCAGTTTCTACTGCTCTGAACCCCAGTCCTAGGCCAGACCCTGGGGACCCAGGCTCAGGCAGGGGGAGACGGGGCTGTGAGGCGGAATCCCAGGGGAGCGGCGAAAAGCGGAGCCCCCAGAGTCGTGCACACTGTGCGCAGACGCGCACAATGCGTGCAGAGGACAGAATGTTGACTCTGATGCTGTATTGCCCTGACGGGAAGAAACAAAATCTCCGGCGGTGCTGAGCCCCACTCCCGACTGCCCTGAACTCCAGTTCTAGGCCAATCCCTGGGGACCCAGGCTCAAGCAGAGGGAGACGGGGCTGTGAGGTGGAGTCCTGGGGGAGCTGCGAAAAGCGGAGTCCCCGGAGTCACGCACACTGCGCGCAGAGGACAGTCTGTTGATTCTGATCCTAGACTCCCCTAGCGGGAAGGAGAAAAAAAGCTCCAGACTGGAGGAATGCGACGAGGAGCAGGAGCCCCTGCAGGACACCAGCCAGCCGGGCACCAGAAAGGAGCCGGGCGACGGGGCCCCCGGGGGTTGGGGGTGGTGCCCCTGAGCCTTTGAACGCTGAGCGCGGGCAACGGAGCCAAGGCCGGGGGTTGCTTCCTGGGCGGCGCCGACCCCGGAAACAGGCTGAAGCAGTGCAGGAGCCCGCGGAGAACAAAGGGGTGCCACAGGCCAACCTGCTGAGCTCCCAGGACAAGGAGGAAGAAACCAAAGAAGTTCTCAATGTGAAGAAATCAAGTGAGAGCAAAAGATAGTAAAATTACTTAAGAAAGAATACAAAGAAGATCTTGAAAAATCAAAGACTAAGTCAGAACTCAACTCACCAGCCAACATTGCAACATAAATGCGTTAAAAAAAAAAAAAAAAAAGGACAGAACGGTGGAATGGCAGCGGCCAGGCCTAGAGTGGCCAGGCACAAGGCAGTGGCAGCTGGACCCGGAGCAGCAGCAGCCAGAACCAGAGCATCAACAGCCAGCACTGGAGCAGCCAGACCTGGGGTAGTGGCAGCCAGGCCTGAGGCGGAGGCGGCCAAGCCCAGGGTGGCCAGTCCAGGAACACCCAGACCCGGAGTGGCCGGGCCGGGAGAGGCGGGGCCCAGAGCAGTCGGGTTGGGAGAAGCCAGGCCCAGAACAGCAGTAGCCAAGCCCGGAGCATCCAGGCCGGGAGTGGCCAGGCTTGGAGCGGCCGGGCCCGGGACAGCCGGGCCCAGAGCAGCCGGGTCGGGCGCGGCCAGGCCCGAAGCAGCAGCTGCCAGGCTGGGAGCGGCCAGGCCCGGAGCAGCGGCTGCCAGGCTGGGAGCGGCCAGGCCCGGAGCAGCCTGGTCATGTGCGGCCAGGCCTGGAGCAGCAGCAGCCAAGTCCAGAGCAACTAGGTCGGGAGCAGCAGTGACCAGACCCGGAGCAGCTGGTTGTGGAACGAACCAGAGCAACAGAGGCCAGGCCCGGAGCAGCCAGGCCTGGAACAGCTTGCTCCTTGCCTGCTCCTGCCCCATGGCTGCCTTCAGACATGGCTGGAAACTTTTGCGGGAACTTGAGGGTCTGCTGAATCAAGTGATGAAGGCTTAGATCTGGATATGTTGAGTTAGTATAGCGCTGGGGTGTTGATCTGTGAGTGCCTTGGGTGGGGCCTGGATGAGGCTGGTTGACTTATTTGGAAATGTCTTTTGTGTGAAGTATATCATTGGGCATATGGAGGTATTATTGATATGAGAAAATGCTAAGTAACTGATTTACTATCTGAAAAGGGATTTACTATCGGGGAAAGGGAGGGAGGAAGAGACTGAACATAAACTGTGCACCTATGGATGAGGACAATGGGGAATGGGGAGGGGGCAGAGGGTGGGATGGGAACCTGGTGGAGGGGGGAAGAAATGAGGAACCTTTGTAATAATATGAACAATAAAGATTGATTTAAAAAAAAAGAAGAAAAAAAAGAAACCTTAAAAAAAAAAAAAAGAAGTTCAGTTACTAAACTGTTTTGATATGTGCTGATGGAGTTCAAAATCTGAGCACAGATTGCAAGAACTTTTCAGAGTTACATGTACTGTATACTTGTACTCCTAGTGATGCTCTGTCACTAGGATAATTAGTGCAAACGATGATGACTGTGTAAGGACAATATCTTCTATGCCATTCTACCAGTAAATGGCGGTTTCCAGGGTCAGAGAAGGAAGAGTGATGAGCACTTCCTCAACAGTAGCCAACATGTGAGTCAGTGTGGGCCTATCCTGTCCTTCCATTTCACTTACATGTTTGTTCTGCCTATAAGTCTCTGGGAGAAAATTTCAGGTGAGGTCCTGTGGGGGTGAGGTACCCAGGAACTAGATTAGAAACTAGGGCATCTTTGACATTGTCAGCTTATTTCCCCATCCCTTAAGCCAGGGGGTGATATTTGGTCAGTCCATGAGGAAAGCTTTCTGAGAAGACAGAGGAAAAAAGTCACTTGAGAGCCACAAAACAGAATGGGAAATTATTAGAACAGTTGCTTAAGGGAGGAAGAGAGACATGAATCAGACGATGAAGAAGTTTACCCTATGGAGATTTACAGAGAAAGATGGAAACTAGTAAAGAAAGAGATCGGTAAGTATTATATATGGGCACCTAATTAAGTGGGTTTTAGGGAAAGTTGGGCTGTTAGTCCACGAGAAGCTGAGTTTGAAATAGCAGTGTGAAGTGAAAGCCAAAAACATGAAATACTAGTCTTCATTAATGAGGGGACAGGTAGTGAATTTTTTCTTTAAAAATTATTTTATTAATTTCAGAGAGGAAGGAAGAGGGGGAAAGAGAAACATCAATGATGAGAGATGTTTCTGCACACCCCATAGTAGGGATCAAGCCTGAAACCAGGGCATGGGCCCTAACAGGGAATCCAACTGTGACTTTCTCAATGATGCTCAACCACTAAGCAACACTGGCTGGGCTGTGAATTCTTTATTAATGGTCAAATTATATTTTGAAGAATACATTTAGTACTGAATTCTTTACGTCAAAAAGTGAGTAGGCAATCTGAAATGCTTAACGATCTATAATGATGATTAGGAGGAAAAACACAAAGTTGGATAAGGTAGATATTTTAGGAATTAATTTAGATTATTATTATTATTTTTATGTTGGGCTTCACCATGGAGAGTAAGCTCTCATTCTGATCTATTCATGTGAGAATTAAGAGATGATTAGAAAATTTGAGTAAAAATTTGAGGCACTCATATTATAATCCCAATCTTATCAGCCTGCCCTATATTTTGAAGGCTTACAGGTCTAGAAGTATTTGTGGCTTTGTTATGTGTAAAATTGGCACTCATATGCATCTCTTTAAACCATATTTAATCTTGAAACAATGACAATACCAAGTTATCCTTCTACGTAACATGATACAACTATCCCATATACAGCCAGCAACATGTTAACTTTATTCCAAAAAGAGGAATAAAACACACCAACCCTTTCCCTGTAAAAAGATATAATTTTTTTTGTCTTTTGGTGAAATCCATCCTACTATCTATTTCATACTCCCCTTTTATATCCTGTGACTAAATAATGGGTTATGACATTAACCACATTTAAAAAATTAAATTTATTGGGGTAATCTTGGTTAATAAGATTATGTAGGTTTCAAATGTACATTTCTGTAATACATGATCTGAATATTGCATTGGGTGCCCAATACCCAAAGTTAAATCATCTTCTGTCACCCTTTACCCTTTACTATCTTCCAACCCCCTCCCTCTGGTAATCACCATACTGTTGTTTGTGTCTATTGAGGTGTTTTGTTTTTTTCTTATTTGTTCATTTGTAGCTTTCAGTTTTATATCCTATATATGAGTGAAATCATATAGTTCTTAACTTTTTCTGTCTGACTTATTTTGCTTAGCATGATATTCTCAAGGTCCACCATGCTGCCACAAATGGCAATATTTCATCTTTTCTGTAGCTAAATAGTATGCTATTGTGTGTATGTGTGTATATACTACACATTCTTTTTCCAATCACCTATCAGAAGACACTTTGGTTGTTTCTGTGTCTTGGCCACCATGAATAATGCTACAATGAACATAGGAGTGCATAGATCTTTGCAAATACTTGTTTTCAAATTTTTTTCCCAGGTAGATAACCAGAAGAGGGTTTGCTGGGTCACATGGTAACTCTATTATTATTTTTTTAAGAAACTTCCATATTGTTATCCATAGTGGCTGTTCCAGTTTACATTCCCATAGCAGTAAATGAGTGTTCCCTTTCTCCACAGCCTCTCCAACACTTGTTATTACTTTTTTTTTTTTAACAGAAAATAGTTATCCCAACAGCTGTGAGGTGTATCTCATTGTAGCTTTGATTTGCATTTCCCTAATAGCTAGTGAAGTTGAGCATCCTTTCATCCATTTTTTTGCCATTTGTATGCCTTTTTGAAATAAGTATCTATTCAGGTTCTTTGTCAATTTTTTTAAAACTGGATTGTCTCTTTGTTTGGTGTTGAGTTGTATGAGTTCTTTTTGCTACATTTTGAACATTAATCCCTCATCAGAGCTGTTGTTTGCATATAACTGGGAATAGATGGAGATAGTATTATAAGAACCCAATAAGCTGGGTCTACTTATTTAGTCACCTCTCTTATATTACACAATATGTAATACTCTGTATAGACACTGAGAAGATAAGTGAATGTACAGACTCCCTAGTCATCCATCCAGTACAGTAGAGTAAGTCCATCTTCATTTCTGTTTTTTTATTCACAAATTACACTGAGATCTCTGGTGTTGGGGGATACAACTTCTTTGAAGAACAAAGTGTAAGTCCTTAGGAAAGTCAGGCTCCACTTACAGTTCCATCTCTCAACTCAGCCTTTAAAACAATGGGTTTTTTTGCTTGAATAATTCCTGAAAAATCTAGTTCCAAGGGAATCTGCAAATGTTAAACAGCATATGAGGACCAGTTAATGAAGCACTGTCAACACCAAAAGCAAAGCAGATAAGATACTTTGAGGACAATAATGCTTTACAATATATAGAAATTACTTTTAGCATAATATATCTTTGTTTCTTTATACTTATTCAGTGGTCAGTGAAAGCATTCATCAGTATATTCATTCAAGAAAATATCAATTACAGCATCTATTCTGTATCAGGCCAGAGACAAAATCATATTGGTTTGTGCTTATTTTTGGCTTGAATTTTAAGCAAATGAATGGATTTTTGAAATTTAAACCAGATTCTTAGGCCTTATGAAAAACTATTTAGAAAAGCCATACATAATTCATTTTGTTCATATTGGAGCTTACAAGGTAACCTGAGTACAAATTACACATTTTAATTATTTGAACAATCCATCACTTTTAAAGAGTCCAGTCACTTCTCCCAGTGGAAGCCTTCTAGTTTCATGATGGGAAAAGGTATTTGTCAAGCGTTGTGCCTATTTTCTAACATTTCTTGGTTCCCAGTGTAAATAGTGAACTTCTGAATAGCGTTTTGACCTAAATATTGTTTTAGTTCTATTTCCACCCAGTCACTCCCTCAGTGTTGGGGAGCCATCAACACAGTAACCTTTAGATCTCAGTTCACTGAAGGGCAAGAAAATTGTCATGGAGGGTGAAAAGCACAAGCCAGAGATGACTGGGAGCTTTCAGGGAGCGTCTGCCAGAGGCCCACTTCCTCTCAGGGCTAAGACCCCCTTTGTATGTACTTACAGGACTGCTTCACAGCTGCCTAAAGCCACAAATAAGATGGAAACCATCTCTAACCCTCTTCTCTGAGAAATCCTACTTAAGGAAAGGATCTGCATAATAAATATACAAGTCCTAGAAATAAGCCTTATTAGAGGGCCTTGCTTGCTATGACTCAAAGACAATGATTATGTTCTTCAGAGGAGAGATTCCAGATCTTCCATTAATGTAAAACCTTCCTATTTTATAATTTCAAGTAGCATGTATATATTTCCCCTGTACACAGACCAACACACGTAGAAAATGTACATTACAAATGCTATTTGTTAAAATTTCCAAATTAAATCATTTAAAATGTGGATTCATGATCTCCAAATCAAGTGCAAAATACTCTTTAAGCAATTCCTGAATGAACACAAGGCACCATTGGGAATTTATGAAAGGAATAAAATGAGGTGCTGGACTTGAAGATATTCTTAGATACAAAGAAAACGTAGAGTACCAAACTTGATGGCTTAATTATAAAGTTTTCAGTTTGGTAGGATAGTGATGATACCAGCCTGCAGTAGCAATAACATGACAAGAGAAAAAAATGGGCTCTGGACTAGATGGGAAGCCTCTTAGAAGGGCTTTGGGAGTGAACTAGGACTTGAAAGATGAGAGCAGAATGAGGGAGAGAGTGAGAAAAACATCATAGAGTTCATATTAAGATGTAAAAAACCTAACTTGATTGCAGTCTGGCTCCCAGAAGCAGGTTTCAAGTAGCCAGGATGGTCATGGACTGTAGGAGTTCTTACGTCAGGCAGAAATGCTTTAAACAACCTTGGCTGCACATGAGAACCAAAGGGGGTGCTTTTAAGGCCACACAGGATGGATTATTTTAGAATCTGAGATGACCCAGGCATAGGATTTTTAAAAAGATCCCTGCTGATTTCATTGCATAACCAGGGGTTGAGAACCCTATCACAAGAGCTTCTGCAAGTTCTGGTGGGAAAGAGCAGTGTTCAAAAGTCATGACCCAGTTACCATTGTACGTCAGGACTGTGCACAGCACTTCCCCTTCCTTCCAGTGGACTTGAAACCAAATTTAAGCTTTTCTCAAAGGACTCTACATTATCATGTCACACTAACCACATTGACTCTTGATTGCCTTTGTAGTTGGATAGTTATAAAAACACAGGCTTAGCACTCCAGACTACCAGGATTTTCGAGGTTACATGTAACTCCAGATAGATTCTCTGGCCAACAGAACAAAGTATTAAACAACGAATGAGCACACACATGCATACATACTTCAGTTTAAGAAAAACGCTCAGTCAAGCATTATTCACACAGAGTGGTAACGTGTTAGGTTTCTGACCTGTGTTTCTTCGCAAGTTTTGAAGGAGAAGTTCTGCAGAACTCTGACGAGAGCAATTTTTATGTTCATGAGAGCAAACCTCATGCCAATGCAGTTTCGGGGTCCAGTTCCAAAGGGTGTGTATATGTAGGGATTTATTTTGTTCTTGTTCTCCTTACTGAACCTGTTCATGTAACAGAAGATGCAATCACTTAGTGAAACACGAACACCACGAGAGCCACATGCTTGGGGTTCTTAGGCTCCTCTGTGAGTAGGATACAGAATACTCCTTTGGGCTAGTCAGTGAAATCCTGCTGTAGTTGTTTTGCTGGAAGAATGGTAAGCTACAGATCCTTTCCATTCCCTATATCCTCTATGAGCTAACAGTATCATTGAAGAGATGACATGAATGCTGTTTAAAGGAAAATTTATCTTTAAACACTAAATTACATTCAGGGTTTTGAGATGCTCACACTCTGAAAGGCAAGTATGAAATGGGACTCTTTGGAGAAAAAGTAGGTCCCTGCCTCCATCAAACTCATGTTGGTCACATGCTCATGGAGGAAGGAAGTAGGAATTGTTATCTCTCATTAGTTAAATTGTTATTTTCTTCCCCTTTCTTCCCTTGACCCCTTTCCTCTCCTCCCTTCCTCTCACCGCTTCTGTCCCTCTCCCATTGAGTAGCTTAAATCAGACGACTCATATGGGCATATGATGCTCCTCTACTCTAGTATCTGTGATTTCCTTGCCTACCTGTTCCACTAGGCTATAAATTCCTTGAAGGTTAGACTTATGTTTTATACAAATTTGATTCCTCAATATTTTATTCCATTAAGGGGAAATGTGGATTTGGGAAAGTGATCGTGGCATTGTGGTTATGTATTTTTAGAAGGTTCTTATATTTTGGAGAACATTGGAATATTTAGAGATGGTGTGCCTTAAAGTAATATGGGAATTAGGAGGATGGTAATAACGGTGTGTGAATGGGGCAGCAGACTTAGTTTGATGGCTGTAAACATGTAATTGGGCACACATAGATGAATTAAAAGCATTCCTTAGACTCATATCTATAGAAAATGATTTTGTATGTGTCATATATTTGTGTAAATGTCAAATTCTCCATAATAGGCACTTTTTAACATTTGGATTTCTCACTGCCTTACCCACTTCCTGAGATGGTAAGCAGTTACTCTCTGTGGATGACTTAATGATCACAAGAGCAGTACAATCAGTGGTCTCTGGTTTCATGTTCATGAAGCTATGAGGTGTGGGGGCAGGGGAAGGGAAAACTGTTGAGCTTAGAAGAAACACAGAGGCCCCTTGGTCCAGAAAACAGAGGATTTGGTCACATCTAACTTCTTTCTTTTCTTTTTTTTAAATATATTTTATCGATTTTTTTTACAGAGAGAAAGGGAGAGGGATGGAGATTTAGAAACATTGACGGGAGAGAAACATTGGTCAGCTGCCTCCTGCACACCTCCCACTGGGGATGTGTCTGCAACCAAGATACATGGACTGGAATCAAACCCAGGACCTTTCAGTCTGCAGGCTGACACTCTATCCACTGAGCCAAACCAGTTAGGGCTAACTTCTTCTTTCAACAAATACTATGTGTAGACAATGAGCTAGAACTAAGAACACTATGCAAATGAGCGAAGGCCCCTGCCATTAGGGATCTTACAGTACGGCTGACGAAAGCCTAGATTCCAGCTAATGCCTTCAATAGTTAATTCCAATTTTGCTCATTGATACAATAAATGGGAAACATCAGCTCTCTCTAGAATTCAAGCTATGCCCAAAGCTAGACCTTCTTGGCTCTAAATTTCCAGAAGAATATGCTAAAGACCATCTTAGGGGGAGGGTCTCAGGTGTCTGGAGAGCAGGTGACGTTTCTTTGGAAGTCATCAAATACTGAGAGTAGGAGGAAGCTGACACGGGACTGTAGCCAAAGACAGACCAGTGACTTGTGTTCACCTCTGTCCTCAAGGGGCTGCTTAAATCACCAGCGATGAGGACCTCTCAGGTTCTCATAATGCACTAAAGCACTCTCCCAATAATGATAAAGGCGTGGCCACCAATGTGAAAAACAACAACAAACCACAGCAAAACAGAATGCAGGTACGTTGGTGTAAATTCAGAGAGCTAATGAGAACAGCACAGAAAAGTTTAAAGAAGTAAAAAAAAAAAAAAAAAAAAAAAAGCCTACATTCCTAAAGTCAGATAATGATTAAGTAATTTATGGCATAAGCATATAGTCACATATGCATACATATTTATATGTATGCATACCTACATATGATGGTTATATATAATAGGACACTGTTTATAGTTTACTGGTAAATAAAGTAAGCAGTTCAAAATAAAAATATATATTACCATTTTAATTTTAAAAATCTATACTTAGAAAATGTCAGTAATGACATACATTGCATTACTAATGAGGCCTATCTTAAGGTATTAAGACTATGGACAGATACAATTTTTTTTTAATCTAGCCTAGAGTTTGTAAAATTTTTGTCAACAAACAATGATTACTCTTATAATAAGAAAAAACAATCTTGTAAAAACAGAAAAATGTACATATAAATGACTGTACAACCACATGTTCGTCATCTATACTAAAAGACGTCAGAATGTGCCCAACCAGCCTGGATGAGGTTCCCTTTCTCAGGGGCCCAGTACCTTTCAGGACGGAACTCCTCAGGCTCTGACCAGTACTTTGGGTCTAGGTGAAGAGCATAGCTTGGCACCAACACTACCGTCCCTTTGGGAATGAACACCCCATTGACTTCCACATCCCTCTTACACATCCTCTCAAGTCTACCAGCAATTGGGTACAATCTGAGGGATTCATTCACCACCATGTCAAGATACTCCATCTGTGCCAGGGCATCATAGGTGGGGGTTGCCTGGGAAGAAAGAAACAGATTCTGATAAACTGAGATTTGAGATCAACTTTCAACTCAGTCTATGTAGTTCTATAGAAATGTTAGGAGCTCCAAAGAATAAGTTATTTGGGTATAAAAACCTTAGGATTTATAGATATTTTAATATCTATCAGGTCCTTTGACCTGCCTTAATGGCCCACTGAGATGTGTGGAGTAGTTATGACTATGGGGGGCATTGGGGACAATACCCTAAATGGGACCCCAAACCCCCCACATTACCATGTAGTGATTTTTTTTTTTAAACTCATGTGAGTAATAGATTATGACCTATATTCTTAACTGAAATATGCTAAGGTTTTTTTTGTTTAACCTTCTCACCTTTTTTACCTAGCCCCCTTCCCTTCTGATAGTCTATTCTCTATATATGGGTCTATTTCTATTTTTAATAGATAATTTAAAAAATCAATTCATTTGTAAATATAAGGCATTTAGAATAGACAAATATAGCGAGAAGTATATGTTAACTGTAGTGTTGTTGTCATTGTAATTCTTATTAAGAGGGGAGGACATAATACTTTAGCTAGCCTGTTTCTTAGTGACCTTTCCATCTTATTGCAATAATATGATCTCCAATATAGGCTTACCCAGAGAAGAAAAAAATAATCTCTAATTTAGTTGGACCCTAACATGTATCTCTATGTTATATTTGAAGGACCTATGACACAGAGAGATCTTAAGACCTATCCAAAACACCCAGTCTGGACTCAAACTCATGTCCTCTATTTCCTACACTATGTTCTTTTCTGTATGCCAGGCTTCTCCTAGGTTGCAGTTTACCCAAGGTAGCAGATTCCAGGAATAGTGCCAGCTTTCCACACCTTCTGTATCCATGCCCTTAGTCATCTAACTCTGTGCCCTCCTATTATGATGCTGGGTTGGCCATGGTGCATGCTTTGAACCACATGTGTCAAACACAAGGCCCGCGGGCCAAATCCGTCCCGCCAGGCCTTGCAATGTGGCCCGCACCGCGCTGTCATCACTGCACTCCGCTGCGTTTCCATCACAATGACAGTTTATGACTGTTCAGTAAACCATTCAGCCCGCGATTTAGGCTGGATTTTAGATTTTGGCCCCTTCTCTGATTGAGTTCGACACCCCTAATAGACACTTGAGCAATCAATTCCTATTGTTAATTGCCACTGAGGTTTAATTTTTTTTTCCCATTTGACATTATTGTAATAACAGATAACTGACACACAAGACCAACACTTTTTTCAAAGATCTTATGTATCTCTAATAACAAAAATTACCTATAGTTTTTCTTTGTTTTTGTCTTTTTTTTTTATCCTTCCTAAATAGCATAAGTAAAATAATTGGTGATTACATTCTTTGGAAAGATTCTCCTAGAAAGTGTTGAGGAGGCATTCTTGATAAGGCTTTCCATTCTCCCTCGTCCTCCAGGTACCACCCACTCACCTTATTGGGAAATGTTGCATCAATCTCCTCTTGCAGCTTCTGCTGCACATCGGGGTGAGTGGCCAGCAAATACATCAGGAAAGAAAGAGAACTGCTAGTGGTCTCATAGCCGGCAAAAATAAAGATAATAGATTGGGCAATAAGCTCCAGATCAGTCAGAGCTGAAAGGAGAAGAAAGATATTTTATAAAGCAGGTCAATGTACAACACCACAGTTTAGATTATGAGAAATCCAAATGAAACTCCCAAACCCTTATAGGACAAATTGAAAAAAATAATTCAGCTTAAATTGGGAGTGTTTTGCACTCTGATGTGTATATAATAGAGGCAGAAAAAGGCAAAAAGATCTTCATCTGTTTTTTCCCCCACCACGGTCTATTCTATTCTTCACCATCTGCTTCTGGTTATATCAATCTGTCCACAACATAGCTGTGCAATTTGAAGACATAGCGTTTTGTGTCACATGCACAGTGTTATCAGTATGTCCCTTGGAGAATCCCAAAAGTAGTTTAGCTACAATATGGGATAAGTTTCTCCCCAGGAAATTTTTAAATTATTCTAGATAAAGTATACATGGATAATTTTTTTAAATGTCTTTTTAAATATATATATTTTTATTGATTTCAGAGAGGAAGAGAGAGGGAGAGATAGAAACATTAATGATGAGAGAATAACCAATCCACTGCTTACTGCATGTCCCCCACTGGGGATGGAGTCTGCAACCCAGGCACACACCCTTGGCACACACCCAGGAATCAAACCCGGGACCATCCCCCCTCGCCCCCCATCCCCCCGTCACCCCGAGTCTACAGGCTGACACTCTATCCAATGAGCCAAACTGGCCAGGGTTCTGGATAATTTTTAAGAGACTGCACTAAGGCTTATGCAGGGGGAAATGAAGGATCTTTCATTCAAAAATATTTGCAGAAACTTAAGAGAATGATATTGTGCTACACATAAAAAATGGTTACTCTAAGTATTGTCCATAGACCAGCATCATCAGCAGTATCTGGAAAGTTATTAGAAATGTAAAATATTGCCAAAACCGGTTTGGCTCAGTGGATAGAGCATCAGCCTGCGGACTGAGAGGTCCCAGGTTCAATTCCGGTCAAGGGCATGTACCTTGGTTGCGGGCACATCCCCAGTAGGGGGTGTGCAAGAGGCAGCTGATGGATGATTTTTCTCTCATCGATGTTTCTAACTCTCTATCCCTCTCTCTTCCTCTCTGTAAAAAAATCAATAAAATATATTAAAAAAGAAAAAAGAAATGCAGGATATTAAAACCCATATGAAAACTACCGAATCACAGAATCAGCCATCAAGAGATGTGAATGATTTGCATAACTAGAACAAAAAAACACACACCAAAATTTATATAAAACCACAAAAGTCCTCAAATAGCCAAACAATGTTGGGAAAGAACAAAGTTGGAGGTGTCACACTACCTAATATCAAACTATACTACAGGACTATAGTAATCAAAACAGCATAGTGTTGGCATAAAAACATATATAGATCAATGGAACAGAATAGGGAACCAAGACCTACTGTATATGGTCAATTAATATATGACAAAGGAAACAAGCATATACAAGGAAGTAAAAATAGTCTATTCAATAAATGTTTGGAAAATTGGACAGATATGAGAAGGAAAAAAAAAGAAAGAAAAAGAAACTAGACGATCTTTTTAAAAATCCTCATCCAAGGACATGCTTATTCAGTGAGAGAGAGAGAGAGAGAGGGAGAGAGAGAGAGAGAGAGGCTTCAGTATGTGCCCTGAGTGGGGCTGCGACTGGGGACCAAACCTGCTGCCCAGACATGAGCCCTATTTGGGATTGAACCCACAACCTTTCAGTGTACAGGAGGGTGCGCCAACCAACTGAGCCATACTGGTCAGGGCCTAGACTATCTTTTCACACCGTGTACAAGAGTAAGCTCAAAATGAATTAAAGACTTAAATGTAAGATTGAACTATAACAATGCTAGAAGAAAACATAGGCAGTAAAATCTCTGACATTTTTCTTAGCAATGTTTCCCCCCTGACATATCTGTTTGGGCAAGGGAAACTATAAATAAATGGGACTATATCAAACTAAAAAGTTTACACAGCAAAGAAAACCATCAACAAAACAGAAAGACAACCTAGTGAATTAAGGTCATCAACTACCTCACTGGCCCTCTGAAGCACGCCTTGTTTACCTTTATGGGAGTCTGTTTCTTTGGAATTCTGAGAGTTAATCATCAGCTGAAGTAAATCCACTCGGTGCTGGAAGCAGAAGGAGAAATTTCAATGTTAGAAATAAATCAGGAGTGCAATACTAGACCTAGCTGATTTGGCTCAGGAGACAGAATGTCAGCCTGTGATCAAAGAGTCCTGAGCTTGATTCTGGCCAAGGGCACATAACTTGGCTGCAGGCTCCTCCTCGGCCCAGGCCCCAGTCAGGGCTTGTGCAAGAGGTAACCAATCTCACATCAATCTCACATCGATGTTTCTCTCTCTTTCCCTCTCCCTAAGGAAAAATATCCTCAGGTGAGGATTCACAACAACAACAAAGTGCAATACTAAGTTTCTTTCCTGATGAGATGGCCCTTTAAATCCAAAGGTGTGCCTGAGTTATCAGTGAATAAAACATCCAGCTACAAATCCTAGAGAGCAGGATGTTTCCTGAGAAAGATCCAGCCATCGTGCCCAACGGTTTTTTGGTCCTCACTCTCTCTGATCGCCAGCTTCTCTCACTTTTGAACACAGCTTCCTGGCCAAGCAATTCCCTGCTCCCTCTCCTGTCACGCCTGTATGCTCACAAAAATGTCCCTGTCCTCAATACTTTTTTTCTCCAGCCTTAAGTCTTTAAAAAAAAAAAAAAAAAAAAAAAATATATATATATATATATATATATATATATATATATATATATATATATATTTTATTGATTTTGTACAGAGAAGAAGGGAGAGAGATAGAGAGTTAGAAACATCGATCAGCTGCCTCTTGCACACCCCCCTACTGGGGATATGCCCGCAACCAAGTACATACCCTTGACTGGAATCGAACCTGGGACCCTTCAGTCTGCAGGCCGATGCTCTAGCCATGGAACCAAACCGGTTTTGGCCAGCCTTAATTCTTTTTTTTTTTTTTTTTTTTTAATATATTTTATTGATTATTTACAGAGAGAAAGTGAGAAAGAGAGCTAGAAACATTGATGAGAGAGAAACATCGACCAGCTACCTCTTGCACACCCCCTACTGGGGATGTGCCCGCAATCAAGGTACATGCCCCTGACCGGAATTGAACCTGGGATCTTTCAGTCCGCAGGTCAATGCTCTACAGCTGAGCCAAACTGGTTTCGGCCAGCTTAATTCTTAATGAAGGGCCACATAGGTGAAGCTCCTGATATTTGAAGAGTTCATTGGCAGTTTTTCTGTGAGCAGCTTCAAGTGCCACTGTCCCAGAACTCTCCACAACATTCAGTGCTATTCTGGGGTGCCCAGCCCGATCCCCATGGCCTGCAGACGTGCTTGTGCTGGCCTCCAGGCCCATGATGGCAAAGCTGGGTTAGCCAGCTTGCAACCTCAATGCCCAGAGAAGACTACTGCCCTCTCCAGTCTCTGAGCAGGCTCCAGTTTAACACAGAGCACTTCCCCAGGGGCCTGATGACAACTCCCACTGCAGGATGTGTACAATAAGAGGCTTGGAATTGATGTGATTCTTTGCCAATTTTAACTCTGGGCAATTATACCAGGGAAACAAATTTTAAACAGCAATTTTTATACTTTGATAATTTAAGGAAAGTGGAAAACTTTTCATCTCAACAATATTTATGCAGTGATATACTGACCTTTGTGCCCATTACTATATTACATGTTAGACAGTGTCTCTCTGACTCATCTTTTCTTTCCTTCCCTAACCTCCACCTTCTTCATTCCCCATAAAATGTTAGAACTTTCCTCCTGTAAACCTACAGTCCTTTATCTATCTAAAGAAAAAAAAAGTGCACAAATCATATGTATCCAGCTCAATAAATTATCAAAGAGTGAACACACTCATCTAACTACCACCAGATCTTACCTTTTGTTTATCTTGGAGGCGACTTTCTTTCATTCTTTTTACAGATTTTTTAAAAAAATCAGTTACACTTTTTGGAAACAGAAAAATATTAAATGCTTCAAAAACTGGGCCAAGGAATGGAAAGAGTGCTGTAAGAAAAAAAGAAAGCACAATGAAAATACGAAATGTTCCGGGAGCAATTATAATTTCCTCTACCAATGAGAAGAGTAAAAGACACCAGACTTCTCAACCAGCAGTCAGTATTTATCTATCTATCTATCTATCTATCTATCTATCTATCTATGTATCATCTATGCCACATGTTTTATCCATTTATCTGTTGACAGACACTAGGTTATAAAAATGATAGAATTATACATTTTAAATAAATGAATTATATAGTATGTGAATGATATCTCAAATGAGCTGAGAGAGAGAGAGAGAGATAGAAGAAGTGGGGAAAGGAGGGAGGAAATAAAAGAGAAAGAAGAAAATAAAACAGTAGTTCACGTACTTATGCAGAGAATGAATGGATCAAGGAAATTAAATTTTAAGAGCTTCTTGGTATTTTCCACAAAGGGATCTTGTGGGTTGTTGAGGGAATCGATGTTCACTCCAAATGATGTGCCAGTAATCACATCCATGCTGTAGGCCCCAAAGATGCTGAGTAGTGAAAGACAGAGAAAATTAAAATCAGCACTTTTACTATCCTTATCCAACGCAGACAATAGGCAGGACATGTAAATTCATATACTCAGACAAAGACAGGGAAAGAGCCACACAGCTGTCAAAACCTTCTGTTAGATCATCTAAAGGATCTATGCTCCTGTCACAGTCAATCATGAGGTGTTTATCAGATGCCAGTCATGGCACTGGCCCTGTGCTGGGTTATGGGGACACCAAGGCAAGTTAGACCCACCTGTGAGCAATAGGAGATCAGTCAGAGGGATGGGGACTCAAAGTCAGACAAATTACGGTGGCGTGTTTTGAGTCTGGACAATAGTAGATACTGTGCTTGAGCAGGACAAAGGGTAGGTAATGACTCCTCCTAATGGAGTCAAGAAGGGTGACACTGATCTGAGTCTTGCCTCACCACAGTGTCTGCACTCAGAGCTGATTCTGCTTCAGCACGTTACAGAACAGCAGCACCTGGTCTGAGTTGCCAGGAATGCCATCGCTCCTTCTCTGCACTCTTGCTGAAGCTCCTGAAAGACCCACCCTCCTCAAGTCCAGTGATCTCAGGTTGCCTTTAGGGCACATTCATTTCCTTAAAATGTAAGAACTAAGAATGTTTCTGGTTTAAGAAATAATTTTTAAAAATCACCCCAAAATCAATTTGGTGGAACCCCATAGGTAAGTGATCATATGTCACCAGTTTTCCCAGATCAGCCCCATTTTACCTCCATTGTTCCTGCATAGGAACATAGTTAAAAGTATCTTAATTTAGACAATAAATGTCACGCTCACCCTACCCATAGTCTATACAGGACCACCTTTAATTTGAGAGTAAAGAAAGGAGAAGTGGCGGTAAGGTTTATTATTTCATATTTTGCTGATATCCTCACCAAAATCATAACGTTGTTCCAAGTTACACACTGTAACTTCCCAGCCCCACCCACTGCTCACTAATACATACCAGTGCCTCCCCCTGCCATATTTCACATCCTCTACACGAAAACTTTGGTACAATCATGTTTCTACTTTCTGAACTATGTATTTTTGTCTTCAAGAATATCCAAGGTGACAACTAAGCAGACAGATTAATCCTGGTTCATGTGCACAGGAGGAGATCTTTCTCTCCTGGCTGCCCTGCCTTTTTGGAGGAGCCACATCCTCTTGGGTAGCCCACTGGGGTTCTAACACCGCACACCCACTGTCTGGTCATGATAGTACTTCAGCGGAATTCGGCTCTGGCAGGCGGCTGGGGGTCTTGGAGCAGAGCTCAGAGTCTCAGCAGCTGGCCTACTACTCACTCTTTCAAGGTGATGGGCTTGCCTTTCTCTGCTTCCTTCTTCAGGTTGTTCACCAACCCATCTGCATACTGGCCAATGATGGGGAACATCTAGACACAGAATACAACACCACCCAAAGTTAAATATGAAGACTCAAGACCTAGCTTTCATGGAGTAGTAAGTGATATTTTATAATGTCACTTCTAGGACATAAAGATAAAAGGCCATTATTAGGAAACTCAAATTCAGCAGGCTACCCTTGGAAAGAAACTGTCTTACTTTCTACCTGTCCCCAGATGCATTATTTAAGTTTCAAATTAAGTATCCTCTTATACTCTTACCTCCTTGAGCTTTCCACTGGTGAAGGTTGGAGACAGCAGTGTTCGAATTCTCTTCCAAGTTTCATCCTCAGATACAGAGATGGCACTTTTCATAAATCCCACAGCAGGAAAAGGCTAGAGTTAAAAGCAAAAGACATTTTGCTCTGAGTAAGTTTGGAGTTCTCAGCAGTCGAAGAGAATTTGTTAAATGGGCATCAATTTTTCAACAAATATTTAGTGACTGTCTACTTAGTGGCAGGACCTATGCTAGATATTCAATAAATACTTATCCCCAATGCCTGGCATCTCATGAGGGGGCAGGAGACATCCAGCCACCTGATGTGGTTTCCAGCCTTTATTCCAATCATATTTTCAGTGCAAATTGCCCATGTTTTAGAGAAACTGCTTTTTCAGGGGGAATAAATAGGAATAAGTCCTGGTATATCCTCCAGGGCTGTGCAGAACAGAAAGGGATTCTTGACCGATAGCCAGATAGCTTTAGAAAATTCTATATTGCTTCAGACCAGTTGTCTTTTACTTACATATACAACATAAGCAACCTGAAAAAAAGAATGTCTGGACATGGTGATTTTTTTAAAAAGTAGTTAATACTTAAAAAATTATGAATCTATTTGTTATTATTAAAAATAATAAAATTAGCCAAGACCGGTTTGGCTCAATGGATAGAGCGTCGGCTTGGGGACTGAAGGGTCCCGGGTTCGATTCCGGTGAAGGGCATGTACCTTGGTTGCGGGCATATCCCCAGTGGGGGGTGTGCAAGAGGCAGCTGGTCGATGACTCTCTCTCTCATCGATGTTTCTAGCTCTCTATCTCTCTCCCTTCCTCTCTGTACAAAATCAATAAAATATATTTTGGAAAAAAAAATAATAAAATTACATGGAAATCCTTATATTTTTCTACCAGCGATAGAAGAAGAAAAAGAAAGATAATTCTATTTCTCAGGCTGGGACTGGCCTATCAAACCAGTCTACTTGAGACTTTCTTCCTTATTTTAATACTATGTTTTGTTTTAAGATGTATATCTCCATTACACATCATGATAAAAACAACAACAACAAAACAACTCATCAACTAGGAAGAGAAAGTTTCTTAACTTGAAAAGAGCATCTACAGCTAGCATCACATTTACTAATGAGAGCCTGGGGGAACACCGTCAGAGGCTCCAGCTTCTGTTGCCCACAAAGAACAATGAGACCGCTGTCCACACGCAAAAATAGATCTAGGAGAGTTCAGTAGTTCACTCAAGGATCCTCAGTCACAGAGTGCAGAAAAAAGCAAAACACAACAACAACAACCCTGAGAATAACTGAACACATGGACAGGGAGGATAGTTCCATTTCGCCTGCATCCTGTCGTCCCCAGGCCAGCACTGCTCGGGGCCAGGAGGGAACTCGCCAGCAGAGAGGCTTGCCCTTGTTGCTGAAGGAACAGCAGGGTAAGCGCCAATTTCCTCTAACCTTCCAGGGCGCTGTACCCATGGCCTGCTTTGGTTTCACTGTGCCCATTCTGAAAAACCTAGTGACAGCAAAGAACAGAGAAGAGCAGGAACTGCTAGCGCAGTCATTTGTCAGAAGCTATCATGATTTCCCGTGTCCTGCTCTGCAGAAGACCCCGCCAGACCCCAGCAGCCGCTGAGGAAGCCAGCAGCCAGCACAGCTGCTGGGAACACCCTCCGGTTTGGCTGCTGCTGGTTCCACAGGTTTCCACGCTTGCAGAGTCTGGCATGCTGACCCCTGCCCTACCACCCTCCACACTCACTAGAGCTGCCCGCGCTGTGCCACCGCCCTGCGGTGGGGTCTCCCCCGGGGCCAGCACTGGTGTGCGTGGCTGCGCGTGTGCATAGCAGCAGCCCAGCTCCCCGCAGCTGCTCCGTGGGGGCTCAGTAGCAGGGTGGCTGCCTGAAGGTCCAAACCATGCACCTTCGGAGAGAGAACAAGCCCAGCCTCCCTTGTAATCTGCTCCAGCCCAGCCACTCCTAAATAGGACCTGCCCCTGTCTCCAACAAGTCCCACAGTCCACTTCTTCTCCAGATAACATACTGCCAGGGGACTTGGCAGGTCAGATCCTGTCCCTCCCACCTGCTAGGCGGGGCAGGTGATGGATGAAGGATAGCCTTTTCACAAATGGTGTTGCAGCAAATAGACACCCACGGGGGGGGGGGGGGGGGGACCTCCACCTACAGTTCACACCTCACACAAAAATTAGAATAAGATGGATCATATACTTAAATGTACAATATAAACCTATATAATATTTAGAGAAATAGGAGAAAATCTTTGGGGCCTAGGGCTATGAAAGGAGTTTTTGGACTTGGGCACAGAAAGCCCAACTCATAAAAGGAAAAAATTGATAAATCGGCTTCATCAATTAAAAAAAAATGTTTGCACTGCTAAGGACTCTCATTAAGGAAAAGATAAGCTACACACTGTGACTATAAAAGATTAATGAGAGGAAGTCTTATGGTGATAGAACAGTTCTATCTCATTGTGGTGGTAGTTACACAAATCTATACATGTGATAAAATTTTATAAGCAACACACACACACAAATGAGTGCAGATAAAACTGTTGAAATCTGGATAAGCTCTGTGGATAGCACCAATGTGAAATATCTGCTCTGAATTGTCCTATAGTTATATAAGACATTACTTTTGAGAAAAAAAGAATGAAGTGTACATGACATGGTACCTACATGGATAAATTTTTGACAACTTTCTGTTTATCATTTTTTCAATATTAAAAATAACAATTTAGTTTTAAAAGGAATGAATACCTACCCGCCGATTTGTGAAGATAGAATAACATTCTTTTACTAGGACTGCTTTGATCAACTCTGGATCCGTGATCGCCAACACAGGCTGCCGACCATCATAGAACCTATGTTGGGGAAAAAGAGCTTATTGAAATGAACAAGACAGCCCAGCTGGTGTGACTCAGTGGTTGTGTCAACCTCTGAATCTTGAGGTCACGGTTCAATTCCTGGTCAGGACACACGCCCAGTAGGGTGTGTGCAGGAGGCAGCCCATCAATGATTCTCATCAATGATGTTTCTATTTCTCTCTCCCTCTCCCTTCTTCCCTAAAATCAATGAAGATATGTTTTAAACAATAAAGGGAACAAGCCAGTTTCTGCAGCTGGAGCCACTCCTGGAAGTCTAGACTTACATTCTGATGCTCCATAATCCACATTCCTGGAGACCATTGTTACCGAAATAACAGAACATTTAAATTCGGCTGGTGTTTTTCGTTGTTTTTAAAGTATTACATATGTCTCCTTTTTCCCTGATTGACATCACCCCCACCTCTCCCACCCCCGAGGGCAAGTCTCCATGCCCCAGTGTCTGTGCCCATTGGTTATGTTAATACCCACACATACAAGTCCTTTGGTTGATCTCTAATTCCCCCTCATTGTTGTTTTGATTTGTATCTCTCTAATAATTAGTGTCTTTGAGCATGTTTTCATATGTCTCTTGCCTTCTGTATGTCCTCTTTTACTCTTTTATTAATTTTTATTATTTAAAAAAAATTTTAAATATATTTTATTGATTTTTGTACAGAGAGGAAGGAAGAGAGATAGAGAGTTTGAAACATCAATGAGAGAGAGTCATTGACCAGCTGCCTCTTGCACACCCCCTACTGGGGATATGCCTGCAACCAAGGTACATGCCCTTGACCGGAATCGAACCCGGGGCCCTTCAGTCCCCAAGCTGACGCTCTATCCATTGAGCCAAACCGGTCCCAGCTATATGTCCTCTTTTAAAAAGTTTCTATTTCAGTCCTTTGCCCATTTTTTGATTGGATTGTTTATCTTCCTTTTGTTAAGTTGTATGAGTTCTCTGTAAATTTTGGAGATTAAACCCTTATTGGAGATAACATTGGTAAATATGTTCTCCCATGCAGTGGGCTTTCTTGTTGTTTTGTTGATGGTTTCTTTTGCTGTGTAGGAGCTTTTTGTTTTGATGTAGTCCTATTTATTTTCTCCTTAGTTTCCATTGCCCTAGGAGCTATATTGGTAAAGATATTGCAACAATATATGTCTGATATTTTGCTATCTATGGAGTCTTCTAAGATTTTTCCAGTTTTCCATCTTAAATTTCAGTCCTTTAGCCATTTTGAGTTTGTTTTTGTGTATGGTGTAGATTAATGTTCTATAGTTTTATTTTTTTTTTGCATGTAACTGACCAAATTTCCCAGCACCATTTGTTGAAAAGACTGTCTTGATCCATTATATGCTCTTGTCTCCTTTGTTAAATATTAATTGAGCATAATGGATTAGGTCAATTTCTGGGTTCTCTGTTCTGTTCCATTGGTCTGTATGTCTGTTCTTGTGCCAGTACCATGCAGTTTTGAGAACAGTGGCTTTGTAATATAGCTTGATATCTGACATTGTGATCTCTTCTTCTTTCTTAGTATTGCTGTGGCTATTCGGGCTCTTTTTTTTTTTTTCCAGAGTCTTTTTTTATTCAGATGAATTTTTGGATAGTTTGTTCTAGGTCTTTGAAACATATCATTGATATTTTAATGGGGATTGCATTGAATCTATAGATTCCTTTGGGTAGTATGGGCGTTTTAGGGATGTTGATTCTATCATTCCATGAATATAGTATGTTCTTCCATTTGTTTATGTCTTCCTCTCTCTCTCTCTCTCTCTCTCTCTCTCTCTCTCTCTCTCTCTCTCTCTCTCTGTCTCTCTTTGTGGAATTGTCAGATTTTTTAAAAATATATTTTATTGATTTTTTTACAGAGAGGAAGGGAGAGATAGAGAGTTGGAAACATCGATGAGAGAGAGTCATCCATCAGCTGCCTCCTGCACGCCCCCCCTCCCACTGGGGATGTGCCTGCAATCAAGATACATGCCCTTGACCAGAATCGAACCCAGGACCTTTTAGTCCTCAGGCCAATGCTCTATCCACTGAGCCAAACCGGTTTCGGCTCTATCTCTTTTTTTCAATGTCCTGTAGTTTTCTGAGTACAGGTCTTTTACCTTAGTTTATTTCTAGGTATCTGAAATTTTTTGGTGTAATGGTAAATGAGATTTTTTTTTTTCTTAGTTTCTCTTTCTGTGAGTTCATTATTGGTGTATAAAAAGGCCAAAGATTTCTGGGTGCTAATTTTGTATCCTGCTACATTGCTGAATTCATTTATTTAGGTAGTGTTTACGTGGGAATTTCCTATACCAGTCTTCATAATTTTTGTATGTTTAAAATATTTCATTATAAAAAAAAGTTAGATTAGTAAATAGATGAAGGCCAGAAAATTATCTGAGTAGGAATAGCCACTGCAACTGGCCGAGAGTACTTTACAAAATCCTGCATCTCTTCAAAGTCAGAATAATAGAGTAGATAAATCAATACTTATATATACTAAACCTCTATTGAGAAGTCTTGGCTTAAACATTTTTTAAAACCCAAACTCCATATGCATGGAGGAAGTAAAAACAAAGCTGAGCAGATATGGTTTTCCATTCTGTTTACCTAGACCCACGGCCCTTTTTCAAAAGGGTATAACAAATGCAAGTTTAAAATAAAAAATTTTGGATTTTTAATTAACAGTCAATCATATGGGTAAGGGGTTATGATAGACATTTATGGGGATAGTTTAGAAGGGTTTGCCCTGGCTAGGTGGCTCAGTTGGCTGGCCTGGTGACTCAGTTGGTATTGTGAGTTTGATCCCTGGTCAGGACAATGTTTCTCTCTCTCTCTCTCTCTCTCTCTCTCTCTCTCTTCCTCCCTCCCTCTCCCCCTACTCCCTCTCTCCATCTTTCTCTTTCTCCTTTAAATCAATAAAAACATATCATCAGGTTAGGATTTTTTTAAAGTGTGGAAAAAGAAAGGTCTGAAATAATGCATTTTATTCAAACAAAGGATACCTAAGGGAAAAAAAGTAGAGAAGAGGGGAATAATGAGACGCTGGACAGAAAGTGACACCAGGAGTTCCTAGGCCATCAAAGTCTTGGGAGTATGATAACCATCAATTCCTATCTTGATTCAAAATGCAAACCTGGACACCTGGTGACATCTGGGGTCCTGGCAGGACAAGTCTACAAGAGCTTTACAATAGGTGGCTTTATCCTAAGAGGCTCTGGGCTGAGATTATCCTGCATGCATGGGGCCCCCAATCAAAACCACAAGTCAATCCAAAGGGATTTTCCCAAATACTCACCCCCATATCTTTCCATACTTTTTAAAACAGTCCATGTCAAAAGCCCCAAAACCCTGTAAGGAGAAACAAAATTAGATTATTAGCATAAATGTACTGAACTCTACTTCTAACTGGGACCAGTATTCTCAAAGCCCTTGAAGTTAGGCTTACTGTCTCACACGCAGATAGAAGGAAACTCTTATTCAGATGTGTCTTGGGAAACAGAGAGAAAATGGAGATGTTTGAAACACAGAACTGGAAATCACTCTTGAATTTTCTTCAAGTAGTGTTGACACTCGACTTACCCTTATCTATGATACCTAGTAACTCCTTGTCTTTTTTTTTTTCTTTTTCTTTTTGCAGTTTTTTTTTGTGTTTTGTGTGTGTGTGTGTGTGTGTGTGTGTGTGTGTTTTAAATTTCTTTATTGATTAAGGTATCACATATTTGTCCTCAACCCCCATTCTAGTCCCCCACCCCTCCCCACTCATGCCCCTACCCCTCTATTGTCTTTGACTGCTGGTTAGGCTCATATGTATGCACACAAGTGGGTTTTGATATCTAAATCCAGCCTACCACCAGGAATGCTCAGGGCCTACTCAAGAATGCAAATAATCCTTTCCACTAATATTTACACAGTAAAATAAGATTGTTTTAGAGTAATAAATTTGACAGTAAAATAGTAGACAAGTTTTCAGGCTAATTTAAATAGGCTAATTGAAATAAGCGAATATTCTAGAAAAATTAATTGCACTGGACAAAAAGCTGTTCCTAAAGTGTTAACTAAAATTTTTATTGGTAGTTCATCTCATGATAAAATTTCACAACAGGAAATGAACCTAAAGCAGTCATATTTTAATGCAAAAAATTAAAATGTAAAAGCTATCAAGACTATATTATAAAAATTTCAAAAGCCTCCTAATATTTAAATCAAAAAAGGGGAAAAGTAGAAAAATATCATATAAGGAAAAATATCCTGTAACTAAATTACATCTAGAAAATTTTTACTTTAGAAAATCAATTGTAATGCTAACAGCAAGACACCCATGAAAAACACACATGGTGTCAAAACAAGCCAGAGGAAAATTATTTGGGCAAAAAATGAAAAAGGATCCCAATTCAAATTTATAGAAAATATTCCTTTATTAACTCCTTGTCTTTTTAAAGGGTTTTTGTTGTGAATGTGCTGTCTCTAAAATCTCATATCCTCCATAGACACTCCAGAAATGAAGCGGAGAGGGAGTAAGGGTGACTTTCACTCTCTTTGACCTCCTGGTCAAACATCCTTTTCATTTATCTCATGAGTCTTAGCAGAATTAGGAAGCTTAAGACACCAGTGACCACTTTTAGTCTAGCAGGTTTAGTCTAGATGTCTAAGGCATCTTTGTTGAGTGAGAAGTGAGTGAGTGAGTGAGTGAGTGAGTGAGTGAATGACCAAATGACTCGCTTTCCAGTTTTCTACCTCAACACAGAAAGATTGGTAAATGTCACCACTCTAGGAGGACAGAGCAAATGAAAACACTTTCTCTGTGTTTTCACTTCTGTAATTAAAAACACACATCTTCATGTTGCTAAGTTTCAGATATTTGATATTTTAATTATGCAAAGGAAGGTCTCAGAAATGTGGGTCTTGGGGTACATCCATAAGGAGTTGATCTGGGGAAGGTGGAGAGGACATTATTGCCTTTTCAGTAGGCAAAGTTCTTTAATAAAGGCATTAAGACCTCACCTGGGAGGATGAGCATTTCAGAATCAAGCCTCTCTCTTTCAGGAAAGGAAATCTGAGGCAGAGAGCAGTCTGCACAGAAGATTCTACTCGCTGGCCTAATAAACATGACTCATAACTTTCCATGTAAGGGTCAGGCCCTGTGTAAAGCATAGGGCTGCATTAATCATAAAGGCTCAGCCAAAATTAGCAGTTCATGTGTCATCTAGGACATTCCATTCAGTTAATTTTTAAAGTATATTTTTATTGATTTCCGAGAGGAAGAGAGAGGGAGAGATTAAAGCATCAATGATGAAAATCATTGATTGGCTGCCTCCTGCATGCTCCCTAATGGGGATCAAGCCCACAACCTAGGCTTGTGCCCTTGTCCAGAATAGAACCCAGGACACTTCGGTCCATAGGCCAACACTCTATCCACCATGCCAAACAGCTAGGGCCATTCAGTTAATTTAATTTTAAAATAATTTCATCAAATCATCTCCTTTCTAATAAGGAGAGAATATGCTAATTGACTGCCACACCCTCAAAGATGGAGGCGCCCACAGCCACAAGATGGCAGTGCTCAGTCCTCTCAGCCCCGCCCTCATACCTGCCTCCAGAGTCCCCCATCTCCTAGCCCCCCAGGGCCAGCCCAAGGCATAGGCAAGCCTCAGATGGTGGCTGCTTAGCTGCCCAGGGTCACCTGAAACTCAGGTAACCAGGGCTGGCCAAGGCTTGTGCTATTGGCAGTGGTAGCAGCAGAGGTATATGGGGGTTGCCTTTCCCTGATCACCAGGTCGACTCCCAGCCCTGAGCGCTCCCCTGTGAGAGGGGGCAGGCTGAGCTGAGGACCACCCCCCCCTCCAGTACATTAATTTTCATGCACTGGGCCTCTAGTTTCATATAACTCTGCTTTCAGTGTAGTGTTTTTTGTTTGTTTGTTTTTTAAGCCACACAATTCACTTAGAGATTAAATATTTGAAGTTGAGGGACAAACTCAATCTTGTCTCAGTTATATCCACTCCCTCTCAAACTCAGCCACAGGATGCCTCCTTTGAGGGCAGAGAAGTAGAGCAGACAGCTCTTGTTCCATCTCTCAAATCCCCCAAAGACATCAGGGGGAGCAAATGGTGACTTAGGGCCATGGGAATACCTGCAGGGATTTATCTGCTCTTAAGAGAATTCAAGTGTTTATGTGCAAATTGCCCGATGGGGACTACTTGGGCTGCCTAATACACTGAAGTTTCAAAGCTACCCAAGAGGAATCTAGAGAAAGCTACTTAAAGTGTATCCTGTGAACAAGAAGTTCACATCCGACTTCCTGGGCACGACCAGGCATCCCTTCATGCTTTTCTCCTAATCCTAAGTATGAGTATGTCTTCCTGGGGATCTGCACCTCCCAGAAAGAAAATGCTCCTCATGATGCTCACAAGTTGGGACGAGGCATGTGCTGAATCAGCTGAGAGCTCTGCTGCCCCACTGAGCCAACCCCTGAGGCTCCTGACAGCTGACCCTGAGCTGGGGGAAACCTGGCCCTGTGCAGGGCGGGGCCTTTGATGCCCTTTCTGGACACTTCCTCCTGAGCAAGGCCCTTTTACTAGGGAACTCAACTTCGATTTTGGAACCATAATAAACAATATAAGAAGCCCAAACAGCACTCACCTTACGGTAGGCCAGGGCAGTTCCTAAAAAAGGTAAGGGTTTTGGCCCAGGAATTCCCAGCTTTTTAAAAAGTCCATGTGTGTAAGTCCCATATCTACAAAGTGAAAGAGAAAGCCAGGTTACAAGGATTATGGATTAGATCCTGGGGCTGGAACAGTCACTGTCTCAGAACTGGAACAGCCAAGGTAGGGAATGAACATGTAGATAAGTAGTAACAACTCCCACAGCAATAATTAACAAAGCAAATCAATTAAAGCCATTTCTGCTTCTGAACTTTCAACATGTTACATGAACTCTCAAGTGAGGCCAAGCAATTGAGTGAATGTGTCAGCCACATTGGTCCCACCTACTGACCTGGTCTAAAATCTAAACTCGCCTGGTTCCGTATCAAGGCAGAAGGTGGGCTAAGTGAACTTTTCGTTTACACTTCTAAGAATAAATTTTAAAATCTAATAATTTTAAACCTTGGTGTTGTTTTTTTTTTGCCCTGGGAATTGAGAAGCAAACTTCTTTACATGTAAACTTGCCCTTAGGCTATCAAAAGGTGTAGCCATTCAAGTGTAAATGGACACATTGTTTAAACATAGCTGCTGGTGGAATTGGATTACCTGTTCTGGGTGGGAAGGGCTTGTCTTCCCCTTTCTCCATTAAAATTAAGGTGTTAGCTTTAAAACCTCTTTTTGGCAAGAGACCTTAAACTTTCAGAACTTTAAATTTTTCAGATAGTAAATCAGTTACTTAGCATTTTCTCATATCAATAATACCTCCACATGCCCAATGATACACTTCACACAAAAGACATTTCCAAATAGATCAACCAACCTCATCCAGGCCCCACACAAGACACTCACAGATCAACACCCCAGCGCTATACTAACTCAACACATCCAGATCTAAGCCTTCATCACTTGATTAGCAGACCCTCAAGTTCCCCCAAAAGTTTCCAGCCATGTCTGAGAGGCAGCCTTGGGGTGGAGGCAGGCAAGAAGCGAGCTGTTCTCCGCGCCTGGCCTCTGTTGCTCTGGTCCGTTCCACAACCAGCTGCTCCGGGTCTGGCCACTGCCGCTCCTGGCCTGGCTACTGCTGCTCCGGGCCTGGCTGAACCCGACCTGGCTGCTCCAGGCTTGGTTGCTGCTGCTCTGGGCCTGAAAGCCAATCATTTTTATTGCACTTACATTGTGTTGCACAGAGGGCATTGTCTACTCTACAGCTACTCACTCATGGTACAGCTGCTGTACCAGTGTTTTCTAAGACCACAATGTGGTTTAGTCAGTGGTGCCAGTATCTAGTGACAGACCCAGACCACACAGTATGACTCTGATGGTCCCTCTCCCCATCTAGCAGATGAGATGCCTACACTGTTGCCCTCTTGAAGACCTCCTGTGAGACCAGAACCAAGAGTATCTGGGAGAAATGTTCTCCCATCCCATCCAGACTGCTACCTGGATGCCTCTCTTGTCATCACTGGCTCACAATCTCACTCACCTGCACTGTGACATTAAAACAACTGGCTGGGCAGGTGTGTTTAAAAACACATGTACAATATATGTTATAGAAGTGTATATTTGTACAATGGACTCATATTCCTGACATTATTCTAGAAGTATGAGGTTAATTATACACCTTTGCAGCCAAAAATTCTGAACCAACAGCCCTTTTTTTTATCCTTCAGAAATAACATGCTAGAAGAGTGTTATCTTTATAGTAAAATAATCTAGGATTAAATAGAATGAAATTAAGAACTATCATTTAATTTTAAAATGTCATCAGACAGTAAATATCTTGCCACAATAAACTCTATAATATTTATTTCATAGAATTGAAACAAAGTACCATATTTTCCGGCATATAAGACGACACTATGTTCTAGTAAAAAGCCTGCTCAGATTGGCCAGAGTCAGAGAGGCGGTCTATTAAAAAAAGAACTGGTGTTGCCTCAGAAGTGGGGGGTAGTCTTATACAGCGAATATAGGCCTAAACCTGTGTTTTAACTGTAAAATTAGGGGGTCGTCTTATACACCCAAAAAGAAGGTATATATATTTTCTCTATTCATGCCATCATGATTTCCTACTTTCAATGAAAGTGAAATTGGGATAGAGAGCAAATGGGACATGGAGGGGGCCTTCTCCATCCACATGTCCAAAATGACTCCTCCCTCAACCTGTTTCATGATGCCAGGAATCTCATGCTTGAAAGGGATTCCTCTGCTAGATGGTTTGGTTCACCCTCCTGCACGGCAACTTAATGGGGAAAATATTTAAATCCAAATTGGCTTTTGAGCTCATGCCTGTGCAGATAGTTAGCAGATTTCATAGTGGGGGGAAATAAATCTCTATAATGATGCCAACCCTCTCCAAAGACTAGAAGAAAAAGGTGAAAGGAAATAATACAGTTTCAAGATTTCTACTTAGTTTCTTCTGCTCTACTGCATTCTTGCTTAGGGGTAACAGTCCTGCCTTTTTACAGAACATCGGAACTAAGTCTTAGGAGGAGAGTGTCAGGAGAGAGACAGAATAGAGGAAAGAGCTAGTGTGAAGAGAAGGTGAGACAATCACCAGGCCACCCCCCACCCCGAAGTTTGGGGTGCACTCACTCTAGTACGTGGTGCCAATTATGCCAGGCACTGGGAGGGAGAAAGCAGGTACAAACCTAGTGACACAAGGGCCATTCCTTGCACACATCTCCAGCAGCAGACACAGAACTGGAAAGATCATGAGACAAAACCCCAAGCTACTCCCTCCTGCCTCCAGGATCCCTGGAGCTGGGAAAGGGGCAAGGACCCCACTGCATGAAAGTCAGCTGTTTTTAATCTGCCTCTGCTAAATTCGGGATAATTTCTTAGGCCTACCCAAGCTGTCAGTCAATCAGAAAATCACCCCCAGGAGCAAGTAATGTCAGCAAACCCTCCAGATTACAGAAGCTGGGAGTTGGGTGAACATGAGATGCCTCTCCTGCAATATAAATCAGAGTAAGATCAGTAATTCCCCCTTTGGTGTTTGTGCATCCAACACTTAAGCAGTTACCCCTCAGTTAACTATTGGGTTTCCAAAATGGGTAAGGGAGGTCTGATGAGCTCCCCAAGTCCAAGATTACAGAGGCCATGAGCCTGGACAGTAACTCACAGATAGAGGAGCACCAGGCTGGTAGCCAGAAGAACCCAGGTTCCCTCGGAAAAGCTTGGGATCAGGTCCATGGCCATGTTCCTTCCAAGGTTTTCTTCTCTTGAGTTTTCCTTGTATCTCTGTGTGTTCTTCTTAGCAGGGCTGTGTGCTGAGAGTTTTCCTTTCCAAGCCATGGATATTCAGTGAGACTGGGTGTTTATATATACTGGGAGAGGAGGTGGGGCTTGAGTTTCAGCCAATAGGGCCATCTGTGCATACACTGGTATGACCTCTCCACTTCGAAGGCTGGAAAAACATCATGGACACTCCCACTTTAATCTCCCTTGAGTTCATATTCTGTGGGAAATCAATAAACAACTCACTCCATTTTACTGGTAAACACAAAGGTTACAGAAGCTCAAGTAAAGCCACTGGCATATCTTTCAACTGCCCTTGACTCCATGGCTGCCTGCACTAAGAAAAAGAAAAAAAATACTTGAAATCTTTTAAACAAGCAAGGTCTACAGATCTTAATCCATGAAGTTTCCTTTGCCAAGAAATGTCTCTGTGCACCTAGAAGGCTCCTACTCATCCTTCAAATTTCAGCTCAGATAGAACCCCTTCTATTGGAGTCTTTCCTAACCAACCTCCCTGAACAGATACAAACTCTTCCTTCTCTGGGCAGCTTCTATTCTTTGCAGACAATTTTATTTTTGTCCTAGTAACATATCCCATCATTCTTTTAACATCATTTCAGGCACAAGCCAGTTTTGCTAAGTGGTTAGAGCACCAGCACACAGAATAAGGGTCTCCGGTCAATTCTGGGTTGGATTCTGGTCAAGGGCTCAGACCTCAGTTGCAGGCTTGATCCCCAGCCCCAATTGGGGTGGGTGCAAGAGGCATCCAATGGGTGTGTCTCTCTCACATTGATGTTTCTTTTTCTGTGTCTTTCTCCCTCCCTTCCATTCTCCCTAAAAATCAGTGGGGGAAAAATATCCTCCAGGTGAGGATTAACAACAACAAGACAAAGAAACAAACAAAAATCTCATTGCTTCTGTAAATGATGACTTGTAAATTCACATGTAGCTTACACAAACAGCCTGTTTGCTTGAAGGGTTCTAGGAGCAAAGGAAGCCTTGAGGCATTTCAGTTCCAGACTTGCTCACCTTGGACCCTGAAATCAGGATAACAAAACCCAGACCATCACTTGACTGGCTCCAAGATGGTTATTGAGAAGACTGTGCTGACTCCCTCAACAGAGAGCCCACAACTCAGTCCTGGTCTCCCACTGGTTTCCTCTGTTCTGCTTTCCCCTCTCCTCTCATAAAACCCCCGGCCTGCACTGAGGTGGTAAGGTGGTCTTTGCGATATTCGTCCATTGTCTTCTCAGGCTGGCAACTCTTGAATAAATCACATTTCCTTGCACCATATCTCTCAACTGCCTTGGCTTTCAGGAGGCAGGCAGGTGAACCTGGGTTCAGTGTCAACCTCTCTCCTGTCCAACATCACTGTTAGTCTCTATACAAAGTTCCCTCGCCAGATAAGAGCTCCTCAAGGGCACATTCTGGGTATTATTCACTATTATGTTTCTAGTGCCTAGCAGAACACGTTATTTATAGTGTGTATTGAGAAATGTTGGCAGAGTTGAGTTGGGAGGAGTAATATTGCTGGATCCCCTGCATGTCCTTTCCATGTGACTCTTTAGTGAACACACTTCTTACTAGATGGTTAATACAAGAGAGCCTGGCTATGCCTCAGTCATCATTGCTGCACATCATTCAGGCTGATCCATGCCCTTGAAGGAGAGGCAGGACATGGACAAGATGGTGGTGGCTATCCCAAGCTTATCAATTCATCCTGCCTCCTGTCCCAGCCCTCAGAGAGTCCTGCAGTAGACAGGAAGTTAGACGGATTCATGACCAAAGAATGGCTCCCTCCTTCTGGAAAGACTGCAAGTCAAGACCAATTGGTGTGAAGAGGAGAACAGCAGCTGGATGGCCAAGTGAATCCTGAACACCTTAGCCACCACGAACACTGCAAATGTCCCTCTAGGCAGCACGCATTGCACGGGGACTGCAGAAGCACGGCATGTGCTTTTCTCTGAGGCAAAGGGGGTAAGAGAAGATGGCTTCCTTGTTTTTTGACTAGTGGGGGTTTTCTAATGGGCTGAAGAGCTGGTAGGTATAGGGCTGCAATAGCAGTCAGTGTATATCAGAAAATCAGTGTTCTGTGGCCTTTCTGCCACATTCCTGATGCAAGAAATCCAAATACGGAGGATCTGGAAATTCTACCAGCTCATTATCATCCCGCCGACCCATGTTCTGTGCTGCTTGGCTGGAGAAATCATGGATTGTGCCCAAAGGAAACCTTAAATGTTCTTAAAACTCAACGAAGCAGGAAATATTTATGCTGTGTTTGTGCACTTCCTTCTCTCTTTATCCTTTCTCACTTTCAAACCTTCTGTAGAAAGCGGTACTCATCTGTCACCAATTCTTTAGGTCCCTCTGGCCAGAAATTCTCCAGGGTTGCATAAGAAATTCTCCAGGGTTGGATTGAGTGGGTGTATGTCTCATTGGTAAAATGCAGAGAGTCCCAACTATCTCACCCACATCCCTTATTTATGTGTTGGGTGCACAGAAGCTTGTTATGAAGTCTGAAATTTCTACCATCAGTTTGTCATCTCTGGGTTAAGGTTTTCTCCCAGAGGTACCTTTTAAATTCCATAGCTTCCCCTGGAAAGTGCAATGCAGGAATACATTTACTCATCTACGCATTGGTTTAAGGCTAAGTGCATGCATGTTTGTGGAGTTATTATGCCAGGTTATGGGCTACAAACCATACAGCCACCATCCTCAAGGGCAAGGATCCTGAGTCTTATATTCAGTCTTGGCACATGGACTGAACACAACAGACATAGATCCTAATCATAATCGACTGAACCCAATCAACATGCCCACCTCCTCCACGTTTTTTTTTGTGTGCCACATCTCCACCAACCACAGGCCCAGCCACCAAAACTTAGATACCAACGTGTTGCTGGAAATGGGCAAGATCAGGTTTTACCTTACTGCGAGTTGAGTTATAGACACATAATCTTGCTTTCATTTTTGGCACTCTCAAGATTGTATCCTGTGAGATTTGAATCTAAGGCACAAATCATTTCAGAATAACTCTGCCTCCTCATGCTCTCAGCAATTCTCTCGGCCTGCGGATGTCAGGACAGGCTTCCGAAGAGGTGCCACTTGAGCTTTATTTAACATTACAAAAGGACAGGAGTATCAGGCTAATGGTGCTCCTCACATCCCTGACTCCCTGACAACCTGCCTTCTTATACTGATACCTGATCCCAACGCTTCCTTGAATGCTATTTGAGATTCAACTTTGACCATTTGCCAAGGAGATCAAGAAAGCAGATAGGCCATTCTCTGCTGATGAGGACATTATGCTTCAGACTTGCATAATTACTTTAACTTTGTTGTACTAAAATTATCTGTTAATTTGTCTCTGTATCAACTTAAGTAATATCTGGGTCTTAGTCATATTTGTACTGTAAGCATTTAGAGCAGAGTTCTGATAGAAGGTGATGGAGCTCAGAAGTACACGGATGAGTAGATGAGAGGCATGGGTTGTGTGGGGTGTGCTTCCAACACATAATGCATTTTTTCACCCTTTTACACAACTCTTAGTATGTGAGTCTTTTCTTGTGGGATGTTTCCCCCTGAGGAGCAAGACCATTCACATTGTTTAGGGCACGGTGCTGGCTACATTTTAGTCCTAAGGAATGACTAGCCTACAAGTTTTGGGATTTATTCCAACCTGCTGGACCAGTCCCTACGGCCAATAGGGCCAGGGAGTGGTCGTGTTAGGCTTAGTTATGAAATCAAGGCAGTTAAGTTTGATTGTAGAGAAAGAATAAAGCATATTAATTTCCACAGAAGTTTTGTTCCCAAAAAGAATAAGGAAGGCTTTGTGTTTGGGGGAGTGAATTAAGTAGTCAGTACTTATCAGATGAACCCTACCCTTTCCTTGTTTGGGCGCTTCCTACGGGAGTGGCTGAAACCAAACAAGTAGCCAAAGGCCAGGGTGGGCACATTAGTTATTAATGCGCTCTAACATATTATCCCAGAATGCAACAGCTTAAAACAGCAAAGAGCCTGACGGGTATGGCTCAGTTGTTGAACATCGGTCCATGAACCAGGAAGTCATGACTTGATTCCCCATCAGAGTACATGCCTAGGTTGCAGGCTCGATCCCCAGTTGGGAGCATGCATGAGCACTGATGATTCGAACTCTCTTTCCCACACCCTCCCTCTGTCTGAAACCAATACAAACATATTTTTTTAAAAACAACAAGAATAAACATTATTTTTGTCAGTTTCTTTGTTAGGAATCCAGGTATGGCTTAGCTAGAAACTTCTGGCTCAAGCTCTTTCATGAGGTTACGGTCCTCCTGTCAGGCTGGGCTGCACTGCCATCCTAAGATTTGAGTGGGGGAGGATTTACTTTCAGATCCATTTAGGTGGTTAGTTACAGGTTTTAGCTCCTCACAAGCTCCTGGCCTGAGTTCATCACTGGCTCTTGACCATAGGCCTCCCTCAGTTCTTTCAGACCTGGATTTCTTCACAGGGCAGGTCCAAACCAAAGGGCAACTGGCTTCTTTCAAAATGAGTGAGTGAGAGCAGATGCCCAAGATGGAAGCTGTAGATGTTAAAAAAATAAAAATTTTTTATTAGTTTATTTGAGCCAAACTGATAACATATGCTGGGGAGCAAGATCTCAAGTGCTTCAATGAATAACGGTTTTTGCAGTTTCTTTGTTGTGCATTTGAAATTAAGGAGGGAATGTAAGGAAGATTACATGAAGGTGAGAGAAAGCAAGGCAGGGATTGGATTATAGGATAGTTAAAATTATTTGCTCTCTTGAAGGTGGGTAAATCTTAGAAGGGGGGAGGTCTGAAAGGATTATCCATCCATTAGAAGGAGAGGTCTAAATAGAAGCATTTTAAACAATGGACATGGCTTGCCTAGGAAAAAGATAAACCTCTTACTAAAAAGTTACATGACATGAGTACTGAGCGTGACCTGCCTGGTTAGGAATTTATGGTCAGATCATCCTGTGGGGTTACTTCCCATAAGACCTCTTTTTAAATTCACAATTCTCCCTTTTGGTCATACGTCAAACCAAAGGATGCATTAAAGACCAACTTTTTTAGTCAAAGCCAAAGATTAGACTTTTTATAACCTAATCTCAGAAGAGGCATACCATAGCTTTTGCCATATTCTGTCTTTTAGGACCAAGTCCTGTGATCCAGCCCATGCCAAGGAGATGGGATAACACAGGTGTGTAACTAACAGAGGCCATCTTAGAGGATACTCCCACAGATGTGAAACCAAGAGAATATGGTGTCACATAAAATCAATCCAGAGAATTATAAAAGAATGCTTCATGTCTAGCTCATTCCAAATCTTAGTGTTGTCAATAATGCTGCTTTGAACTAGGGGGCATATATTTTTTCTGGTTAGTCGTGTGTTTTTTGTTTGTTTGTGGATTTGTTTTTTTGTTTTTGTGTATGTGTTGTTGGTGGTGGTGTTTGTTTGTTTGTTTGTTTGTTTTTGTGTGTGTGTGATATATTCCCAGAAGTGGGATCACAGGGTCAAATAGAAATTCTATTTTTAATTCTTTGAGGAAACTCCATACTATTTTCCATAGTAGCTGCACCAGTCTGCATTCCCACAGCAGTGAATTAGGGTTCCCTTTTCTCCACACCCTCACCAGCACTTGTTTGCTGATTTTTTGATGACAGCCATTCTGACAGGTGTGAGGTGATATCCCATTGTAGTTTTTTAATTTGCATTTCTCTGATGGTTAGTGCCTGAGCTTTTTTTTTTTTTTTTTTTTTTTTTTTTTTTTCCATATATCTCTTGGCCATTTGTATGTCCTCTTTGAAGAAATGTCTATTCAGGTCTTCTGCCCATTAAAATTTTGTTTAATTTAATTTTTTCATTTTTATTGTTGAGAGTATTACAGATGTCCTCTTTTGCCCTCCACCCCCATCCCAGGCCTTCATCACCCTAGGACTGTCCATAGGTGAGATCTTTGATTAACCTCTTCCCACACACTCCCTTCCCCTCTGAGATTTATCTCTGTTCCATGCCCGAGCCATGTCTTGGGCCTTTTATTGATAGATTTGGGCTCCCTGACCCAGCTGCAGTTCGACAGATTTTTAGCCTGAGAAAGGACAGACCATTCATATGCAAAAGTTGCTGTGCACAGCTTGGGTGGGGTTGTAAATTGCATGGGGCAGGGTCTCAGGAAATCCGCAGGGTGGAGCAAACAGTGTGGGCTGCCATGATGGGAACTCAGATCTGGCTGCCAGTCAGTCCTGCAATAGGGGAGGTCCCAGTAAAGAACCATGACCCCTAGGAAAACCTCCATCTTTCATTTGGGGCATCTTTCTTTTCCTCTTCAGTTTAGCTGCCTCTCTCTGTTTGTTTCTTTGTATTAGGTAGACCTATTATGACTTGACATAGTGGCCTTACTTAGTAGGTGTCTTGTTGGGCTCAGTGGTGCAATCTCCCTGATTGCTTGACTTAGGTGCTCCAGGAATTTCCCTCGTGTGGGTTACATGCGCCTTCCTGTCATAGTTGAGTCTTTACTGCTGTTGGGCCATCAATGGGTGGGGTTGCCCCTCTGACTGGCTATAAGGATTGACCCCAAGTGCAATGTATGATCCGCTATACAAGGGCTGACTCCACAAAGCTTAATTTGCCCCAGCAAGGTCTTTTGTATGCCAAGCTCTCCCTTTTTGTGTGCTTCTTGTGGAGCTAATTGGGTTGTACTTTAATGTGGTCTGAACTGCTGGGCATATTAATTCTGGGGCTACATTGGAGGAGATCCAGTGCTTGTCAATGGCAGATGCTTCCTGTCACCACCTTGGGCTATCTGTTTGGAGCTACAAAGTGATCCGCAGTTTGTGGTTGCCTCTCCTGGGCCTGAGTGTGTGTGGGAGGAGCACAGCTGCATACCAAGGCTGGTTTCTACCAGCTCTGAGCCTGGGGCGGGTCACTAAAAGATACAAGGATCCCCAAGGTCCACCCTCACCTGTTAGCTGCCTGGTAGGCTCATTCAGTGAAAGAGCCTCTAGTCTAGTCAGTGACACTCAAGTTGCATGAGGGAGGATCTTGGTGAGTCACTAGGTACCCTGTTTCCCCGAAAATAAGACAGTGTCTTATATATAATTTTTGCTCCCAAAGATGCGCTAGGTCTTATTTTCAGGGGATGTCTTACTTTTTCATGAAGAAGAATATGGTACACATTTATTGTGAAATGAAAATAAAGGAAATTTATTACCTGTATAGGGTACGGTAGTATGGTAGTTGTCAACACAAACCAGACAAACTGTGGATCCTACAGTATCAAGAATTTACTCATTTATTCAATGATAATCATGTCATCATCTTCTGGAACATCATCATAACAATCCAATTCCTGAATTTCCTGGTGAATTTCTTGTGACTCCATTTCTTTCAGAATCAGTGGACCAAATCTCTCATGTTTAGCCTGGGGGAGGGAGCTTATTTTCAGGGGGATGCCTTATATTTCACTCAGAAGGAAACCTGTAAGTAGGTCTTATTTTCGGAGGATGTCTTATTTTCGGGGAAACACGGCAGATGTGAGTGGTGTTCCCCAGATTAACACAGATTCAAACCTGGTTTCAGTGCTGGATTTGAGGCCAATCAGCAAGGTCAGCTGCTACCCCTCAGGTGCCTGTGAACCTTTGCGGTGGAGCAGGTCTCTGGTTTTCCTGAGCGCTCAGCGGGCCACACAGGAATGTTTGGCCGTGTGGAAGGAGCCGCACAGAAATGAGAGCGCCGGTCTGGCCTGTGAGAGAAGATGGCCCCGCCCAAGAGCCCCACAACTCCGTTTCCCCGAGTCTGCCCTAACCTCCTGGAGAGTCCTCTGCACCAGGGACCAGACTAGCCACAGCCCACTGACAACACTGCCATGTGCAATCTCAGCGAAATGAAGCCATCAGGATTCGGGAGGGTGGAGCTGGCGGTTCTCCCCTGGTGGGGCTAGTGGATCTCCGGGAGGGTGCAGAGGTGCCGCTGCTTCAGTGCATGTGCAGCAGGTCTGGGTGTGGTGAATGGTGTGCAGCTTCCCTCGCACTCTGGGTGCTTGTGGTGCAGCTACTCTGGCCCAGGAAAGGGCTGCTAAACTTGGTGTCACTGTTCTAGCGTGGTATGGAGAAGAAGGAAAGAACTGTCCTCCACCCCAGGGCCACAACTCCGTCTTTGATTCTCCCTGAGGTCACCCTCAAGGTCCCTTCAGGAACATCTGTACCACAGCCTCCAGCAGCAGACTCATCTGCAGGGCATGAGCTCAGCTGGGCAAGGAGATGGGGGTGGGAAGGTTGGGCTTGTACACACACACACACACACACACACACACACACACACACCCCGGCAAATGCAGTTTGGAGGGGAGTACTTGACTCAGGAAAGATGGCATTTGTGGGCATCACAAGAGAAAGACTCAGCATAGGGACCTTGGTGGCTGTCTCTTCAGCTCTCTCCTCAGAGCCAGGCAACCCAGTCTGTCTTCATAGGACTCTCATCCACTTCTTTTGCTGGAGCGTAGGGTGGGTGTCTGCAAATGAGATTTTGTGCACTGGCCACTTAATAGGGCACCTGAAATTCCAGCAGACCTCTCTCCCTCTCCCTAGCACACAAAATCCCTGCTGATTTTCACAGCCAGATGTTATGTAGGCTTCTTTTCCTGGCTCTGTTGTTCTGGGCTGGGGTCCTGGTAAGGAGTTGAATTCCCATATCCCTCAGTGTTCTCACCACGGCCATGGGGCCAGCTCTTTTCACATCTTGGCTCTTTATACCAGCCTGGATGGGATTGCTTCTGAAAATTCTTGGCTATAAGGCTTCTGTTCATCTAGTCTTTAGATGGTTATTTGTGTTGATTGCTCTAGAATTTAGTTTCAATTCTATTGTAGTTTGGGCCTGCTGTCATCTTTTCCCTCAAAAATAGTAATTTCTTAAATAAAATCCCATCAATTAAAATCTTTTTGCTTTTAGTGAGAACTTTACTTATGTTTTGTTGTTGTTATATGTTTGTGTGTGTGTGTATGTGTGTGTGTTTTGTGTTGTTGTTTTTTTGTCAGAAATCCCGCTTGTGGAATATAGGGTGAACAGTATGAAAATTACTCAAAATAAATAAATAAATAAATAAGTAAATTTCTCCTTATGAAGCTGTGTGAACTGACCAGATTTAGGGGCAGCAAGGGAAAGAAGCTGGGAGGTGGAAGGCCAGCAATTCACTCAGTGGACATCATCTAAGTTCACAAGTTGGAGTTTTGACCTTTAGTCAGAACATGGGCTCCTCTGATAATCAGATTAAAGTATTGACCAGTCTCTCCAGAAAGTAAACAACCACTCATCATTTTCCACGAAGTTTCAAGCGGTTCCCAAGGAGACATGTCACCATGGTGCCTGCCAAGCCCTGTGACTGTCTCCAGGAGCCCTGCCCAGCCAAGTTCAGCCCGCTCCTGAACTCCTGAATGCCAGCACAAGGGGCCCTGTTCCCATCAGTCACAGGGTTATCCCAGGGCCATGGGGCCCTGCCTATCAGCCTGAATTAGGTCTTTGTGTGTCTGGTGCTAGGATGTACATGGGGACATGGTGTGAACAAGAACATCACCCCTGCTTCCAGGGTGCTCCCTTGCAGGCAGACACCTCCAAAGGCATGGGGAGCTTGGGAAAGGCAGAGGTAAGTGGGATATGGAGCTACCTGGGTGGGGGGTTCCCAGAGGAGGTGACACTTTGCTTGCACTACCACAGACAGAGGAGTGTTCAAACATAAGAAGAAGAGAGAGGGCATCCAAGGCTGTGAGAATGGCTTAGCCTACCGTTATTATCATTGTTGAGTGTGTTTATTATTTCTTTTTTCTTTTTTTTTACATTTTTATTGATTTCAGAGAGAAAGGGAGAGGGAGAGAGAGAGAGATGGAAACATCAATGATGAGAGAGAATCATTAATTGGTTGCCTCCTGCACACTCCCAGCTGGAAACCGAGCTTTCCTTTATTGGGAATTCAACCATAATCTCCTGATTCATAGGTCAACACTCAGCCACTGAACCATACCTGTTGGGCAGGTGTTTATCATTTTTTGGTTGCAAAATAAATAGTATCTGAATCATGCCAACTTTTCTTACTATTAATAAGGAAGAAATCAGTTCGCAGGCAAAACTGGGAATCTTTTGCTTCCATGGTCAAGGCTCAGCTGTGGACCAATCAGCAGGGTGCTTAAGGCTGGGCAGGTCCTCTGGAAATAGCCACTGGGCTTGGCAGGCCCATGGTGATCTGTAGAGTATGTAGTAGAGTACATATTTGGTTGTGTGTGTTTTTTTAAATTGAGTGAGGTAAAATCCATATGAATAAAATTAGTCATTTTAGAATAAACGACTTAGGGTCTTTTAGTACATTCACAATGTTGCACAACCAGTACCTCTATCTAGTTTCAAATCATTTCCATTGCGCCAAAAATAAAGCTCTGTGTCCACTGAGCAATGCCCTCCTGCTTTCGGCTCTCCCAAACCTCTGGCTACGACCAGTATACATACCGGCTTTATGGATTTACCCCTTCTAGATATCCTACCTAATAAAAGAGAAACATGCAAATTAACCACACCTTCACTACGCCCACAAGCCCCGCCCACAAGCCAATAAAGGCAAGCATGCAAATTAAATCAACTAAGATGGCAGTTAAATTGCGTATCTAGTCCAGAGCAATGACTGAAGACAGTGTAGAAAGAAGACAAGCACCGCAGAAGGAAGCGAAGCTGCGGAGAAGCTGGGCTCATGGCTGGCGAGCGCAGAGGCAGTGGCAGGAGCCTCTCCCGCCTCCGTGGCAGCAGTAACGAGAAGTGAGCAGGTGGGCAATAAGGAGCGAGGGCTCTCAGACTGCGAGGGAGTGCTGGCCAGGCTGAGGGGGAACCCCCTTCCCAGTGCACAAATTTCGTGCACTGGGCCTCTAGTATATTGATAAATATTACGTTTTTTTGATGAATTGTACCGTTAATCACTGTAAAATGTCCATCTTTGTCTCATTACCATTTTGTCTTAAAATATATTTTGTCTGATAAAAGTACTAATACACCTACTTTTCTCTGGATTCCATTATCTTGGAGTATAATCTTTCACTCCTTCTTTTTTAAGTCTATTTTTATTTTTGTATCTCAGTTGAGTCTCCTGAAAGCAATATACTGTTGGGTCTTGTTTTTTAAAACCCATTAGTCTATGCCAATAAGAGCCATTTTAATACAATTAATGAAATGAAAAAAGGTAAACAGTTCACACTCAGCAAACTCCCAACATTTTAATTATTTTTTCAACAAAAGCTTGAACTTTTATGTCCTCTTCTTGGCCAGAAAAGACCCTGACTTGTAAACTGCAGCAGCTGGAGGCCTAGATCTTTATGTCTAACCCAGGGTAGCTATGACCATGCAGAATATATGACAGTGTTCAGCCAGATATCTGACCCTCTGCAAGTTCATCCAGAAATGTTCACCCATGTGAACTCATAAACAGTTCAACTAGTGTCTGAGAAAGGATAAGAGTTATAGAGTAACCCTAAATTGAGTAATTTATTTTCTTTTAGCAAATGATTATCTTGTGCACCTGAATGTCATGCAATATTATTAATCAAGTTTGCCCCAATAAATTTAATTTAAAGAATAAATAGAGCAAATGGCTCTTCTTAATAATTGCTGTGTGAGGAGCCACTGGACTCATAAATGTTTAGAGCCTTAACTTCCTGGATTTCTCATTAAGGTTGGTAGAGTCTGCCCAGCTGTGACAGCACAGGAGCAGGAGCAGGCCCGCCATCCCCCACCTTTCCCAGCCCAGGCCGGATCTTAAAGCCCCCATCGGTTGAAATCCCTTTCACCCTGCTCCTCAGGTGGGGCAGAATTTGTTTCTAAATGGTTCCCCAAACCCATGGAAACCATAAAAAGGAGTAGGGAGAGCTCATTCTCTTCTCACCAACACTAGGAATTTATAAAGTTCAGTGGGACTTCCAGGCAGGCTCAGAAGGAGGGTAAGGAGAGGGAGATTCTACTTCAGTACAAATTTGTCAAATATCACAGTAATACTTAAATGCAATAGGTAAAAAACCAATAGTAATGCCCAAAAAGTGCAAGACAGAATATCGAATTTTAAAATAAAGGCTGACTCGGGAGGTTAGTTTTGTTTACACACCGAGATTCATAGGTCATCACACACCTGCTGCAGGGAGAAGTGTTCTCAGTCTGCAACTTACGCTGAAAAGCACCAAAAAATGAAATGAGTTGATGGGTGAATAGAGGGATGGATAAATAGATGATAAATCAAAGAAAGAAATTCTAATCATATGCGTGGCCAGTGTGCTCAGTGGTAGAGCAACAACCTATGAACCAGGAGATTATGGTTTGATTCCTGGTCAGGGCACATACATGGGTTGCAGGCTCAATCCCTAGTAGGGGACTTGTAGGAGGCAGCCATCCAATGATTCTCTCTCATCATTAATGTTTCTCTCTCCCTCTCTGAAATCAATAAAAATATTAAATATATATGTTTTTAAATATTTTATCATTTTGTTCAAAATTTCCATATTGTTATTTGAAAATTATTATAAAACTAGAGGCCCAGTGCACAAAATTCGTGCACTGGGGGAGAGGGGTCTCTCAGTCTGGCCTGCACCTTCTTGCAGTTCAGGACCCCTCAGGGGATGTCAACCTAGGTTGGCAGCCGAACATCCTTCTCACTGTCCAGGGTCCCTCGCTCCCTACTGCCTGCCTGCTCACTGCTCCTTACCATTCAGCTCACTGTCTTCCCCCTGGAGGTCAGTGTATGTCATAGCCAACAGTTGAGAGACCTTATCATATCATTAGCATATTATGCTTTGATTGAATGGACGACCGGATGACTGAACACTGAGCATATTAGGCTTTTATTATATAGGATTGGGAAAGATATTATTAGCAGTCTTTTTTAAGAATTTAAAAATCGTGCCCTAACCAGTTTGGCTCAATGGATAGAGAGTTGGCCTATAGACTGTAGGGTCCCAGGTTTGATTCTGGTCAAGGGCACATGCCTAGGTTGCAGGCTCGATCCCCAGTAGGGGGCATGCAGGATGTAGCCAATCAACAATTCTCTCTCATCATTGATGTTTCTCTCTCCCTCTTCCTTCCTCTCTGAAATCAATAAAAATATATTTTTTAAAAGAGTTTAAACATCTTTCAAACTTCCCCTGTCTCCCGTCTGATACCCTTACCCTAATTAATTCTCATAATCTCTGACCAAGATTTAAACCATCCTGGCTGATGTTCTTTCAGAGGGCAACCTTTGCACATCTAATCAGGCTGGGCCCAGGATTGACTCTCTCAAATCGGGCACTGGCAGTGCCTCATCCAGGTGAGAGGCCAGTTGTGTTCCCAGTGCCCCTCCCCAGACCTCACACTGCCTCATCCTGGAGTCTTTGCAAGTCCATGTGCAACCCCTACTACCTTACACCTTCCCGTGGGTTTTTTGTGCATGCTGTTTTTCCTGTTTTATTCTCTCCCAATTGCCTCATCTTTAAGACTTCTCTCAGAAACTTGAACACATGCATTTACTTCTAAGCCTCCAGAAGCCCCATAATATGCAAGAACGGGTTTTCTTAAAAGCCATAAATCCATGGGGACAAAGGAAACCAGAAGTCAATGTTTGAACCTAGAAGTAGAGGAGGAAAGAACCATCACAAGCTCCTCATGACAAGACACCATTCTAAGCACTCCCCTTACTCCTCAAAATAGCTGCATGCAGAAGCTACTCTTATTTAAATCAACTCACGTTACAACTGAGCAAACAAAGGCACAGGAAGTTTAAGTCACTTGCGCAAGATACCATTGTTCCTGGAAAGGGACTGGCCCTGCCTGGGCTTGCCTCAGCCTGTAGTATGTGGGTTCTTTTTTATAGTTTCTTTGTGAGATTTTATGCTTACTCTCTCTTTTTTAAGTTCTCAGTGAGTTCATCTGCTCTTCCCCTAAGTTCCTTCAACATTCTTATAACCGTTGCTTTGGACTCTGTATTTGGTAGATTGCTTGCCTCAGTTTCATTTCGTTATTTTTCCTGGCGATTTCTCTTGTTCTTTCATTTAGGTCACGTGTCGTTTTTCTTCCCATTTTGGCTGCTTCTCTGTGTTTGTTTCTGTGTGTTAGATAGACCTGCTATGTTCCCCGTCTTGGCAGAGTGGCCTTATGCTGTAGGTGTGCAATGATGCTCGGGGCACAGTCTCCATGATCCCCTGAGCTGGGTGCTCCAGGATTATTCCTTGTGTGGGTTATGTAAGCCCTTTTATTACAGTTAAATCTTGATTGCTGTTGGCACACCTGTGGATGGAGTTGACCCTCAGACTGGCTGACTGGGAGGATTGGCCCTGGTCACAAGCTGCTGTGTGGAGGCTGATCCCAGGAGGCAGAATTTGCCCCAGCTGGGTCTGATCCTCAAGGAGACCTCCCTTTGGGTTTACTACTTTTGGAGCTAATCAGGCCATGCTCTGTTGTGGTCTGAAATCAGCCACCAAGTGTATTGTTTTTGACATTTTTAAGTGATCTCTGGTGCTGGTTCATGTCAGACTGCCTGCGATCAGTCCTGGCTTCCTGTTAGGAGCTACCAAGCCGTCCATGGTTGGTAGCTGCCTGTGCTGCACCTACTAGGTGAATGTGGGAGGGGCCATGCCACACTCCACAGCTGGCTGCCGTAAACGCCAGGCCAGGGACAAGTCAGTAAAAGGCCCAAGTCTACCTGAGACCCACCACAACCTGCTGGCTGCCCATTAGGCTCAGCCACTGAAAGTGCCTCTGGTCGTATGAGAGTTGTATGAGGCAGTGAGTCCCTCAAGAGGGGTGAGCGGTGTCCAACAGGTTAATATGGATTGAACTCAGCACCAGTCCTGGGCTTGAGGCTACATAGTGTAAGTCTCAGGGTCCACCAAGGAGAGTCACCACCTTCGTGGGGCCTGTGGGCTTCCGCAGTGGGGGCGGGATCTCAGGGAGTCATCAGGTGGAGCCAGTAGAATCGGCCAAAGCAGATTACGATGTGACTGTGAGTAAAGAAAGCTCTGCCCAAGAACGCTGGCTCCTGTTGGGCGCTTGGGAAAACGTCCCTCCCCCTAAAGCCACACAACTCAGTCTCTTCCTGTAGGACCCCAGCTCTCTCCGGGGCTGCCACCGCTCTGCCCGAGCCCAAGGTGAGTGCCTTCGAGCGAGATTTTGTGTGTAGCCCTTTAAGAAGATGCCTGAGTTTTCTGCGACCGACGGTCTCACCCGGTTGGACAGACCGAATCCTCGCTGATTTTCAGTTAGATGTTTGGTGGGCTCCCTTTTCTAGCACTGGTACTGGGGGTTGGGAGCCTGGCATCTAGCTGGGGCCTCTTGCTCCTCATGACGGACCTCCTCAGCTGAGATATCCCTCCAGATTCTCAACTGCTGCCTGAGGGTGTGAGGCCAGCCCAGTTCTGGCATCTCTGCCCTCCAACGGGTCTAGGCATGGATTCTTTGTATCTTTCAGCGAGTCCCCGGATGGTTATCCAGTTTATTGTTCTATAAGTTGGTTGTAATTTTGATGTGGTCATGGGAAGACATGAGTGTAACTTTCACCTCAGCTGCCATCTTGAATCTTCTACCCTTATTTCATCTTTGTTCATCAGTTGTTATGGTACCAACTGTAGAAATAAGAGACATAGCACTTTTTGAATACACACAGATGCTCAAAGAAAATGTAGCTTTTTAGCTTTTCATAAATGTGATCGTCATCCCCATGGACCTGGGGTAAAACTGGGGTGGAAGAATTTTTTTGTTTCCATAAGACAATTTATTGGTTTCATTTAGGTAATAAACCTATCTAAGTTTGGCCTTGCTAGCTCCCTCTTTCCCTGCTCCTCTCAGAATGAAATTGGGATATTTGGGGATATGAACTCTGGGAATGGGAAAGTGGGCCTCAGACCATCACCTCATGCACCCAACAGGAGCCAGGTTCTCGTGCAGAGCCTCCTTAATCTTAATCTGCTTCTACCTGATGAACTCTACTGGCTCCACCTGATGGCTCCCTGAGACCCTCCCCCGCTGCAAAAGTCTTGCAGGCAATGTGTTTTCCTTGCCTGGCTCTGCAGAGGGTCTTCAAGGGTCTGCTGTTGCATTCATGGTTCTATCAGGCCTGAGAGTTTCCCTTGCTAACCTGGGGCCTTCTAACTGGCATCGTGGGCTCATCCCCACCTTCCACCCAACCTTGATGAAAGTGCATGTTCACCGCTCTGTGTATGAGGGTTCCCCTTACCCTCCTGTGCCATCCATGTGCAGGCCCAGACGCTCCCCTCAGATCTGTTATAGGCTGCTTTGTGTCCCACACCCCCAAATTTATATGTGGAAATCCTAACCTCCAGCACTTCAAAACGTGCCTGTAGTTGGAGACCGGGCTTCTAACGTGCTAATTAACTTTAAATGAGAGCATTTGGGTGAGTCCCAATTTAATATGACTGGTATCCTTATGAGAAGAGAAACCGTTTGGCTCAGTGGATAGAGCGTCAGCCTGCAGACTGAAGGGTCCCGGGTTCAATTCCGATCAAGGACATGTACCTTGGTTGCGGGCACATCCCCAGTAGGGGACATGCAAGAGGCAGCTGATCGATGACTCTCTCTCATCGACGTTTCTAACTCTCTATCTCTCCCCCTTCCTCTCTGTAAAAAAAAAAATAAAAAAATAAAAAAATCAATAAAATATATTAAAAAGAAAGAAAGAAAATGAGATTGACATAGACAGGTACAGAGGGAAGACCATGTGAAGACACAGGAAGAACATGGCCATCTGGAAGCCAAGGAGAGAGGCCTCGGTAGGAACCAACCCTGCTAACATTTTGATCTTGGACTTCCAGACTCCACATCTGTGAGAAAATTAATTTCTGCTGTTTAAGCCACCAGTCTACTGTACTTTGCTACAGCAGCCCTAGCAGACTACTACAGATCTAGTCTCCTCCTCCTGTAGACCAGAAAAGGGTGCTGGAGGCTCAATGATTGCACAATAATTATGTTTCTGTCTCTACAATTATGAAATCATCTTGGGTAGAAACCATGGTTTATACACTTCTATACTCCTAGGCCTACAAGTTTTATACCTAGCATGGAGGTTTTGAATGAGTGTCTGACCAGGAAATAGTTTCCGCTTTGTACAACCATCCTCAAATTTAATAAGATGGAGAGCGCGGAGGAAATATATCACTCTGTAAATAGTCCAGTATTAACTAATCAGTACCAGTTTCTTGTGGCATAACATGTCATGTGCACAATGATGTAAGCCATCTGCAAGTCACTGAAATAGGAAAGGACAAGCTTCCAGCAAATGTGGCCAGGGCCATGGGAACACTGAAACCCCGCACAGCTGACTGTAAACCCAGTGCCTGCTTTTGGCACTTTACCCAAAGTCAGTTCAACAAAACCAGAATACATTAAGACCTAGAATGTTCTGTTACTGCCATAAGTCCACGAAAATAGAGAAAACAGTAAGATATGTCTAAGGGTAGTCCACCAATACACCAATGTGTCCATAGAATGAGGACAGCAGGGTGGGCCAAAGAAAGGGACAATGCAGGTCAGAGGACAGATGTCAGAAAGGTCGTAAGTCCAGAAAAAAAATAGTAAAGTGTAGCTTACAGAAAATCCACCTCTTCACAACATAGTGCAGCATCCATGACCAAGGTGCGGAAGAAACGAAACTTCAGAAAGTATCTCCTGGGCCGAAACCAGTTTGGCCCAGTGGCAGAGCGTCGGTCTGTGGACTGAAAGGTCCCGGGTTCGATTCCGGTCAAGGGCATGTACCTGAGTTGTGGGCACATCCCCAGTATGGGCTGTGCAAGAGGCAGCTGATCGATGTCTCTCTCATCGATGTTCCTAACTCTCTATCCCTCTCCCTTCCTCTCTGTAAAAAATCAATAAAATATATTTTAAAAAAAGAAAAAAAAGAAAAGAAAGTATCTCCTGGAATCCAATGACTGAGTCATTCAACAAATTGGCTCTTCTGCAATTGATCTGTGGCAAATCAGGCTGCTTCCATGACCTCTGCAGCTCAGAGAGCGCTATTCTCAAAGTATGACTCTTAACATTGGCCAGAACAGTTGTTGGTTCATCATGTGCTTGGAATCATTCTCAGTCTCATCTGTATTAATTTCTATAATCCTCGCAATTACCCCATGAAGTAGGTCAGGGGTGGGGAAGCTTTTTCCTGCCAAGAGCCATTTGGATATTTATGACATCATAGGCCATACCAAAGTATCAACTTAAAAATTAGCCTGCTATTGTCATAATGGCTATTGTCAACAAATCAGTGAACAACAAGTGCTGGCAGGATGTGGAGGAAAAGGAACCCTCGTGCACTGCTGGTGAGAATGCAGACTGGTGCAGCCACTATGGAAAAAACAGTGTGGAGTTTCCTCAAGAAATTATAAATGGAGCTCCCATCTGACCCAGTAATTTCACTTCTAGGAATAAATCCCAAGAAATCAGAATACATGCTTCCCTATGTTCACAGCAGCACATTTTACAATTGCTAAGATTTGGAAACAGTCTGTGTCCATCAACAGATGAATGGATTTAAAAAACTGTGGTACATCTACACAATGGAATACTATGCTGCTGTAAAAGAAAAAAAAAAGAAATCTTAACCATTTGCAAAAGCATGGATGGACATGGAGAGCATTATGCTAGGAGAAATAAGCCATATGGAGAAAGACAAATATCACATGATCTCACTCATTTGTGAAATATAATGAACAGTGTAAACTGATAAAAAAAAAAAAATCGATCCAGAGACATAGAAGCATTCAATAGACTGTCAAACCTCAGAGGGAAGGCAGGGGAGGGGAAGGTGGGTAAGAAATCAACCAAAAGACTTGAATGCATGCATATGAGCAGGACCAATGGACACAGACAGTAGTGAGGTAGGGGCATGTGCTGGGGGCAGGAACGGGCAGGGAGAGGTCAATGGTGGGGGTAAAAGGAAACGTGTAAAACTTTCAACAATAAAGATTTTTTTTTTTAATCAAAATGAACAGAATAGAGAGCCCATAAATAAAATAGCCTGCTATATTTGGTCAGATATTTAAGTAACTCTCTCCTAATGCTTTGGCAGGCCCAAACCAAATGATTTGCAGGCCTTATAGTGCCTGTGGGCCAGACATTCCCCATCCTGGAGGTAGGTGCTATGATCATCCCTGCTTCACAGATGTGGATTCTGAGGTTCGTCAAGATTAAGTGACTGGGTCACCCCACTTGTAGGTGGCAGATCTGGTTAATGAATTCAGAAAGAGCCTTCCATCTCCACCATCACATACTACTGGCAGTGGTCAGCTTCACACTCCCATCAGGATAGCTGCTGGGACCCTACCCCTCTACACAGGTGTGTATTCAGTCACGTATATACACAAACATCTGCCTACCTAGCTACCATCTATCTATATAGAAAAGCATGAATTTGCCCAACACATTCCATTCCAATCTCTATGTCCACTGGTCTCTTTCTGGTTTTCTCTTTCAAAATCAGTGCCAATCCTTCGATAATGAGAAGCCCAATTTTCTCTTTTTTTTTTTTTTTTCTGTAAATATGTTTTTACTAGAGGCCCGGTGCACAAAATCTGTGCATAGAGGGGGGTGTCCCTCAGCTCCGCCTCTCCCTCTCCATTCTGGGACCCCTCTCACAATTCATGACTGCTGGTTCCCAACTGCTCACCTGCCTGCCTTCCTGATTGTCCCTAACTGCTTCTGCCTGCCAGCCTGATCACCCCCTAACCACTCCCATGTCAGCCTGATTGATGTCTAACTTCTCCCCTGCCAGCCTGTTTGCCCCTAACTTCCCTCCTCTGCCAGCCTGGTCATACCTAACTGCCCTCTCTTGCAAGCTTAATCCCTCTCAACTGCCCTCCCTTTGCAGGCTTAATCCCTCTCAATTGCCCTCCCTTGCAGGCCTGGTTCCTCCCAAGTGCCCTCCCTTGCTGGCCATATTGTGTCCACATGGGGGCAGGATCTTTGACCATATGGGGGCAGCCATCTTGTGTCTTGGAGTGATGGTCAATCTGCATATTACTCTTTTATTAGATAGGATGGAAGCCTGGTGCACAGGTGGGAGCCAGCTGGCTTGCCCTGAAGGTGTCCTGGATCAGGGTGGGGTTCTCTTGAGGCATGGGACAGCCTGAGTGAGAGACCTGTAGGAGTGAGAGACCTGTAGTGGTTTGCAGGCCAGCCATGCCCCCCCAGCAACCCAAGCGGAGGCCCTGGTATCTGGGATTTATTTACCTTCTACAGTTGAAACTTTTCTGCTGTCACCCTTTTTTTTTTTTTTTAATATATTTTATTGATTTTGTACAGAGAGGAAGGGAGAGAGACAGAGAGTTAGAAACATCGAAGAGAGAGGGTCATCAATCAGCTGCCTCTTGCACACCCCCTACTGGGGATATGCCCGCAACCAAGGTACATGCCCTTGACTGGAATCGAACCTGGGTCCCTTCAGTCCCCAAGCCAACGCTCTATCCATTGAGCCAAACCGGTTTCGGCTGCTATCACCATTTCTGTTTGGATTTACCTTCTATAATTGAAACTTTGTAGCCTTGAGTGGAGGCTTAGGCCAGCAAGGGCAGGCGGGAAGCTTGGCTTCCTCTGTTGCCTGGGAAACCCAAGCCTCCCTCCTGCTCTCTGTGGCTGTAGCCATCTTGATTGGATTTATTTGCATACTTGCTCTGATTGGCTGGTGGGAGTGGCTTGTTGGTGTAGCGGAGTAATGCTTAATTTGCATATTACTCTTTTATTAGATAGGATTGATTCCAAAGAGGAAGGGAGAGGGAGAGAGAAATAGAAACATCAGTGATGAGAGAGAATCATTGATTGGCTGCCTCCTGCATGCCCCACACCACAGATCAAGCCCACAACTTGGGCATGTACCCTGACTGGCAATGGAATCATGAACCTCCTGCTTCATAGGTCAACACTCAACCACTGAGCCATGCTGGCCACACAGCCTTGCTTTCATTATCCATAATACATTTACTTATTTGATCAATCTTCCTTTATGTAGCCAAACCTGTGCCATCCCTCTCCACTCACTTAATACATCAAATTGGAGTTTCATAAAAGGTCCCCTCCAACAAGTGATCATGATGGTTAAAAACATTTAGTAGCTGGCTCCCACTAATTTGGTTCTATAGATTCCTCTTACTGTGCATGAAAGTATTAATCTATTGTGAAAATATGTTTATTGAGTTGCTCAATATAACATGAAATACAGACTATTCAAAATAAAGTGTGATATTAATATCTCTACTGCCATTACCAAAATAATTCTTGTTTTCATTAATGTTTGTTAAAAAAATTATAGAGAAATTTGTATTCTTGATTAGTGTTAAGGAACAGCAGACAGTACCAAGTGAGAATACATGGAGCCAGTATTATAAGAACCCAAGGAGCCAGTATTATAAGAACCCAATAAACTGGGTCTACATATTTGGCACTTTAGTCACCTCCCTTATGTTACACAATATATAATACTCTGTATAGACACTGAGAAAGCTAAATGAATGTACAGAATTGCTAGTCATTTATCAAGTGCAACAGGTTAAGTTCATTTTTATGTTTGGGTTTTATTCACAAAGTATATAGAGATCTCTGGGGCAGGGGATACAACTTCCTTGAAGAACAATGTGTAAGTCCTTAAGGAATGTCAGGCTCCACTCATAGTCCCATCTCTCAACTCCACCGTTAGAACAATAGGTTTTTCTGGTTGAGTAAGACTTTGAGACACTATTTTCAGAGGGATCTGCAAATGTTAAACAGCATATGAGAATCAGTTCATGAAAAGGAAACACTGTTAACAACAGAAGCAAAGTAGATGAGATACATTAAGGACAATAACGCTTTACAAACATATAAAAATTACTTTTAGCATAATATATCTTTACTTCTTTGTACTTATTTAGTAAGTTGTCTCATCCTGGTCAGTTACAGCATTCATCAATACATTCATTCAAGAAAAACAAAAAAACAAAAACAAAACGAACAAAAATATATAGCACCTATTCTGTACCAGGCCAAAGACAAAACTATGTTTGGTTTTGGTTTAAATTTTAAATAAAAAGGATGTGTTTTTTAAATTTAAACCAGATTCTTAGGCATTATGGGAAAATATTTGGAAAAGCCAGGTAGAGTTCATTTCATGCATGTTGAAACTTGCAAATTAATCCTGAGTGCATATTGCATGTTTTAGTTACATGGACTATCCGCAACTTCTAAAGTCCAGCCACCTCTACCAGTGGAAACCTTCCAGTTTCATGATGGAAGAAGGTCTTTGTGAAGCATTGTGCCTGTTTTCTAATACCTCCTACGTCCCAAGTGTAGTGTAAATAGTGAACTTCTGAAGACCTATAAATTCCTTTGACTAATTTTTTAGCTCAATTTTTACCCAGGCACTTTTTCAGTATTGGGGGAGCCTCCAACACAGTAACCTTCTGATCTCAGTTCACTGAAGGGCAAGAAAATTGTCATGGAGGGTGAGAAGCACCAGCAATAGAAGACTGGAAGTTTTCGGGGAGTTTCTGCCCCACCCCAGGTGTGCCAGAGACCCATTTCCTCTCAGGGCTGAGTCCCTCATGTGTATATACTTACAGGACTATTACACATCTGCCTAAAACCACAAATAAGATGGAAACTAGCTCTATCTTCCTCTTCCCTGAGAAAGCTTACTTAAGGAGCTGCATAATAAACACACGAGTCCTAGAAATAAGCGTTACTATAGGGCCTTGTTTGGTATGAATCAATGGCAACTATTCTGCATGTTCCTCAAAGAAGAGACTCCAGATCTACCTATTAATGTAAAACCTTCCTATTTTGTAATTTCACTTCAAGGCATATGTATGTAAGGCACATTGTTAAATTTTTCAAATTAAATTGATTAAAATTTGTATCCAAGAGCTGTAAATCACTCTTTAAGCATTTCCTGTATGACTACAAGGCACCATTGGGAATTTATGAAAAGATTAAAATGATATGCTAGAATTAAAGACATTCTTATGTACATAAAGAACCAAACTGGATAGTTTAATGAAAAAGTATTAGGTTAGATAGTATGAGTGATGATACCAGCTTGCAGTAACAATAACATGGCATAGGAAAAATGGCCTTTGGACTAAATGGGAAAGACTTCTGGAGGGGTTTTGGGAATGAACTTAGACTTGAAAGATGAGAGGAGAATGAGAAAAACATCATAGAGTTCTTATTGTATGTAAAAGGAGCCCAGTTTGATCACAGCAGGGCTCCCAGAAAGAGGGGTGAAGTAGCCAGGATGGCCCTGGAAATCAGACAGAAATGCTTTCATCGGTGATTCTCAACCTTGACTGCACATGAGAGTCAAATGTGGAGCTTTTAGAGCCACAAAAGATTAACTATTTTAGTATCTGAGATGACTTAGGCATCAAGATTTTTCATAACTCTCCACTTATTTTGTTGTACAGCCAGTGGTTGAGAACCACAACTAACACAACAGCTTCTGTAAGTTCTAGTGGAAAACAAAAGGTGTTTGAAAGTCATGATTCAGTTATCACTATACAGTTATCACTATACTATGCACAGCACTTTCTCTTCCTTCCAGTGGATGTGAAACTAAATTTAAGCTTTTCTCAAAGGACTCTACATCATCATATCATGCTAACTACATTGACTCTAAATGGCCTTTATAGCTGGATATTTATAAAAACACAGGCTAAGCACTCCAGACTAATGGGATCTTAAAGGTCACAGATGACTCCAAATAGAGAATAAATTATTAAACAATATGTGAACACATTCATACATACATATGTATATAGCATACACACACACACACATCGGTTTTTACAAATTTCCCAATAAAGCATTGTTTTGGCAGAGTGGTAACATGTTAAGTATCTTACCTGTGTTTCTTTGCAAGGTTTAAAGGAGAAGTTCTGTAAAACTCGGACGATAGCAATTTTTATGTTCATGAGAGCGAACCTCATGCCAATGCAGTTTCGGGGTCCAGTTCCAAAGGGCATGTATGTGTAAGGATTTATACTGTCCTGGTTCTTCTTACTGAACCTGGTTCCACAACAATAGATTAAAACGATTAATAAGACATATACACCATAATAGCCACACGTTTGAGGTTCTAGTACACAGGATACTCCAGTGGGCTAGTCAGTGAGATTCTGCTCTGGTTATTTTGCTGTGAGAAATATAAGCTAGAGACCATTTCCATTCCCCTTACTCTTTAGAAGCTTTCGGTTTCATTGAAGAAAAAATATGAATGCTGTTTAAAAGAAAATTTACTTTTAAACACTAAATTACATTCAGGATGTTGAAATATTCACACACTAAAGGTAAGAAGGAAATTAAGGAAAAGAAGGTTTCTTTCTTCATCGAACTCATGCTTGTCACATGCTCATAAAGGAAGGAAGCAGGAATAATACTTCCTATTAGTAATTTTTTCCTTCCCTTCCCTTCTTTCTCCTCCTCTCCTCTGACGTCTCCCCTTCTGCCCCCCCCCCCCTCGTTGAATAGCTTAAATCAGGTGGCTTACATTGGCATATGAGGCTCCTCTACTCTAGTATGATCACTGATTTCCTTATGAATCTATTTCACTAGCCTATAAATTTTCTGAAGGGTAGATCTATGATTTATTCAAATTTAGCTCCTCAATATTTTATTATTTTAAGGAAAAATATGTATTTGGGGAAAGTGATCATGGCATTGTGGTTATATATATTTTAAGAGTTCTTATATTTGGGGGAACATTGAAAATATTTACAGATGCTTTGCCTTAAGATAATGTGGAAATCAGGAGGGGGATATCGATGGCATGTTTACAGAGGTTGTATTATAAAGTTGTACAACTGAAATTATTATAATATTAATCAGTGTTAATTCAATAAATAGAATTAAAAATGAAGTACAGGAAAGGTCTCCGATTTCATGTTCATGAAGCTACAAGGAGGGAAACTGCTGAACTTGGAGAGGTTTCTTTGCAAGGTTTGAAGGAGAAGTTCTGTAAAACTTCTTGATGATAGCAAGTTGCTAGAATGAAATTGTATGCCCTGGTAGCTAGCATCCCATTGGGGCCCCGTTCCAGAAAACAGAGGACTTGGTCAACTATAATAAATTTCTTCAACAAGTACTACCCATGTTTCCCCGAAAATAAGACATCCTCTGAAAATAAGAGCTAGCATATGGAAAGATAAGACATCCCCTGAAAATAAGACCTAGTGTAACTTTGGGAGAAAAAATTAATATAAGACACTGTCTTATTTTCGAGGAAATAGGGTATGTGTAGACGCATGCTAGAAATAAGGACACCATGGCAAATGAGACAAGGTCCATGCCATTAGAGATCGTATAGTTGTGCTAATAAGTCTAGATCCCAGGTAGTGCCCTCAATAGTTCTTTCCAATTTTGCTCACCAATACAATAAATGGGAAGCATCGGCTCTTTCCAGAGTCTAAGCTGTGTCCAAAGCCAAACTTGGCTCTGAATTTTCAGAACATGCTAACGATCCCAAAAGAGGGTCTAGAGAGCAGATACCTTCCCTTTGGAAGAGTCACCAAATACTGAGAGGAGGAGGAAGCTGGTCCAGGACTGCAGCCAAAGACAGACCAGGGAACCTTGAAAATATTTACAGATGAAAATATTCACCCCTACCCTTAAGTGACTGCTTAAACCATCAGGGGTGAGGACCTCTCAGGCTGTCAGCTTACACTCTCCCAATAATGCTAAAGGAACAGCAGCCAATGTTTTTGAAAAATAGAATGTGGAAACATTGGAGGTAAATTCACAGATTAAAGAGAACAACACAGGAAAACTTAAGGAAAAAAAGCCTCTATTTCTAAAATCTTTAGTGATTAAGTAAATTATGCCATATGTATACAATCACATATATACCTGTATAAGGTGGTGTTTTATACATAGGATGTAGTTTATGGTTTACTGTTAAAGTAGTATAAAATTATTCTAATTTTTAAAAAATCTACATATGCATAGAAAATGTCAATAATGACATACATCACATTATTAATGAGGCCTATATTAAAGTTTTTGGACTATAGACAAATACAACTTTCTTTAATCTAGAGACTGTAAAATAATAATCACTCGTGTAATAAGAAAAACTTCTAAAAATATAGGTATGCATAGAAATGACTGTACAACCACATGTTCGTCATCTATACTAAAAGACGTCAGAATGTGCCCAACCAGCCTGGATGGGGTTCCCTTTCTCAGGGGCCCAGTACCTTTCAGGACGGAACTCCTCAGGCTCTGACCAGTACTTTGGGTCTCGTTGAAGAATAAAATTTGGCACCATCACCACCGTCCCTTTGGGAATGAACACCCCATTGACTTCCACATCCTTCTTACAGACCCTCTCAAGTCTACTAGCAATTGGGTATAATCTGAGGGATTCATTCACCACCATGTCAAGATACTCCATCTGTGCCAGGGCATCATAGGTGGGGGTTGCCTGGGAAGAAAGAAACAGATTCTGATAAACTGAGATTTGAGATCAACTTTCAACTCAGTCTATGTAGTTCTATAGAAATGTTAGGAGCTCCAAAGAATAAGTTATTTGGGTATAAAAACCTTAGGATTTATAGACATTTTAATATCTATCATGTCCTTTGACCTGCTTAGTGGCCCACTGAGATGTGTGGAGTAGTTATGACTATGGGGGACGTTGGGGACAATACCCTAAATGGGACCAGAAATCCCTCATCTTACCAAATAGTGATTTTTTTTTACCTCATGTGACTGATAGACTATGGCTCCTCCTCTTTGTCTTAATTTCTTAAATGAAATATGCTAAGGTCACTGTTTGTTTTCAAAAAAGAGGCCACCCTTCTGCACCAAGAAAAGAGAATGTGTAAAAGAGCAAAATCTCAACCTGACAAAGTTTTTTAGTTGAAAAATCCAATTTTTTATATACATATATTTTTTTATTGATTTCAAAAAGGAAGGAAGAGGGAGAGAGAGAGAGAGAAATATCAATGATGAGAGAGAATTATTGATTGGCTGTCTCTTGCACACCCCCACTGGGGATCAAGCCCGCAACCCAGGCATGTGCCCTGACTGGAATTGAACTCGGGACCCTTCAGTCTGCAGGCTGATGCTCTATCCACTAAGCCAAACCAGCTAGGGCCAGCCCTTTAGATTATATATATAATTTGGAGAGAAAAACTATATAATGTAGAATTTATAAATAACTTGATGAGAAACAGGTTTCTTTCTAAACCAAATAGGGTACATGAAGAGTATGATGGGACTCTAGCTACCAGGGCATACAATTTCATTCTAACAAAAGTTATAAAGAGGTGGCACCCCACTCAGCCTCATGCTGCCTTGGTGGAACAGTCTCCTAGTTGTTGCTTCAGAGTTTGACTGTAGGCTGTGAAGATCGCATACAAGCCTCTCCAGCCCCAGAGGCCAGTCTCTTCACACCACAAAGACTTCCAGTTTTGTGAGGATTCTGAAAACAATGTGGCCATACAGTATGTGGTCACCACTTGGTGTTATATTGAAGAGTCAATATTGTAGAGGTTAAAGGTTTGGCTAGTGGCTTCTTCACCACTAGCTATATGACTAGTGTATGGAAGTTATTTCACCTCTCGGTACCTCGGTTTTCTGATATGTTACGTGGAGATATTTAGAGTTAGCACTTCATAGGGTTGTATGGCAGGGACATCACTGCTCACCCAATATCCCATGTGGTCTCCACATCTCCCCGCCCACTTAAAGCTAGGGGAAATGAGCTATGAGAATGGGCTGTGAGCTGAGGTGACATATGTTAATTGGAAGCCAAAACACTTGAAAATCCAGTGAGCAACACTCTACTTCTTTATTCCCCAACTAAGATGAAGGCCTTGTGTTCCAGAAAGTACAGCTACAAAAAAATGGAGCCTTGCCCTAGCTGGTTTGGCTCAGTGGATAGAGCATCAGCCTGCGGACTGAAAGATCTTGGGTTCGATTCCAGTCAAGGGCACATGCCTAGGTTGTGCGCTCGATCCCCAGTGGGGGGCGTGCAGGAGCCAGCCAATCAATGATTCTCTCTCATCATTGATGTTTCTCTCTCTCCCTCTCCCTTCCATCTGAGATCAATTAAAAAAATAATTTTTAAAAAGAGAAAGTGGGGCCTTTTTAGCTTATATTTCTGAGTAACTATGTGGAGCAGAGACCCCCATTCCTACCCTCCTCTAACAATCCATGTTGTATATATAAATATGAGAAGTAAACTTTTCCTATGTAAAGCCATATAGATTTCAGGACCAATCTGTTACCAAGGCATAAGCTAGCCCAGTGGTCGGCAAACTCATTAGTCAACAGAGCGGCAACATTGTGGCTGGCGAGCCGCAATTTGCCGACCACTGAACTAGCCTATCCTGGTTAATACAGAATTTGTTAAGATTAAATTCATTTATAAATACAAGGTATTTAGAATAGACATATATAGTAAGGAGCAAATGTTTAGTTATAGTGTTGTAATTATTACAAAAAAAAAGAAAAGAAAAAGAAGCAGCAGCAAAACACAATGATTTAGCTAGTCTCTGTCTCTTAGTGACCTTTCCATATTATCGCTATCAAAAGAATGCCAATGTGAGTTTTCCCTGAGAAGAAAGATAATCTCGAATTAATAGGTTCTAAAATCTTTTCCTTATATCTGAAAGACCTATGACTCAGAAAGATCATCTAACCTGTCCAAATCCATAGTCTACCCTATGCTCTTTCCTGTATGTCAGGCTTCTTCTAGTCTGGCATGTTTACCCAGGGTGGTAGATTACACTATTTGTGCCTGTTCCAACCATTGTTATCATCCATGCCCTTAGTCATCTAACTTTGTGCCCTCCCATTATGATGCTGGGCGTGGCCATGGTGCATACTTTAAATCAATGGAATGTTGGCTAAGTGTGATGCAAGCAGAGTTCTGAAGGGCACCCATATGTTTGGGCTTATCGGTCTTTCCCTCTGATACTGCCTGATAAGAACAAGCCCAGGCTTCCTGTCTGGAGCAGGGGAGATGTGGAGATCACGTGTGAAGCTGGTTCACCCAGCCGCTTAGCCAAGGCCAGCCTAGATCAGCCAAGAGCCAGACTAAAGCCAAGTCCAGTCAGTATCAACACAGATAATTATCCAGACACTTGAGCAATCAATGTTTATTTGTTTATTGCTACTGAGGGGTGTGTTTTTTCCATTCGATATTATTGTGATAACAGTTAACTGCTGTGCCAACAAAAGCACTTTGTCCAAGATCTTATAATCTGTGAAAAGTACACATTACCTATATTTCCTTGTTTTCATCACTTTACATCCTTCCTAAATAGCACAGATGAAGAACTGATGCTTATGCTCTTTGCAAAAATTATCCTATGAAATGGTGAGTGAGCATTCTTGCTTAGGTTTAACTTCCTCCCTCCCTCTGCAGGTATCGTCCACTCACCTTATTGGGAAATGTCGCCTCAATCTCCTCTTGCAGTTTCTGCTGCGCATCAGGGTGGATGGCCATAAGATACATAAAGAAATTGAGAGCACTGCTAGTGGTCTCATAGCCGGCAAAAATAAAGATAACAGATTGGGCGACGAGCTCCAGATCGGACAAGGCTAAGAGGAAAAGAAAGGTCACTGTAAATCTTCAGTTTAGATTATGAGAAATCCATATGAAACTCCAAACTGCTAGGAGAAAAAAATGGGAATTCAGATCAAACTAAGGGGAGTTATACTCTGACGTGTATATTGCAGATCCAGAAAAAGGAAAAGAAAAAAAAAGTCTTAATCCAGCTTTTCCAAAGGTCTACACTAGGGGTGTCGAACTCAATCAGAGAAGCGGCCAAAATCTAAAATCCAGCCTAAATCGCGGGCCGAATGGTTTACTGAACAGTCATAAACTGTCATTGTGATGGAAACGCAGCGGAGTGCAGTGATGACAGCGCGGTGCGGGCCACATTGCAAGGCCTGGCGGGACGGATTTGGCCCGCGGGCCTTGTGTTTGACACATGTGGTCTACACTATTCTTGGTCCTTCAGTATGCAGGATACATCACTCTCATCACTATCTCAGCTGTGTAATTCCACAGCATGTTATTGGAGAATCTTACAAGTAGTTTAGCTACAAGTAATATGGGATAGCATTCTCCCCCAGGAAAACTTTAAATTATTCTTTAAAAATTTGAGACAAATTTTAAATTTGCAATTTCTTTGCATACTAAAGTTTATGCAAAGAAAAATTAAAGTATCTTTCTTCTAAACATGTTTCCAGGAACTTAAAAGAACAGTAATTGGCTACAGATAAGTTCTTGTACTCAGTGTATTTACTGTCTATGGACCCGCAGCATCAGCAGTATCTGGGAGTTTATTAGAAATGCAGAATATTGCCGAGACCAGTTTGGCTCAGTGGATAGAGCATTGACCTGCAGACTGAAAGGTCCCAGGTTCAATTCTGGTCAAGGGTATGTACCTTGGTTGTGGGCACATCCCTGGTGGGAGATGTGCTGGAGGCGACTGATTGATGATCCTCTCTCATCGATGTTTCTAACTCTCTATCCCTCTCTCTTTCTCTCTGTAAAAAAATCAATAAAAATATATTTTTAAAAAAAGAAAGAAAGAAAGAAAGAAAGAGAGAAAGAAAGAAAGAAAGAAAAGAAAGAAAGAAATGCAGAATATCGAAGACAGCAGCAGCAGGAGCTTCCTTCAGCCAGGAGGAATGGAGAGCTGTGGCTCTCCACTGTTGGGCCGGATGGTGGTGGTTCAGAGAAAGAAATGGAACCACAGAGTCCTGCTGATGCTCAGACTCCCAAAACTCTCATCCTGTTGCCTTGGAGTATGGTCAAGAAGCATATTATCTATAAACCAAGAGTTATTGCAGTAGAACCATGGTTTCCCTCTGTGACTGATCCCCAGTTGGGTGCTTGGAGGGAACCCCATGGAGGTCAGAGGTCACCATTACAGTGAGGGAAAACAAAGCCCACCTCCAAGCAACAAGGCTTTACTGTCTTACAAAAGCCCTGGAGGTCAAATCTGGATCACAGAGGTAAAAAACAAAACAAAAAAAAACACAAAAAACCTCTTCAGAGGAGCTGTTATAGTCAGATATAAATGTGAAGGCAAAGGAGAACAGCAAATGCCACGAATAACTACAGAAATGAGGATGATTGAAAGAAAATGAAAAATCCCCAAAAGCAAGTTGGAACTCATGGGAATATGTGATATAAATGACAGATTTCATGATTGCAGTTCTGTAAATACTCAAGAAAATGCAGACAGGCAATTCAATACACTCAGAAAACAAATCAATGAACAAAATGAGTACTTTACCAAAGAGATTGAAAGTTTTAAAAAGCACCAATCAGAAATCCTGAAAATGAAACACGCAATTAAGGAGATTAAGAGTAAACTACTGAGCATAAAAACAGAGCCAAGAAGATAGAGGAAAGAATTATGGCATCAGAAAAAGCAATCCTGCCAAAACCGGTTTGGCTCAGTGGTAGAGCATCGGTCTGTGGACTGAAAGGTCCCAGGTTTGATTCCAGTCAAGGGCATAGACATTGGTTGCGGGCACATCCCCAGTAGGGGGTGTGCAAGAGGCAACTGGTCAATGTTTCTCTCTCATCGATGTTTCTAGCTCTCCTCTCTCCTCTCCATAAAAAATCAATAAAATATATTTTAAAAAGAAAAGAAAAGAAAAAGCAATCCTATATAATAAGAGAGGAATATGCTAATTATCCATTATGCCATGAGGTGTAACAACCGACCACATAACTACACCACATAACTACGGGGTCTTGGATTTGCAGGGGGTGGGGCAGCAAACTACAAGTGGGCGGCGGAGAGCTACAGGAGAGGGCAGGGCTATGAGGGTGGGGGAGAAATACTGGGGGAGCTACAAGAGGGCAGGGCAGCAGGTAAAAAGCTATAGGAGGGGGCAGGGCAGCGAGCTACTGGCACACAGATTCGTGCACAGGGCTACTAGTATTAGAATAATGAGCATTCCAGAAGAGGAAGAAAGAAGAGAAGGGAGAGTCTATTCAAACTAATAGTGGCCTCCTTTTTTATCTTCTCCTGAGAGAATAAGCATGGTTAAGATCTAATCTATTTGTGTGAGAATGAATTAGGACCTTTTGATACTTAGAGCACTGAAGTAAACATGGTACTTCCCACAAAGTTGTAATTCACAACTAAAAACAAGAAAGGTCTACCGAGTTCTGATTTTTCAAACATTATTTTTATGATGCTGTTGGGAGTAAATTCAACTATTAAATTCCTTTCCCCAGTTAGGATATACCCCATGATATCCAAAATTTAGAGCTGTGCTGCCCAATAGGTAGCCACTAGCTATATTTAGTTAATTATTTACATTTTAATTAAAATTAAGATTCAGTTTTCAATTTCATTGTTTACATGTCAAGTGTGTAATAGCCACATGTGCCTCGTGGTAAATCTATTGATATAGAATATGTTCTCTTTCATCACAGAAGGTTGTATTAGACTAGATACTAATAGATAGGGAGAGAGAAAGACATGTATACATAGATATGGATATATTTATAATGCTGTGCTGGAGTCATCTTATCCCTGTTCTTTAGAACCAAATATTAAATATTATGAAATTGTGTGAGACGGTTGTCAAGCCATTAGTAGTTTGAAATTAACTATGATGGAAGTATTTATATCATAGGAATAAACAATAATACTTGGATTTTTCTTTTTTGAGAGAAAATGTTTACATCACTAATTATGGGTAGATATAGAAATATTTATGTTTATGAGACCTGTGTAAATATATTTGATGTTCTTAGCCTTGTCTACTGAGACAATCTAGAAGTAAGGAAACCCTAGGAGCAATGAGCACTCCAAGATATGATTTTGGTTTCTAAATACCATTTCTCACTAAAATAAACAAGAATTCCTTGGTGAAATGGCTGGTTCTAGGGTTGATCAGGGGAAATAGAGAGAAATTTGGAATGCCTTGCATCAGGAAGCAAGAAAGTACTCAGAAAATGATAGGTGAAAAGGACACAGAATACTCTCTATACTCTAATGGTGGACATATCTATATATGTAAAAGCCTAAGCAACTGAACAACCAAACAACCAATTGCTATGATGTACACTGACCACCAAGCGCTCAATGCGGAACTGCCCCCTGGTGGTCAGTGCGCTTCCACAGCGGGAGTGCTGCTCAGTTGACCAAATCATCCCAGAGGCCAAAGAGCCCAGAGCAGCCACTCACTCCCTCAGTAGCCCTGCAGGTCCAATCTTTGAAGAACAGGCCAGGCACTGAAGATCTGATGCCACCAACATGATCCCGACAGCACCACCAACTTCCTGGAAGTCAGCCTTGGGCAGGTCAGTGGGATGGATCTGGATTCCAGGCCGTGGGCTGCCTACCACCCACCTAGAGGGCTGATCGTGTCCTGCTCCCTTCATCCCCCTTGTGTCGGGCGCCAGACACAGGGCTCAAAGCACAAGCCTCTCCTAATTGGCACTGACTGGGCACAAGCCCTCAGTAGGCACAGTGGGGCCAGAATGAGCAGGAGTGGCAGGTGGTGTTAGACTGCGGATGTCAGCCTGATCCCCACAGGCCACCCCAAGGGACCCCACCCATACACAAATTCATGCACCGGGCCTCTAGTGTCATTATAAATTTACTAGGGGTCCAGTGCACAAATTCATGCACCTTGAAAGGAACTGTGGACCACAAGGCTGCAGTGGGCACAGGGACAGGTCTTGGCCCATCTGCTGTGGCCCTGGGTCCCCTGTCTGCCAGCAGCCCCACTCCCACCACCGCCGTTCCCCCACACTGCACCAGCCCCACTTGCACCCGCAGATAGCATGGAGCAATTGGGGCCAGTACCAGCAGCGGATGCAAATAGGGCCAGAGCTGTCAGCTGGTGCGAGTGGTGACTGCTGCCCCAATCGCCCCTCAGGAGCAGAGGGAGGTAGAGAAACTCTCAGGGGCAATCAGGGCCTGCAGCTGCTGCTCACACCCGCCGACAATGTCGAGTGATTGGGACTGGAGCTGGGCACCGGCAGTGGGTACAAGCAGCGGCTCCAGTGCCAGCTGTGGGTGCAAGCGGGGCCGGCACTGGCAATGGGTGCAAGAGGCAGCTGCCAGCCCCTCAAGAGCAGGGGAAGGTGGAGAAGCCCTGAAGGGTGATTGGGCCAGCAGCCGCCCCTCGCACCCACTGACAGCACCGGCCCCACTCACACCCGTTGCTGGTGCTGGCCCTGGGCCCCAATTGCTCCATGCCAACAGCAGGTATGAGCGGGGCCAGCACCAGCAGCAGGTGTGAGCGCCTGGCAAGACTGCGGCATGTGGGAGCAAAGTATTTCCCCTAACCACCAGAGCCTTGCCCCAATGACAGCGACCAGCGCCTCATCTTGGTCTGGTGCCCCCACTTACCTCCACATCCCACCACAGCCGACGCCCGCCATGTTCTGTGCATGCCCTCTGGTGGTCAGCGCACATCATAGCGGTCTATTGCATATTAGGGTTTTATATATATAGAACATACAACACCAAGTGTGACTCCTAATTTAAACTATGCACTTTGGGTGATAATCGTATCAATGTAGATTCACCGACTGTAACAAATGGTACATTGATGTTAGGGATTCTGATAGTCAGGGAGGCTGAATATAGGTGAGGGGAGAAGGTTATGGGAAATCTCTATCCCTTTCACACAATTTTGTTGTGACCATAAAACTGCTCTAAAAAATAAAGTATATTGAAAAAATAAAAAGAAAGAAAATAGGACTCCAGAGCCTTCTGAAAGGGCTTCAGCGGACAAACCTGAGAGAATCTGACCACCAAACAAGAAAATAAAAAGCAAAACTTTATAGTAGATTAAACTAGTGAACACAATTTAACAAAGGGTTCCAAATTAAGGTCACCAATACTGTGGCAATGTGCTTCCTAAAGTGATGAATTCTCGATGCAAATTTCCATGCAGCTGGATGAGGCCAGAGAATAGATATTGGAAACAAGCCCCCAGAGATTCTGATGTAGGTGATCCACAGAACACTGACTTCAGGGCATAAAATTCTTGTTTATGGTGCCCTTCAAGCTTTGAATAAAGCTGTGCCCACATGCGTGTAGAAAGTGCCTCTGAGCATGTGTCTTTTTCAATTTGATAGAAATTCACAGCTGCATGAACATCTTCCTATACATTTTCGGAACCACCACTACCTCTGAGCCTCCCCATCAGTGGCCCTCTGCTTACCTTTATGGGAGTCTGTTTCTTTGGAATTCTGAGAGTTAATCATCAGCTGAAGTAAATCCACTCGGTGCTGGAAGCAGGAGGAGAAATTTCAATGACAAAGAGTCAACTTGTAAGACCAGAAATAAATCAGGAATGCCGTACTAGATTTCTTTCCTATTAATATAACCACTTCATATCTTTTTTAAAATTTTACTTTCCTATTACAGTTTACATTCAATATAATTTTATATTACTTTCAAGCGTACAGCATAGTGGTTAGACAATCATATACTTTGCAAGGTGTACCCCCCAATATTTCCAGTACCCACCTGTCACCATAGAGAATTATTACAATACTAGAGGCCCAGTGCATGAATACCTGCATGAGTGGGGTCCCTTGAGGTGGCCTGTGGAGATCTGGCTGAAACCCACAATCCAACGCCACCTGCCATTCCTGCTCATCCCAGCCCCACTGCACCTGCCCTTGACTTGCACCCACTCAGTCCTAATTGGGAGAAGCTTGCACCACTGCAGCAGCACTCACCAGCCATAAGCATATGGCAGCCATTCTGAGGGGGGTGGAGGGCCCAGGACACAATAGGCCCTCCGGGCAGGTGGTGAAACACCCTTGCCAGGCCAGAATCTGGAGCCATCCCACTGACATTCACACCGGTTGTTGGGAGCCACCTGGTAGTCACTGCCCAAGGCTGACTTCCAGGAGGCCAGTAGCGCTGTCAGAATCGTGCTGGCAGTGTCAGTCCGTCAGCACCTGGCCCATTCTCTGGAGATTGAACTTGCAGGACTACTGAGGGTGTGAGTGGCTGCCGCCGGGCTGGTGGGCCACTGGGGCAGGTAGGTCAGCTGAGCAGTGCTCCCACTGTGGGAGCACACTGACCACCAGGGGGCAGCTTCTGTGTTGAGCATCTGCCTCCTGGTGGTCAGTATGCATCAGAGCAACTGGTCATTCAATTGTTCAGTCACTTAGGCGTGTGTGTGTGTGTGTGTGTGTGTGTGTGTGTATACACACACACACACACACACACACACACACACACAAACATATAGCCCAGTGCATGAAATTTGTGCATGGGGAGGAGGTGTCCCTCAGCCCTGCACCCTCTCCAACCTGGGACCCCTTGGGGGATGTCCGACTGTGTGATCAGGCCTAAACCAGCAGTCGGACATCACTCTCACAATACAGTACCTCTAGCTCCTAACCACTCCTGCCTGCCTGCCTGATTGCCCCTAACCACTCTGCATACCAGCCTGATTGCCCCTAACTTCCTCCCCCTGCTGGCCCGATCACCCCCAACTGCATCCTCCAACTGCCGGCCTGATCGCCCCTAACTGCGTCTGCCTTGGCCCTGCTACCGTGCCTTTGTCCGGAAGGTCTCCCAATCTAATTAGCATATTACCCTTTTATTAGTATAGATTATTGGCTACATTCACTATGCTGTATAATATGGCCCCAGAAGTCTCACTAGTGTTGCCTGAGTTTTCAGTGAACTCATCCAGCTACAAATCCTGGAGAGCAGGATGTTTCCCTGAGAAAGATCCAGCCATCATGTCCAACAGCTTTTTGGCCCTCATGTTCTCTGCTCTTTGGCTTCTCTCACTTTGAACACAGCTTTCTGGCCAAAGAGATGCCTGCTTTCCTCTTGTCATACAGTTTGCTAAGAAAAAAGTCCCCGACTTCAATACTTTTTTTCTCCAGCCTTAATCCTTAATGAAAGGCCACATAACTGAATCATCTGACATTTGCAGAGTTCATCAGATGCTTTCCTGGGAGCAGCTTCAAATAGCTGCACCATCCCAGAACTCGCTGCAATGTTCAGTGTAATTCTGGAGTGCCAAGCCCTATCCCCGAAGCCTGCAGACGTGCTTGTGCTGGCCTCCAGGCCCATGACGGCAAAGCTGGGTTAGCCAGCTTGCAACCTCAATGCCCAGAGAAGACTACTGCCCTCTCCAGTCTCTGAGCAGGCTCCAGTTTAACATAGAGCACTCCCCCAGGGGCCTGATGGCAACTCCCACTGCAGGATGTGTACAATAAGAGGCTTGGAATTGAAGAGTGTTTGCCAATTTAAAACCTGGGAAAGTATGATACCCGGAAAAAACTTTTAAACAGTAATTTTTTATACTTTGACAATTTATTGAAAGGAAGTGGAAACTTTTCATCTCAACAATATTTATGCAGTGATATACTGACCTTTGTGCCCATTACTATATTACATGTTAGATAGTGTCTCTCTGACTCACCTTTTCTTTCCTTTCCTAACCTCCACCTTCTTCATTCCCCATAAAATGTTAGAACTTTCCTCCTGTAAACCTACAGTCCTTTATCTATCTAAAGGAAAAAAAAGTGCACAAATCATATGTATCCAGCTCAATAAATTATCAAAGAGTGAACACACTCATGTAACTACCACCAGATCTTACCTTTTGTTTATCTTGGAGGCGACTTTCTTTCATTCTTTTTACAGATTTTTTGAAATACTCAGTGACACTTCTTGGAAACAGAGTAATATTAAATGCTTCAAAAACTGGGCCAAGGAATGGAAAGAGTGCTGTAAGAAAAAAAGAAAGCATAATGAAAATACGAAATGTGCCGAAGCCGGTTTGGCTCAGTGGTAGAGCGTCAGTCTGCGGACTGAAAGGTCCCAGGTTCGATTCCGGTCAGGGGCAAGTACATTGGTTGCGGGCACATGCCCGGTAGGGGGTGTGCAGGAGGCAGCTGGTCGATGTTTCTCTCTCATCGATGTTTCTGGCTCTCTATCTCTCTCCCTTCCTCTCTGTAAAAAATCAATAAAATATATTGTATATATTTTTAAAAAGACGAAATGTGCCGGGAGCAATTATAATTTTCTCTACTAATGAGACGAGTAAAAGACACCAGGCTTCTCGACCAGGAGCCAGTCCCTCTCAGCCCTTTGCTCAGACTTCCAAGCCCAAGTCTGAGCAAGGGCAAGTCCACAAATAGGGGCCATCACTACAGCAGTGAGATCAGTGGCCCCTGCCCATCTTTTGGGTGACTAAAGAAACAGGATTACAACCCTCAACAGCTTTGCCTTTATCTATTAACTAGATTGTCTTTAAATACACCAGAGAAGAGTCTGACACTTTAGTTAATCACACTGTTCAAGAAATAGTAATCAGATGCACGTGCATGGACAAAGTGGAACACTAGACACTAAAATGTAAACAATGATTGCATGTGAGAGTTTAATTATAGGCGAGTCTTAATTTTTCTTTGTCTTCTAAAATAATTCTGAAAATTTTAGAAGAACTGTGCATTGTTGGAGAAAAAGGAACCCTCATGCACTGCTGGTGGGAATGTAGACTGGTGCAGCCACTGTGGAAAACAGTATGGAGTTTCCTCAAAAAATTAAAAATGGGCCGGGACCGGTTTAGCTCAATGGATAGAGCGTCTGCTTGGGGACTGAAGGGACCCGGGTTCGATTCCGGTCAAGGGTATGTACCTTGGTTGCGGGCATATCCCCAGTAGGGGGTGTGCAAGAGGCAACTGATCGATGACTCTCTCTCATCGATGTTTCTAACTCTCTATCTCTCTCCCTTCCTCTCTGTACAAAATCAATAAAATATATTTTTTTAAAAAATTAAAAATGGAACTCCCATTTGACCCAGTGATCCCACTTCTAGGAAAATGTCCCAAGAAACCAGAAACACCAATCAGAAAAAATATATGCACCCCTATGTTCATAGCAGCACAATTTACAATAGGTAAGATTTGCAAACAGCCTAAGTGCCCACCAGCAGATAAATGGATTAAAAAAACCATGGTACATCTACACAATGAAATACTATGCCACCATAAAAAAGAAGAAACTTTCACCATTTGCAACAGCATGGATGGAACTGAACAGCATTATGCTAAGCGAAATAAGCCAGTCGGAGAAAGATAAAATATCACATGATCTCATTCATATGTGAGATATAATGATCAACATAAACTGATGAACAAAAATAGATCCAGAGACAAATGGCAGGGGAGGGGGTGGTTACAGACCAGCCAAAGGCCTTGTATGAATGCATGTTAGCAAAACCAATGGACACAGACACTGGGGCGACGGGGCTTGCCCTTGGGGGTGGGAGTGGCAGGGGCAGGTCAATCGGGGGAAAAGGAGACATGTAATACTTTAAACAATTTTTAAAAAGAACTGTACATTGTATAATAATATTAATATATACCGAAATATATATTGTAAAAGAATTTATAGACCAGATAAAAATAATACAGAATATGTCTTTCAACCATAGGGGAATGAAATTAGAAATCAATAACAAAGAAAATTGGGGAACTCACTACTATATGGAAATTAAAAAATAATCTCCTAAATAACCCATAGGTCCTACAAGAAATCAAAAGGGCAATTAGGAAATACTTGGAGATAAATGAAAATGAAGAGAGAGCATACCAAAATTTATGGATGTAGCAAAAGCAGCACTCAGAAAGAAATTATGACTGTAAATATCTACATTTAAAAAGAACAAATATCTCAAATCAATAACCAAACTTTCCCCCTTAACACCAAGAAGAGCAAACAAAATCAAAAGCAAAAAGGAGGAAGCATATACCACAGGAAGAAGAGAGAGAGAGAGAGAAAGAAAGAGAGAGAGAGAGAGAGAAGAAGAAGGAGAAGAAGAAGAGAACAGAAGAGATGGGGAAAGGAGGGAGGAAATGAAAGATAAAATAAAACATACTAGTCCACATACTTATGCAGAGAATGAATGGATCAAGGAAATTAAATTTTAAGAGCTTCTTGATATTTTCCACAAAGGGATCTTGTGGGTTGTTGAGGGAATCGATGTTCACTCCAAATGATGTGCCAGTAATCACATCCATGCTGTAGGCCCCAAAGATGCTGAATAGTGAAAGAAAGACAGAGAAAATTAAAATCAGCACCTTTACTATCCTTATCCAACGCAGACAATAGGCAGGACATGTAAATTCATATACCCAGACAAAGACAGGGAAAGAGCCACACAACTGTCAAAACCTTCTGTTAGATCATCTAAAGGATCTATGCTCCTGTCACAGTCAATCATGAGGTGTTTATCAGATGCCAGTCATGGCACTGGCCCTGAGCTGGGTTATGGGGACACCAAGGCAAGTTAGACCCACCTGTGAGCAATAGGAGATCAGTCAGAGGGATGGGGACTCAAAGTCAGACAAATTACGGTGGCGTGTTTTGAGTCTGGACAATAGTAGATACTGTGCTTGAGCAGGACAAAGGGTAGGTAATGACTCCTCCTAATGGAGTCAAGAAGGGTGACACTGATCTGAGTCTTGCCTCACCACAGTGTCTGCACTCAGAGCTGATTCTGCTTCAGCACGTTACAGAACAGCAGCACCTGGTCTGAGTTGCCAGGAATGCCATCGATCCTTCTCTGCACTCCTGCTGAAGCTCCTGAAAGATCCACTCTCCTTAAGTCCAGTGATCTCAGGTTGCCTTGAAGGCAGACTCATTTCTGTAAAATGTAAGAAATAAGAATGGTCCTAATTTAAGAAATAACAATAAAAATCATTCTAGAACTGATCTGGGGGAATCCCAAAGGTGTCTCCAGTTTTCCCAGATCAGTCCCACTTTACCTCCATTGTTCCTGCATAGGAATATAGTTAAAAGTATCTTAATTTAGACAATAAATGTCACGCTCACCGTACTCATAGTCTATACAGGACCATCTTTTTGAGAGTAAAGAAAGGAGAAGTGGCGGTAAGGTTTATTATTTCATATTTTGCTGATATCCTCACCAAAATCATAACGTTGTTCCAAGTTACACACTGTAACTTCCCAGCCCCACCCACTGCTCACTAATACATACCAGTGCCTCCCCCTGCCAGTATTTCACATCCTCTACACTGAAAACTTTGGTACAATCATGTTTCTACTTTCTGAACTATGTATTTTTGTCTTCAAGAATATCCAAGGTGACAACTAAGCAGACAGATTAATCCTGGTTTATGTGCACAGGAGGAGATCTTTCTCTCCTGGCTGCCCTGCCTTTTCGGAGGAGCCACATCCTCTTGGGTAGCCCACTGGGGTTCTAACACCGCACACCCACTGTCTGGTCATGATAGTACTTCAGCGGAATTCGGCTCTGGCAGGCGGCTGGGGGTCTTGGAGCAGAGCTCAGAGTCTCAGCAGCTGGCCTACTACTCACTCTTTCAAGGTGATGGGCTTGCCTTTCTCTGCTTCCTTCTTCAGATTGTTCACCAACCCATCTGCATACTGGCCAATGATGGGGAACATCTAGACACAGAATACAACACCACCCAAAGTTAAATATGAAGACTCAAGACCTAGCTTTCTCAAGCATGGAATAGTAAGTAATACAATGAACCTTATAATGTCACTTCTAGGACATAAAGATAAAAAACCATTATTAGGAAACTCAAATTCATCAGGCTACCCTTGGAAAAAAAACTATCTTACTTTCTACCTGTCCCCAGATGCATTATTTAAGTTTCAAATTAAGTATCCTCTTATACTCTTACCTCCTTGAGCTTTCCACTGGTGAAGGTTGGAGACAGCAATGTTCGAATTCTCTTCCAAGTTTCATCCTCAGCTATAGAGATGGCACTTTTCATAAATCCCAGTGGGCCAATGGACTAGAGTTAAAAGCAAAGGACAGAAATGAAATTAAAGATGGCAGCAGAGATAAACACCTAAACTGCTGCCTCACACAAGAATATCAAACCTACAACTAAAAGACAAAACGAACACCATCCAGAACCACAGCAAAGCTGGCTGCGTGAAAATTCTACAAGAAGGAAAGAGGAAAACACATTGAGACTCAGAGGAACTGCAGAAAGCTGAGGTACAGAGCCGTGCACGCGTGCACATATGCACGCACAGAGAGAACGGGTGGGAGGGAGACAAAAGCAGGAGGGAGACGGAAGCTCCCTTTCTAAAGAAGGAGGAAGATGGAAGCTCCTGACTGCTCTGAACTCCAGTTCTGGGCAAGTTTCTGGGAAAACAGACTCCTTTGGGGAGAAACTGGACTGTTTAGCAGCAAACAACACTGAAAGGCAGTTTTCTCTCAGAGATGCTTGCAGCGATTACCAAGGGATATTGAGACCCAGGGGCCTCATAGGGCAGGGCTGATTGGTAAGCTAAGGCTGTCTGCTCTGCCCTGAAACTCCGCCCCATCCAAGCTGAGCACAGAGGCTTTTGCAAATCTTCTCCCATAAGGGTGTCTCCAGCACAGAAGTTCTCCCAGTGTAGACACAGCTGATCCTCACAGCCAATTGTATTGGAGATCAATTCCTGCTAGTAATACCGTACTAACAACAGTCAAGGTTTAACTACAACAAGGCTGTGCACACAGTCCACAAAGGGGTACAACTAAATTGTCTACCTGAGGGAGGCTGAGCCACTGGGCCCTATAGGACACCTAGCACACAAAGCTACCCTACTAACAGAGGGAAGCAGCAAAAATGCGGAGACAAAGAAATAGGTCACAATTGAAAGAAATGGAGGAAAACAAACAACTGGATATAGAGTTCAAAACCACAATTATAAGGTTTTTAAGAAATTCCTAGAAAAGGCCGACAAATTTAGCCAGACCCTCAAGAATATAAAAAAGGACCAACTAGAAATTAAACATACACTAACTGAAATAAAAAATATTATACAGAGACCTAACAGCAGACTAGAGGACCGTAAGAATCAAGTCAAAGATTTGAAATACAAAGACGCAAAAAACACTCAACTGGAAAAGCAAAACCAAAAATTTGAAGAAAGTGTAAGGATCCTCCAGGACAACCTCAAGTGTACCAACATCTGAATTCCAGAAGAAGAGAGAAAGTGAGATACTGAAAACCTGTTTGAAAAATAATGACAGAAACCTTTCCCTATCTGGTGAAAGAAATAGACTTACAAGTCCAGGAAGTGCACAGAATCCCAAACAAGAGAAATACAAAGAGGACCACACCAAAACACATCATAATTAAAATGCCAAGGGCAAAAGACAAAGAGAAAATATTAAAAGCAGCAAGAGAAAAACAGTTAATTACCTATAAGGGAGCACCCATATGAATGTCAGCTGATTTCTCAACAAACTATGCAGGCCAGAAGATAATGGCAAGAAATATTCAAAGTGATGAACAGCAAGAACCTACAACCAAGATTACTCTACCCAGCAAAGCTATCATTCAGAATTGACAGGTAGATAAAGAGCTTCACAGATAAGAAGAAGCTAAAGGAGTTCATCACCACCAAACCAATATTATATGAAATGCTGAAAGGTATTCTTTAAGAAGAGGAAGCAGAAGAAAAAGGTAAAGATAAAAATTATGAACAACAAGTATATGTCTATCAACAAGTGAATCTAAAAATCAAGTGAATAAAAAAATCTAATGAACAGAAAAACTGGTGAATATAATAGAATCAGGGGAGTGGACTGACAATTCTCTGGTGAAAGCGGGGGGGGGGGGGGAGATACTGGACAAAAATTGTACACCTATGGATGAGGACAATGTGGGGGAGGTAAGGGCAGAGGGTGGGGTGGGAACCGGGTAGAGGGGAGCTATGGGGGGGGGGGGGGAAGAGGAACAATTATAATAATCTGAACAATAAAGATTTATTAAATTTAAAAATTAATTAATCAAATGGGGGGGGGGGGGAGTAAAGGACATTTTGCCCTGTGTAAGTTTTGGAGTTCTCAACAGTTGTTAAAAAGTCATTAATTATTCAAAAAATATTTAGTGACTGTCTACTTAGTAGCAGGACCCATGCTAGATACTTAATTCTTATCTCAATGCCTAGAATCTCATGAAGGTACAGGAGACATCCAGCCACCTGATATGGTTTCCAGACTTTATATTCCAATCTCTTTCTCAAGGCAAATTACCCATGTGTTGAAAAAACTGCTCTTCCAGGAGAATAGATAGGAATGAGACCTAGTATATCCTCCAGAGCTGTACAGGATAGAAATGAATTCTTGACAGATAGACAGATAGCTTTAGCAAACTGTTTGCTGCCTCAGACTAGTTCTATCTTTACTTAATCTATAGCATGAGAAACTTGAAAAGGGGATATTTAATATGGTAGCTTTTATTTTATTAATTTTTTACAGAGAGGAAGGGAGAGAGATAGAGAGCTAAAACGTCGATGAGAGAGAAACATCGACCAGCTGCCTCCTGCACAACCCCCACCGGGGATGTGCCCACAACCAATGTACATGCCCTTGCCCGGAATCGAACCTGGGACCCTTCAGTCCGCAGACCAACGCTCTACCACTGAGCCAAACCAGCTTCGGCATAATATGGTAGCTTTTAAATAAAATAGTTATTACTTAAAGGATAAGAAATCTATTTGGTATTCTTAAACATGGGAATCCCTTTCCCTTACATTTTTCTCACCAATGATAGAAGAAAAAAGAAAATGTAATTATATTTCTCAGGTTGGCCTATTTGTTCTAAAATGTATATCTCTAATATACATTCATATTTTTTTAAAAACCAACAATATACCAACTAGAAAAGAAGGGAAACTTCCTCAACTTTATAAAGAGTATCTACAAAACCTACAGATAAGCCTGGAATAACATCACCTATTGGAGTAGGAGACTCCTGCCTCCACTGTCTCTTCACCCCCTCAAAAAAACAACAACAATTAGACAACTATCCACAGACAAAAATAGTTCTAAGAGAGCTCGAGTTCACTCAAGAAAATCAACAACAGAGTGGAGCAAAAAAAGTCCCTGAGAATAACTGTAAAAAGTGGAGGGGAAAATAGTCTTATTTTGTCTGCATCATCTCATCCCCCAGGCCAGTGCTGCTCAGTGCCAGGAGGGAAGTTCCCAGCCTGGGAGACTTCCCTTGATGAGAAAAGAGAAATAGAGTGAGTGATAATTTTCCCCAGCCTTTCAGGGCATTGTATAAATTACCTGATTTGGAATAGATGAGAAGACTAGAGACAGTTAAGAACAAAAAAGAATAAAAACTACTGCTGCAACCGGTTTGGCTCAGTGGATAGAGCTTCGGCCTACAGACTGAAAAGTCCCAGGTTCGATTCCGGTCAAGGGCATGTACCTTGGTTGCGGGCACATCCCCAGTAGGGGGTGTGCAAGAGGCAGCTGATCGATGATTCTCTCTCATCAATGTTTCTAACTATCCCTCTCTCTTCCTCTTTGTAAAAAATCAATAATAAAAAAATATATATTAAGAACTACCAGTATCGGCCATGTGGCATGAGTGACCATGATTTTTTGCATCCAGCTCTGCAGAAGACCCCAGTCTTTGAGGCTGAGGAAACCAACTGGGCACAGATGCTGTGAAACCCCTGAAAATGTTACTGCTGACAGTCCACAGGTTTTCACACTCACACATTCCAGGAGCCTGAGTCCTGCCCAACCACACTCCACCCCCAGGAGTGCTACCCCAACTCGTGCCACCACCGAGCAGGATCTGTGCCAGGAGACAGCCCTGGCCTCTGTGGCTGGGGATGTGTATAACACTAGCCAAGTCCCCTGCAGTTTCCCAGGTGCCTAGAGCCAGCTCTGACTATTAGTGAGCTACACTGCCACATATGCCCACAGCTAATCCCTACAGCCACATCACCAGCTCCCATTGCCTGCATGTCTTGGTAGGTAGCTGCTATAACCACATGAGTATACACTGACAGCCCAGGTTCTCTAATCTATTTGTGTGCCTACAGCTGGCCTCAACCCCTGCCTCTGGAACCAGATCTCACCATTGGACTTGTGTGCCTGCAGTTAGCCCCCAGAACTTGCATACCACTAGATTTGGCTGCCATGGCTGCCTGTGCCAGTCCCTTACCACTGGACCTCTTGATGCTGTTGAAAACCCCACCACTCTTGAAGCCACAATGGAACAAACACAGCTCTTGCTGTCAAGGATCATATAGTTGGTTATGTTGTGAACCCCTGCTACCTGATCAGTGTTGCCCACCAGACCTGGAGCCACTACACACCTGCACCACTAGACCAGCGGTCACTCCAGTGTGCCCCAACACATAAGTAAAGATCTTTCCTTATTAAAGTTACTTTATAAAGTCTGCCAGAAGTGACTGCTTCTTCAAATGCACAAACACCATAGCAAAATTACAGAAACCACAAAGAATCAGAGAAACACGATTCCACCAAAAGAACCCAATAAACTTCTAGTAGCAGACCCCAAAGATCATTAATTATGAACAACAAAGTGACAACAAATACATATATATCAACAAATGAACCTAAAAATTAAACGAATAAAAAATCTGATGAACAGAACAAACTGGTGAATGTAATAGAATCAGGGGCATGGAAAGGGAGCAGACTGACAATTTTCAGGGGGAATAGATTGTGGGGGGTGCGGGAAGAGATTGGACAGAGCTTATACCTATGGATGAGGTTAGTGGGGTGGGGAAGGGCTGGAGTGGGGTGGGAACTGGGTGGAGGGGAGCTATGGGGGGAAAGAAGAGGAGCATCTATAATAATCTCAACAATAAATATTTAAAATATATAAATGAACAATAAAGTGACAACAAATACATATCTATCAATAATTGAATCTAAAAAAATGAATAAAAAAATCTTATGAATAGAATAAACTGGTGACTGGAATAGAACCAGGGGCATAGAAATGGAACAGACTGATGATTCTCAGAGGGAAGGAGGTGTGGGGGCTGTGGGAAGAGATTAGACAAAGATCTTATATGCATGTGTGCATTACCTATGGATACAGACAATAGGATGGTGAGGGCCTGGGGTGGGGTGGGAATTGGGTGGAGAGGAGCTATGGGGGGAGAGGAGAGAAGAGGTACATCTGTAATAATCTTAACAATAAATATTTTTTTAAAGAATATAAAAAAAGATAAGCTACATGGGGTCTAGTAATAATTAATGTCGTTTTTAAACATTCGTTTAAAATCTTGCTTGGCGTTGACTTGTATTGACATAACCTTCAAACACGTGGTATCTACAGAACGTGTGAAGTGCAATTAACAAGTTTTGCTTTAAAAAGTTTGTGTTTGGTTTGGTTTTTGTTGCAAAACTAGGGCTAAGAAGATGGCAGATGAAGAGCATATTCGGCACTGCATGCTTTACGAATTCCAATTAGGAAGAAAAGCAAGTGAGGCTGCAAAAAACATCTGTAGTGCTCTTGGTCAAGATGCAGTTAGCGCCAGAAAACGCCAGCGTTGGTTTGAGAAATTTCGCGAGGGAAATTTTTCGTTAGATGACAAGAGTGGTCGAGGCCGTGTGTCCAATTTTGATCAAGAAGCTCTTCAAGCTCTTTTGGTGCAAAATTCTCAAATTACCCAACAAGAGCTTGCGACAACTTTAAATTGTTCACAAAACACAATTTCCAATCAATTGCGTGCACTTGGCAAAGTCCAAAAGTTTGGAAAATGGGTTCCTCATGAGTTGACCGACAACAACCGTAAGCAAAGAGTCACAATTTGCAGTTCGCTCCTCTCTCATCAAAACCGTTTGCCGTTTTTAGAGCAAATTGTTACCGGAGATGAACAATGGGTGCTGTATGTTAATTTGAAAAGGCAGCCTCAATGGTTGGACAAAAATGAGGCTCCGCAGCCCACGCCAAAACCTGACTTGCATGCGAAAAAAGTGATGTTGTGTGTTTGGTGGAATTTTAAAGGAATTCTTCATTATGAACTTTTACCATCTACCCAAACCATTACAAGTGCAGTGTATAGTGCCCAATTGGAAAGGTTAGCCCAAGCTTTAAGAGAAAAAGAACCCGTGCTGATTAATCGGAAGGGCGTAATTCTTCACCACGATAACGCACGACCGCATACTGCAAGAATCACTGCTGAAAAACTGCGCCAGTTGGAATGGGAGGTTCTCCCTCAACCTGCATATTCTCCTGATATTGCCCCTTCCGATTACCATTTGTTTCGTTCTTTGCAAAACTTTCTTCTTGGAAAAAAATTTAATAATGAAGAATGCCTCAAAAATGCATTGACCGAATTTTTTGCATCAAAATCACAAGAATTTTACAACAGAGGGATTAAAATGCTTCCTGAGCGTTGGGTACAAGTAGTAGAAAACAACGGCAACTATATTGTTGATTAAATTTTGTTGTATTGTTTAAATAAATTCGATTTAAAAAAAGTATTAGAAAACGACATTAATTATTACTAGACCTAATATAAAGAATATTAAGAGGGAGCCTTATGGAGATGGAATAGTTCTGTATATTCATTTATGGCAGTAGTTACACAAATTGTAAATTTTATAAGAAACACAAATTAGTGTACATAAAAATTGTAAAATCTGAATAACCTCTATAGATATATTACTGATGTCAATTTCCTGCTTTTATATTTTACTATAGTTATATGGGATACTAGAGGCCTTATGCACGAAAACTTGTACATGCAGGGGGGGGTTCCCTCAGCCTGTGCCCTCTTGCAATCTGGGAGCCCTCAGGAGATGTCTGACCAGGCAGAACAATTAGGGGACAGTGCGGCTGGCGAACGGCCAGCCCTGCCCCCTATTGCCTCACTGTTGCCATCACTGGTGGACTCCCTCTGTGGTAGGCGACCAGGCAGGCTGATCAGGAGATGGCACCAGCTGGCAAGCAACTGCCACCCCTCCAATCTCCCCACTGCTGTTTCTGGTTGCTTCCACCACCATCCCCACCATCCCCTCCTCCTGCTCACTGGCACACACCTTGGCTGGCCTGGTGCTGTCTGCTCGCCGGCCCCGCCCCCTGCTGACCAGTCATTCTGCTGTTCAGTCTGTTTGCATATTATGCTTTTATTATATAGGACTAGAGGCCCGGTGCACGAAATTCATGCACAGGGGGGTCCTTCAGCTCAGCCTGCACCCTCTCCAATCTGGATCCCTCAGAGGATGTCCGACTGCCTGTGGGATAGGGCCTAAACCGGCAGTTGGACATCCCTCTCACAATCCAGGACCACTGGCTCCTAACCACTTCACCTGCCTGATTGCCCCTAAACCCTCTGCCTGCCTGCCTGATCACCCCAACTGCCCTCCCCTTCTGACCTGATCACCCTAACTGTTCTCCACTGCCGGCCTAATCGCCCCTAACAGCCTCTGCCTTGGCCCCCACCACCATGGCTTTGTCTGGAAGGAAGGCAGGATGACGAGAAGATGTCTAGTTGACCCGTTCTAATTAGCATATTACCCTTTTATTAGTATAGGTTACTATTGAGGGAAACAGAGTGAAAAGAGGATATTCCTGCATTTTTTTATAACTTCCTGTAAATTTACTATTATTTCAATATTAAACATTATAAATAATTTAGTTTTTAAAAAGAATGGATGCCTACCCGTCGATTTGTGAAGACAGAATAACATTCTTTCACTAGGACTGTTTTGATCACTTCTAGATCGGTGATCGCCAACACAGGCTGCCGACCATCATAGAACCTATATCAGGAAAATAGAGCTGATTGAATTAAACAAGCCAGTTTCTGCAGCTGGTGCCACAACTGGAAGTCTAGACTTCCATTCTGATGCTACATAATCCACATTCCTAGAGATCATTGTTAGAAATAACATTGAACATTTAAATCCAGGTGGTGTGTTCATGGGAATTTCTTATATCATTCTTTAAAATTTTTGTGTATTTAAAATATTTCATTATCAAAAAGGAGGTTAAGTTAGTAAATAGATGAAGGCAAATAAATTACCTGACAACAGAAAAAAAATACATACAGCCCACCTATTCAGTTACTTAAAAATATACTTTGACATTTGTTTGGATATAATGGAAACCAAAAACACAACTTATAAAGGTGGAAAGATTGAGACCTGAAAAAAAAAAAAAAAAAAAAAAAAAATACTTTGGAAGTTAAAGAAAAACTAGGGGCCCAGTGCACAAATTCGTGCACCTTTAAAGGAATTTTGGGCCATGAGGCTGCAGTGGGCCCAGGGGCAGGGGCAGGTCTCAACCCATCCACCATGCCCCTGCCTGGCCCCCCTTTCTGTAGCCCCTGGTCCTCTGTCTGTCAGCAGCCCTGCTCCCACCTGCTGATAGTGCAGAGTGATTAGGGCCAGTGTCAGCAGCAGGTGCAAGTAGGGCTGGTGCTGTCAGCCGGTGCAAGCGGCTGCTGCTGCCCCATCACCTTTCAGGAGCAGGGGGGAGTGGAGAAGCCCTCAGGGGAGATCAGGGCCTGTAACCACGACTCATACCCACTGACAGGGCCAAGCAATTGGGACCAGTGCCAGGCACTGGCAGCAGGTACGAGCAATGGCTCCAGCACCGGCTGTGGGTACAAGCAGGGTCATCACTGGCAGTGGGTGCACCTCAAGAGCAGGAGGAAGTGAAGCCCTGAGGGGCAATCATGGCTGGCAGCTGCCACTCGAACCTGCTAATAGTGCCAAGTGATCGGGGCTAGCTCTGGTACCAGCAGCAGGTGCAAGTGCCAGGTGGGACTGTGGCGCATGGGAGCAAAGAATTTTCAGTAACCACCAGAGGCTCACCCTGATGACAGCAACCAGCACCCCACCTTGATCTGGCACCCCTGCTCACCTGCTCCACTATCTATCACGGCCGATGCCCACCATGTTCCTCACATGGCCCCTGATGGTCAGTGTACATCAAAGCAATCAGTTGTTTGATTGTTCGGCTGTTTGGTCTATTTGCATATTAGGGTTTTATATATATATATATATATATATATATATATATATATATATATATACACACACACACACACACACACACACACACACACACACACACATACACACATATATACTAGTCACCTAGTGCACAAAATTTGAGCACCGAGAAGGGGTTCCCTCAGTCCAGCCTGCACCCTCTCCAATCAGAGACCCCTTGGGGGATTGGGCCTAAACCGGCAGCCAGACATCCCTCTCACAATCTGGGACCACTGGCTCCTAAACATTCACCTGCCTGCCTGTCTGATCACCCCTAACTGCCCTCCCCTGCCAACCTGGTCTCGCCTCCAACTGCCATCCCCTGCTGGCCTGATCTTGCCCCCAACAGCTCTCCCCTGCCAGTCTGGTTGCCCCCAACTTCCCTCCCCTGCCGACTTGATGTTGTCCCCAACTTCCTCTGCCTCAGCCCCACCACCATGACTGTCCAGAAGGAAGTTGTATGTCCAGAAGATGGCCAGTTGACCTGGTCTAATCAGCATATTACCCTTTTATTAGTATAGATAGATTACATAGAATTACTTAAATGGAGGGAAAAGTCTTTCAGCAGGAGGAGATGCTCTTGGCGGACAAAAATACATAGCCAGCCATATGCACTATACTGCCTAGCCGGTCATTAAAAAAATGAACCGCTTTCTTACACTTACACTAAACAGTTGTGGCCCTTAAAACCCCTCCTCAGCCCCCACCTTAGGTCCTGCCTTCACAGTTCACCCAGATTAGGTTCTGATTGGTCAGTTTCTATGCCAGTCAGCGTCTCTGGGCCTATCTCCAGGCCTGATCAGAGAGGCAGGGCTGATTAGCAGCCCCCCAGAGGCCCAGAGAGAAAGAGAGGCTCAACTGCTGGCAAAGCCCAGAGAAAAAGAGAGAGGCAATGGCTGATCAACAGCTGCCATGGAGGCTGAAAATTAGACCCTGCCTCACTCTCCAGGCCTCTCTCTGGGCCTGATCAACAGCCCCCTCAGCAGTCAGTTCTGGGTCACCATGCCCGCAGCGGTGGCAGTAAGTGCTGGGTTGCTGTGGCTGACTGCAAGACTGACTTCCAGTGTTCAGTTGAGCCTTTGGTTGGTCATTACAGACCCTGGCTTTTTATAGATTAGGATAATAGAGGCCCAGTGCACAAATTTGTGCACAGGTAGGGTCCCTCTTTCTTTCCCCTTTTCTCAATTGGCCAGCAACTGAGGCCAATCAGGGCCAGTTGGCCTTGGGGAAGGACTGTGGGAGGTTGGCTGTGGGAGCACACTGACCACCAGGGGGCAGCTCCTGGATTAAGCATTGCCCCTTGGTGGTCAGTGTGCATCATAGTGATCAGACAATCAGTCGTTCAGTTGACCAGTGATAATGGTCTCTTAGGCTTTTAGATAGATAGATAGATAGATAGATAGATAGATAGATAGATAGAAAAATGCATATGACATACTATTAGATGAAAGTGTAGACATAGCCCTAGATGGTTTGGCTCAGTGGATAGAGTTTTGGCCCATGGAATGAGCAGTTCTGAGTTTATTTTTGCCCAGTGGCACAAACCTAGGTTGCAGGCTCAATCCCTGGCCCTAGTCAGGGTGCATGTGGAAGGCAACCAATTGATGTGTCTCTCACATCAATGTTTCCCCCTTTCTGTCTCTTTCCCTCCCTTTCAATCTCTAAAAATCAATAGAAAAATTCCTCAGAAAAAGAAAAGTGTAAACATACTGATAAAAATATGTAAAAATGTGTCCTCAAATAATAATTACTTGTATGTTCAAAAAGATATAGTAGGAATATGAATGATTTCTTTGCGCTATTTTCTAAAATTTGTTTACAATTGCTTTTAAGGTACTATTTTAACTATTAAAGAGAAGTCCTTGGTAGATTCAAGTTTAGAAATATTTAAAACAAAGGACAAAGAGAATAAAAATACAAAGGAGCATGTACAATTAAGTTAAAAGTATTTTCTTTCCATTACTTATATTTATTGAATATGTGGGTCCTAAGTGGGCCTTGGGCCCCATGTAGGAGTCATCAGCCAGCAGCAGGACAAGCCACTTTTAACATACATTCTACACAAAGCTGACTCTGTGATACATCCCAACCTGGCCATCTACTGACTGGTTTACTGTAAGTCGAATTACATGAGGTTTACTATAAGTTTAGTTAACACTATCCTCATAGGGGTGTCGAACTCAATCAGAGAAGGGGCCAAAATCTAAAATCCAGCCTAAATCGCGGGCCGAATGGTTTACTGAACAGTCATAAACTGTCATTGTGATGGAAACGCAGCGGAGTGCAGTGATGACAGCGCGGTGCGGGCCACATTGCAAGGCCTGGCGGGACGGATTTGGCCCGAGGGCCTTGTGTTTGACACGTGCTAGCATTTTATTTTTTACTATAAATAATTTTCATTAACTAGAATATAATGGAAGATTTTCCACAAGTCTTGCCTATTCTTTCTTTGACTCCTCAGAGGGCTTTCAAACAGTTTTGTGATCCTATAACAATGGATGAGGACCACTGCACTTAATGCTGCCCATTTCCAAAAAATCTTCTGAATCTCAGAAGGTGTAAGTGGGTGTCAAGTACATTTAGTGTTGAAGCACATTTAGTAAGTATTTGTGGTGGCACTTAGATTGGTCAGATTGATTGACTACATTTCTTGGATGATTCCCTTCTCCCCATCGTGTTTTTCAAAAACACCTGGGTGGAGAAACACAAGGGTTTGGGTAACCCTTTACATTTATAACCTCACACCAGCCTTAGAGTTTGTTAAATACTAGGCAACGTTCAGATTCTTGGGCCTCAGCCCTGACACTACGGACTTGGTGTTGCTAGGCCTGAGTGTGAATTTTTAACTCTCTCTGCAAGGTGGTTCTTATACCCACCCAAGCATGACAGCCACTTTCTTTCTTTGGAGGACTCTATGCAGAGCTCACAAGTAGTCAATGTTGGAAGGGGAGTTGGAACTGGGCCAGGGTGACCCAGTGCAGTGTGTTCTTTCTGCTCCTTCACGTAGCCTTTCTGGACCATGCCAACTCAGTAGAACCTCATGGGTTCTGAGGATTTGAAAGGGGATAAAACAGTACTGAGAAGCAAAGCCTTTTCCCCCTTGCTTCTAGGACACAAACACCACGTTCCACCTCTCCTGCTATTCTCACCACACCTCCAGCACCTCTGAATGGGATAGCCGCTGCAGCTGGCTGAGACCACTTTGCAAAATCTTAAGTCCGTCACCCCACCAGGAAGCAGTATGGTTTGGAAATATTCTATCTCCTCAAAGCCAGTAGAATAGGGTAGATAAAGCAATACTTGTATAAATTAAACTTCTATTGAGAAGTCTTGGCTTAAACATTTTTTAAAACCCAAACTCCAAACTTGTGGAAGAAGTAAAAACAAAGCCACGCAGATATGGTTTCCCATTCTGTTTACCTAGACCCACAGCCCTTTTCAAAAGGATATAACAAATCCAAATTTAAAATTCAAGAGTTGGGCCAAGTAATTAATAGTTGATTATGGTCCAGCTGGTGTGGCTCAGTGGTTGAGCTTCAACCCATGCACCAAGAGCTGGTTGGTTCAATTCCTGGTCAGGGCACATGCCCAGTTGTGGCCTGATCCCCCATAAGAGGTGTGCAGAAGGCGGCCAATTGATGATTTTCTCTCATCAATGTTTCTATCTCTCTATTCCTTCCTTTTCTCTCTCTAAAATCAATAAAAACAAATTTTTTAAAGATAACATTATAAAACTATGGTTTATAATGTTTTTAAACTCAATTATGTAGGAAATGGGTTATGATGGGAATATATTAGAAGGGTCTGAAGTTATACATTTCATCCAATTAAAGGAGACCAAATGGAGGAAAAAGAGAGAAGAGGAGAATAATGAGACACTGGACAGAAAGTGATGCCAGGAGTCCCTAGGCCATCAAAGTCAGGAGAGTAAGATAACCTGCAACTCCCCATCTTGACTCAGAATGCAGACCTGGACACTTGGTGTCATCTGGGGCCCTGATAGGACAAGCCTCCAAAAGCTTTCCAGTAGGCTTTGAGCTGAGATTGTCCTCCACACCAGGGGGCCCTCATCAAAACAGCAAGTCTATCCAATAGGAATTTCCCCAATACTCACCCCCACATGTTTCCATACTTTTTAAAACAGTCCATGTCAAACTCCCATAACCCCTGCAAGGAGAAACAAAATTAGGTTATTAATCTAAATGTACTGAACTCTACCTCTAAAAATCTCATAACCCTGGAATTAATACCTCCATAGACACTCCAGAGGTGAAGCTGAGGGAGAGTAAGAGTCACTTGCACACACTTTGACCTCCTGGTCAAGCATCCTTTTCATTTATCTCATGAGTCCTCTCTAGAATCCTAGCAGAACTAAGAAGTTTAAGACACCAGGGACCTCTTTTAGTCAAGCAGATTTAAACACATCTAAGGCATATTTGCTGAGTGAGAAGTAAGTGGCTAAATGAATGACAAAGTGACTCACTCTCCAATTTTCCAGCTCAAATGGGAAAAGATAGGGCAATGTCACCAAAGACAGACCAAATTAAAATACCTTCTCTGTGTTTTCACTTCTATAATTAAAAAACACATCTTCTTGTGGCTAAGTTTCAGCTGTGATATTTTATGTTTTAACTATGCAAAGAAAGTTCCAGAAATGTGGGTCTTGGGGTGCATCTTCAAGGAGTTGATCTGGGAAAGGTGGAAAGGAAATTGCCTTTTCAGAGGCAAAAAGTATGGGATTTCCTAAACTAAATGAGGCCCTGAAGAACTCAGCTTGGAAAATTAGATTCTGAGAATCTTCTCTACAGGAAACAAAATCTGATGCAGAACGCAGTTTGCATGTAAAGCTCTGCCTGCTGGCTTTATGGACATGAGTTTGTAACCTTCCATGTAGAGCTCAAGCCCTGGGCAAAGCATCAGGCTAGATCAACCACAAACACTTTGCCAAAATTCACAATCCTTGTGTCACTGAGGTCATTCTATTCAGATAAAATAAATGTTCAATAATTTTGTCCAAACATATCCTTTCTAGTGATTTTGTGTGAGCAAATATTTGAAGTCCATGGATAAACACCATCTTACCTCAGTTATATCCACTCCCTCTCAAACTCAGCCACAGGATGCCTCCTTTGAGGGCAGAGAAGTAGAGCAGACAGCTCTTGTTCCATCTCTCAAATCCCCCAAAGACATTAGGGGGAGCAAATGGTGACTTAGGGTCATGGGAATAACTGCAGGGATTAATCTGCTCTGAAGAGAATTCAAGTGTTTATGTGCAAATTGCCCGGACTACTTGGGCTGCCTAATACACTGAAGTTTCAAAGCTACCCAAGAGGAATCTAGAGAAAGCTACCTAGAGTGAATCCTGTGAACAGGAAGTCTGACTCATCCGACTTCCTGGGCACGACCAGGCATCCCTTCATGCTTTTCTCCTAATCCTAAGTATGATTATGTCTTCCTGGGGATCTGCACCTCCCAGAAAGAAAATGCTCCTCACGATGCTCACAAGTTGGGACGAGGCGTGTGCTGAATCAGCTGAGAGCTCTGCTGCCCACTGAGCCAACCCCTGAGGCTCCTGACAGCTGACCCTGAGCCGGGGGTAAACCTGGCCCTGCGCAGGGCAGGGCCTTTGATGCCCTTTCTGGACACTTCCTCCTGAGCAAGGCCCTTTTACTAGGGAACTCAACTTCGATTTTGGAACCATAATAAACAATATAGGAAGCCCAAACAGCACTCACCTTACGGTAGGCCAGAACAGTTCCCACAAAAGGTAAGGGTTTCGGCCCAGGAATTCCCAGCTTCTTAAAAACTCCATGTGTATAAGTTCCATATCTATAAAGTGAAAGAAAAAGCCAGGTTACAAGGATTATGGATTAGGTCCTGGGGCTGGAACAGTCAAACTAGGGAATGAACAGTCAAACTAGGTAATAAGTAGTAACAACTCCCACAGTGATAATTACACTCACTCATCACCTCTCTTCCCACTTCCACTGTGAGATTCAGAGAAAGTGATAGTGATTAGATAAAATCAGATGACCTTTTCATGGACACAATCCCAGAATGAATCCTTGATAAATGTTTCTCAGTGCTCCTAAGAGGCTGAGACTGGAATGTTTTCCAGGAGATTCACTCATGGCTATTTAGTAAGTTTGTTTGTTCATAATATTGGAGATTCTAATTCTAGGTAGAAAAAGGGAAAATAATTTCTGCTCCAATGATGATATTTTGCTTAACTTTATCCCCTCAGTAACTGAGTGTTACTGCAAGCCTACCGAGACATTGTTCTTACTGTCTGCTCAGTCACATGTATGCTTTTTCTTCCCCCATGCCCTGACCCTGTTTTCAGTTCTGATTCTTCTTAAATATATTATCATAAAGAGACCTTAGAATAGCCGCAGTGTACTTATTTCTATAGAAAGAAAACTGTATTCAGGGATTTCACTGGCATCACAGAAATATGAGTGCCTTTCAGCTACACCCAAGTCTCTGTTGTTAGGCAATTTGGTTGACTTGAGTTCTAGAGAGGGGTGATTGGCCCACATGTTTCCTGAATGAAACTGTATAAAGGAACCTATGAGAAAAGACTCAATTTCCAAGCCGTTCTTCCCCTCACTGCATCTGTTTCTTCACCTGTGATGCTCACCTGCTAAGCTCAGTGCCAGGATCACTCATTTTATCAAGATGGCCAGTCAGAAAGCAGTTAGTTTACTGATTCTGTGTCAACTACCTCAAAATCCCATTGAGGCCGGTGCTTACTATGGCAGGCCTGCCTGCATTTGATCTTTCATGTGTCATGTGTGGAGTTTCACAACTGAGAATTCTGAATCCTTGCAAGCCTTCCCACACCAGTATTACTGAGAGATGCAAGAGTGGAGGATGAAGAGAAGCTGAGGAAAGAGGCTGCTGGCAACCATTTTAAGGATGAATTCGCTAGGCCTATAAGTCTCACCTTATAAAGGCAAATTAGAAAAGTATGGCTGAAAAGTAGGCTCTGTATAATGGTTCGACATGCCTTATAAGCACTTTCAGCTAAAAGGGGGCCTTCCAAACTTCAGTACCTTCCCGTTGACAGTAAAAGATGTGCTATACAACACAAAATAAGTATCCATAAAATGTTCCAGAAAGTCAAATTAAAACCTTGCTGCCTCTTCTTTGGAGGTTAACCTTTAAGAAAGTATAGGTTTCTAACTCTGTGTATAATTTTAAGAATCTACTAGAGGCCCAGTGAATGAAAATTCATGCACTGGAGGGGGCATCCTTCAGCCTGGCCTGCCCCCTCTCACAGCCCGGAACCCTCAGGGATGGTAGGTGACCCAGCGATCAGCAGCACAAGCCTCAGCCGGCCCTGGTTACCTGAGCCTCAGGTGGCCCTGCGAGGCTGGGCAGCTGTCATCCAAGGCTTGCCTGCACCTTGGACTGGCCCTGTAAGGCTGGGCGGCTAAGGGGACTGGGGGACTCCAGAGGCAGGCATGCGGAGTGACCGGACCAGCTTGAGGGTGGGGCTGTCCGTGCTACATGCCTACCGCCCCGGCAAGGCTGAGGGGACTGGGCGCCACCATCTTTGTGAGGGTGTGATAGTCAATTAGCATATTCCCTCCTTATTGGATAGGATAACATTGGATGAAAAAAACTAAAAAACATTGCATTAAAGGACCTGTGATGAAGAACAGCAGTGGTACTTCAGTCAAATCCAAATAGGTATTTGGATTCCTTCCTTCAGAAAGTTGGGGCAATTATGTGCACTTACTTCAAAACCTGGGGTACCCTTGGTTAGTCCCACCTGAGTCCCTTCCTTTGCCATGACAGTCATGGAAAATCAGTTAAAGCCATTTCTGCTTCTGAACTTTCAGCATGTTACATGAACTCTCAGGTGAGGCCAAGCAATTGAAAGAATGTGTCAGCAACATTGATCTCACTGAGTGATCTGGTCCAGAGTCTAAACTCACATGGTTCCATAACAAGGCATTGGGTGGGCTGGGTGAATTTCTTGGTTTCTTTCCAACCTCCCTCTTTTTGGTAGAGAAATGCTGCTTTGGATGCAAAGAGGCTAACAATAAAACTAATCATTTTCATTGCATTCACATCGTGTTGCCATAGAGGTCACTATCTACTCTATAGCTACTGAGTCATGGCTGTACCATATTCTGAGGCTAGTGTTGCTTATCCAGTGGTGCCAGTATCTAGTGGCTGACCCATTGCCACACCGACCACACAGTGTGACTTCGATGGTGTCCTATCTCCAGATTTCAAACAGATGAGATGCCTACACTGTTGCCCTCTTAATGACCTCTTGCAGGACCAGAACCTGGACTATCTGGGGGAAATATTCTCCCAACCCATCCAGAATGCCTCTCATCATCACTGGCTCAAAATCTCGCTTACTCACCTGAACTGTGAGATTAAAATAACTGGTTAAGCAAGTATATTTTTAAATACGTATATTCTATGTTATAGAAGTATATATTTGTACAATGGATTCATATTCCTGATATTATTCTAGTAGGGTGAAGTTATTTACACATTTTTGTGGACATAAATCCTGAACCAACAGCCTCTTTTGTCCTACAGAAAGAACATACTGGAAATAGTCTTATCTCAGTAAAAAACAAACCTAATATTAAATAGAATTAAATTAAACATTAGCAATTAACTTTAAAATGTTATCAGAGAGAAAATATGCTGCCACAACAAACTGTATTTATAATATTTCTTTCATAGAATTGAAACAAAGTATATATTTTCTATGTTCATGTCATCATGATTTCCTACTCTTTATGAAAGTGAAATTGAGATAGAGGTCAAATGGGACATAAAGGGGTCAGTTCTTCCCTACCACATGTCCAAATGACTCCTCCCCCAACCTGTTTCATGATGTCAGGAACCTCATGCTTGAAAGAAATTCCTCTGCTAGATGGTTTGGTTCATCCTCCTGCACTATAACTTAATGGGGGGGGGGGGGGGGATTTAAACCGAAATTTGCTTTTGGGCTCATGCCTATGCAGGCAGTTAGCAGATTTCATATTGGGAGAAATAAATCTCTATAATGATGCCAAACCTCCCCAAAGACTAGAAGAAAAAGGTGAAAGAAAAAAAAAATACAGTTTCAAGATTTCTGCTAAATTCCTTCTGCTCTAAAGTTTCCTCAGTTAGTGGTAATAGTTCTGCCAATTACAAGGTGTTGAAATTTATTAGGAGGGGCATTTTAGGGGAGAGAGAGAACAGAGGAAAGAGCTAATCTGAAGAGAAGGGTGGAAGTCTCCAGCCCCCCTGATGTCGGGGGTGCACCGTCGTACATAAGGTAAATTATCCCAACTAATAGACAAAACGTCTATCACCCAGAATCACAGGAAAGCTGGCTGAGTGGAAGTTCTACAACTAGAAGGAAAGAGAAAAGAGCACAAGTGCTGAAAAGCTGAAGTATACAGGTGTGCGAAGCGGGCTGATGGCGGGTGACTGGATGTGCTGCTTTTTTTCAACCCGAAGGGAGGCAAGCTCCCGATTACTCTGAAATCCAGTTTCTGGGGAGACTCGGGGGACCTAAACTCCTATAGGAGAATCTGAACTGTTAGGCATCGGGTCAGAAAGTGAGAGTGACTTTCTTGCAGAGGTGTGCCCAGCAATCATAGTTTATTGCACTGGGGTAAGGGACGCGGAAAGGCAGAGAAGGCTGACTGGCAGCCATCGCTGTTTGCCACGCCCTAGACCTAGTGACTCCCTGAGACCCCACCCCACACAATCTACAAATCCATTCAAGCTCTGTGCAGTGGCTTTTGCATATAAATGACCTGTCCTGCTGCAGCTTCACCAAATAAACTACAGCTTCAGTCAAACAGCTCCAAAACCTCCAAACCCCAAGCAAAGAGGAGAAAACTAGTTCTTGCAGTAGCTCCTGCTGGGCGGCCTCAGACAGTAGCTGACCTGCACCCCATTGGAGATCCTAATGTATCTAGTGGTCTGTGAGACGACACCAGATTTCAACTACTACTCTCATAAGGAACACATTCAAGAGGCAGACTCCGTGTGCACCAAAGCCCCACTGGAACAAGTCCTGGGGTTACAGCCCCATAAGTGTGTCTTCAGTACAGCAAATCTTCCTTATAGACACAGCAAGTCCTCACAGCCAATTGGCCTGGAAGTCAATTCCTACCAGTGACACCAACAACAATCAAGGCTTAACTACAGCCGAAACTGGTTTGGCTCAGCGGTAGAGCGTTGGTCTGCGGACTGCAAGGTCCCAGGTTCGATTCCAGTCAGGGGCATGTACCTTGGTTGCGGGCACATCCCCAGTAGGGGGTATGCAAGAGGCAGCTGGTCGATGTTTCTCTCTCATCGGCATTTCTAGCTCTCTCTCTCCCTTCCTCTCTGTAAAAAATCAATAAAATATATTAAAAAAAAAAAAAAAAAAAAGACTTAACTACAACAAGGATGTACACACAGCCCACAAAGGGGTGTATAAAGAGTGTCCAGCCGGAACCGGTTTGGCTCAATGGATAGAGCGTCGGCTTGGGGACTGGGGGGACCCGGGTTCGATTCCGGTCAGGGGCATGTACCTTGGTTGCGGGCATATCCCCGGTGGGGGGTGTGCAAGAGGCAACTGATCGATGACTCTTTCTCATCGATGTTTCAGACTCTCTCTCTCCCTTCCTCTCTGCACAAAATCAATAAAATATATATTAAAAAAAAAAAAAAAAAAAAGAGTGTCCACCTCAGGTAACTGGGAGGCTGACCCACTGAACCATATAGGACACCTAGCACACAAAGCCACCCTACCAACTAAGGGAAGCAGTGAAAATGAGGAGATAAGGAAACAGATCGTAAATGAAAGAAATGGAGAACAAATGACTGGATATAGAGTTCAAAACCACAGTTATAAGGTTTTTCAAGAATTTCCTAAAAAAAGCTGATAAATTTAGCCAGACCCTCGAGAATATGAAAAAGGACCAACTAGAAATTAAACATACACTGACTGAAATAAAAAATATTATACAGAGGCCCAACAGCAGACTAGAGGAACACAAGAATCAAGTCAAAGATTTGAAATACAAAAAAGCAAAGAAAAATCAACCAGAAAAGCAAAAAGAAAAAAGAATCCAAAAAGTTGAAGATAGTGTAAGAAACCTCTGGGACAACTTCAAGTGTACCAATATCAGAAGTATGGGGGTTCCAGAAGAAGAGAGAAAGCAAGATACTAAAAACCTATTTGAAGAAATAAAGACAGAAACCTTTCCTTACCTGGTGAAAGAAATAGACTTACAAGTCCAGGAAGTGCACAGAATCCCAAACAAGAGAAATACAAAGAGGACCACACCAAAACATATCATAATTAAAATGCCAAGAGCAAAAGACAAAGAGAGAATATTGAAGTAGCAAGAGAAAACCAATTAGTTACCTACAAGGGAACACCCATACAATTGTCAGCTTATTTCTCAACAAAAACTATGCAGGCCAGACGGGAATGGCAAAAAATATTCAAAGTGATGAATAGCAAGAACCTACAACCAAGATAACTCTACCCAACAAAGTTATCATTCAGAATTGACAGGCAGATAAAGAGCTTCACAGATAAGAAAAAGCAAAAGGAGTTCATCACCACCAAACCAGTATTATATGAAATGCTGAAAGGTATTCTTTAAGAAGAGGAAGCAGAAGAAAAAATGAAAAAATAAAAATTATGAACAACAAATACATATCTATCAACAAGTGAACCTAAAAATCAAGTGAATAAAAAATCTGAGGAACAGCCGAAACCGGTTTGGCTCAGTGGTAGAGCGTCGGTCTGCGGACTGAAGGGTCCCAGGTTCGATTCCGGTCAGGGGCATGTATGTTGGTTGCGGGCACATCCCCGGTGGGGGGTGTACAAGAGGCAGCTGGTCGGTGTTCCTCTCTCATCGACGTTTCTAGCTCTCTATCTCTCTTTCTTCCTCTCTGTAAAAAAATCAATTAAAAAAATATATTTTTTAAAAAATCTGAGGAACAGAATAAACTGGTGCATATAATAGAATTAGGGGCATAGAATGGGAGTGGATTGATAATTCTCAGGAGGAAAGGGGTGTGGGGGGTACAGGAAGAGACTGGACAAAAATAGTATACCTATGGATAAGGACAGTGACGGGGAAGGTTAGGGCAGAGAGTGGAGTGGGAACCGGGTGGAGGAGAGCTTTGTGGGGGGAGGGAGAGGAGAAACAATTGTAATAATATGAACAATAAAGATTAAATTAAAAACAAAACAACAACAAAAATGCCATTCCCTCCTGCCTCCAGGATCCCCAAAGCTGGGAAAGGGGTAAGGACAGAAGCCAGTGGTTTTTAATCTGCCTCAGCTGAATTCTGGTTAATTAATCTAGGTTTACCCAAACTGCCAATCAATTAGAAAATCACCCCCAGGAGCAAGTAATGTCCCCAAACACTCAGAAATTGAGAGTTGGAGGCAAATGGGAATCTTGCATGATACCACTACACCAGCGGCGCTGATGGCAAATGGGACATTACTCTTTCAACAGATCAGGGTGAGAGCAATAATAATCCCTTTGGTGTTTGTAGCCCCCACCGTTTAAGCAACTTCCCCTGATGGATCTTTAAAACAAATACGGCAGAGGAGGGCCTGATGCGCTCCCCACAGCCATGATTACAGAGACCATGAGCCTGACAGTTACTCACAGATAGAGGAGCACCAGGCTGGTCGCTAGAAGAATCCAGGTTTCTGTGGAAAAGCTTGGGATCAGGTCCATGGCCACTTTTGTTGGAGTTTCTCTTCTCTTGAGTTTTCCTGTCAGCAAGCCTTGTGTGTTAAGCTTTGCCTGCCAGCCAGCGGCGGTGCGTGTGGTGTGCGTGCGAAGCTTCCTTCCCCTCCCAGCTATGAATCAGCCTGACTGTTTACAGCTGAGAAAGTGGGCGAGGCTAGAGCAGCAAGCACTTAAAGGGCCCTCGCGCTCCAACTGCAGATGCCCACTCCACCTTGAAAGTTGGCAAAGCATCATGGAAACTCCCACTTTGACCACCCTTGAGTTCATATTCTGTGGGAAATCAATGAACTCACTCTGTCTTATCAGTAAGCCCAAATGTTACAGAAAACTCAAGTAAAGCCACTGGTCTTAAATCTTTAAACTCGCCCTTGACTCCATGGCTGCCTGCACGAAAAAATACTTGAAATCCTTCAAACAATCTAGGTCTACAGATCTTTACCCATGCAATTTTCTTCCCCGGTGCCCCCTTGATGACTCCTACTCATCCTTCAAAACCTAGCTCAGACTAATTCTGCTCTGTTAACGTCTTTATAGCCAATATCCCTGAACAGATACAACCACTTTTTTCCTCTTGGTAACTTCTAGTCTCTATTATTGTCCTCTATCCTCTGGCACCATTGTTGGTCTCCACACCAAGTTCCCTTATCAAATTGAGGTCTTATGAAGGGCACAGTCTGATATTAATCACCATTATGTCACTAGTCCCTAGCAAAACACTACGCATAGTTTGTATTGAGAAATGTTGAGTTGGTAAAAGTGGTATTGCTGGGTCTTCTGCATGTCCTTACCCTGTGGCTCTTTGGTGAACACTCCATCTTCCTGGATTGTTAATGCAACAATAGGGCCTGGCTATGCATCGGTAATTATTATTGCACATTCAGGCTGATCCATCAGAATTTTGTTGATGAGGAGCTCCCAAAGGAGGGGCAGGACATGGATGAGATGGTAATGGTTACACCAAGCTTATCAATGCATCCTGCTTCCTGTCTACCCCCTCCTCCCAGTAGACAGGGTGTTAGACAAATTCATGACCAAAGAATGGCTCCCTGTGTCTGAAAAGACCACAAGTCCAAGACCAATGGACTTGTGAAGAGGAGAACAGCAGCCAGATGACCTCCACTGACATGACAAATGTCATACCTTAGACAAAAATGACATGACAACATGTCACACCTTAGACAACAATGACATGACAACATGTCACACTATGGTCAGCACACATAACATACAAGAAAGAGGGTCAGAGCAGATGGCTTCTTGCTTTGAGCAGTGGGGGGTTGTTGTTTTTATGGGTGCTAAGGAGTTGATAGGAGAAATTAAACTATGAATCCAGGGCATGGAGCCAGGTTTTGTGATTCCAAATTGGATAGTGGCATGCTGGCTCCAATTGCAGGGGCCTCCTGAAATAATTTAGCAGATTACATGGGATGACCTTTCCTTCCACCCCGCCCAGCACACTTTCACTGTAGTTGCAAAGATAGTACAGAGCTGGTTGTGACCCAAAAATGACATGCACTTCTTTGTATCCATTACTAAGTTGTGTTTTCACTGAACTGGTCTCAGCAGAAGAAAGATGTTGCAAACAATTCTGACATTTCACAATCAGAATTTTTTAGGTTTCCAGGAAAGCAGAAAGTAAAAGGTGACAAAACCAATGAATGAAAGGCAGGCAAATTTCAGAAGACCACGTGGAAGGGAATTAATAAATAGGAAGTGTTAAAAGAAACAAAAGATAAGCATCTCAGAATATTTTGCAAAAGGGGATAAGCCTGTATGGTCTAACCTAATGGCTGATATAACCTCCTAAAGTGTTTTGTCTGACACTTGGTCTCATCCAGGAAATCCTCTACCAGGCCACCAGCCGAGCCTTGTAAAACTTGGAGCTTGCAACACTTCTCTCTCGCTCAAATCCACCAACAGCTCCCATCATCCACAAGATAAAATTTAAATGTCTCAAGAAATTAAAAATATAATAAAAAATATAGCATTCCATAGAAATGTAGGAAAGTGGAGTTAACTAATTCACTCCAAAAGAGCAATAAAGAGATGGAAAATGAAAGACAAGAAAATTAAAATAAAATAAAATAAATTAAAAAACACTAATCATTCTAGAAGTTTTATCATCTGTCCAGTAGGGGTATCAGAACAAAATAATAGAAAAAAATAAAACTAATAATTCAAGAAAATTTCTCAGAGTCAAAGGGTAGGAATCTCCAGATTACAAGGCCAATATACAGCACTGCCCAAAATAGTAGCCCCTAGTCACATGGCTGGTCAAATTTAAATATAAATTAATTAAACTTAAATGAAATCAGAAACATAGTTCCTCGGTGTTCAATAGCCTCATGTGGGTGGTGGCTACCATACTGGACAATAGAGATAGAGAATATTTGCATCATTGCAGAAAGGTCCACTGAACAGCTCTGTCCTTGAATAATGGATGGATTCAAGATAGCAAGTCACATCATAATAAAATGTCAGAACAACAGGGACAAAAAGAAGATTCCCAAAAGCTTGCGGAAAGGGTAGGGGAGCAGAAAATAGGTCCCATACAAGGGCTTAAAATTTAGAAAGGCATTAAACTTCTCAACAGCAAAACTAGAAATAAGATTCTGTCTCTAAACTCATAGAGAGAAATCTGGCCAGCCTAGAATCTATGCCCAAACTATCAACCTAGCATGAGGATACATATATTAGATGTAGTCAGACATGCAGGGTTTTTTTTTTTAATTTTTATTTCTTTGTATCATTTCTCTGAAAGTTACGAGATAATTCTCTCTACTAAGATGGACTGAGAAAAACAAGAAAGATAGGCAAGGGATCCGGGAGCAGCTCATTCATCCCAGCTGAGAGGCATGAAATGTCTGGAACAAGGCTGTACAGAAGCTACCAAGAGCGAGCAACCTAGACCAAAAGCAAAGAGAGAGCCCCTGAAGGGTCTGAACATGTGGAGAAGAGAGGAGAGGAGAGTCATGCTTCTGGTGGATAACAAGGACAGAGAAAACTCATCAAATTACAAAAAGATACTATTCATTTCAAGGAAAATGAAAAATTGTCAAGAACACAAATGGAAGCATAGAAATACACATGGCTCAATTGTTAATAGTAAGTACTTAAGTCATATTGGTGATGCAAACACCAAATAGAAATCAGATTCCTATTCCTGTTTTGAAAAGACAAGAAATGGGAATGAGGCAAGGAGGATATTAGGAACCTAAATTCCCATCTTCCAGAATAATCTAGAAGTCGGAGTCTATGAATGTCATTTAATGACATGGCAGTAAACATCAGAAGAAACTAATAAACAGTGAAGTTCAAAGTGAACTCTGGAGGGAAAAACTGAGTGGGGATCAGGTAGGGCAACGTGCCACTACTTTTGTCATATATCTAATAGAACTGTTTTCAATTTAAAGCATGTATGTCTCTAAATCTGATTTTTTAAAAGAAAAATGTAAAAGCCTCAAAAAAAAAAGTCAGCTCCTTCCAGCTTCCTCTGGAGCAAAATGCTCCCTTCTCTTCACTCCCAAAGCATCAGGCTAACCTCCCATCATGTTGAATCAGTCTGTCCTGCCCACTAAAATGGGAATGTCTCATCCCTGACACAGAGTCAGGGGCAGAAAATGTTTGTGGGTCTAAACAGAAGCCTGGACAAGAGCCTCCCTGCTGACCTTGACTAGCCATGCGTTTGAGTTCCAAATGAACCTCCTAATAGCAGGTGTTAGAAAATCCCCAAAATGTTTGGCAGTATGACCTATGGGAATGGAAAAGTTGGCTTAGGGTCTTCACCTCACCCTAGAACTTGCAGGCAACTGCTCCCTTCCCTGGCTCTACAGAGGGTCCTCAAGGGTCCGCTGCTACATTTGTGGTTCTGTCAGGCCTAGGAGTCTTACTTGCTGACCTTGGCCTTTCTCACTGGCACTCAGGCCCCTGCCCCACCCTCCACCCAGCCTTGGTGAGAGTGCAATGTCACTGCTGTGGGGAGGTCCCCTTAGTCTTTCCTGTGACTGCCACATGCAGGTCTACAGGCTGTCTCTTCAGATCCTATTACAGGCAGAATTGTGTCTCTTTCTCTGCCCCCTCCAAAGTCCTTATGTTGAAGTCCCAGCTCCTAGTACCTCAGAATATGACTGCAGTTGGAGAAAGAGCCTTTAAAGCAGGAATTAAGGTTAAGTGAGGTCATATGGGTGGGAACTATAAGAAAAGGCAATTAGCACACAGATCATTTGAAGAAACTGGGAGAAGACAGCCATCTGCAAGCCAATCAGAGATCTCAGAAGGAATCAACCTTGGTCATGATTTCAATCCTTTGAACTAACTTGAATAGCCTGTATGCATGCCTCCCACACCACACAGAGATAAAGATATGTAATTGGTTTCTTTCAAGGTAGTTAGTTTCTTTCGAATTGCAAAGAGCAGGTATATGCTTGGGTGACCTTAGATGACCTTAGGCAATAAAAGTTCATTTCAAGGATGCATGAAAATATGAAGAGGCAGAGATGATCAATTATATTGAAAATGATGTCTCTGGTTCAAGTAATAGGTAAATGATGAATTAAGCAGTAACAAAGACATTTAATCATTTCCCAAAATAAGGATTCTGTAGGGAGTACCAGGATTGGTACAATGATGTCATAAAAAACAAAACTTTTACTCTTTCAACTCTGTTATCCTCAGAGTATCTCCCCTATGGTTGCAAGATGACTGCCGCAGCTCTGAGCATCACATCTTCATAAGAAAATGGGAAAACACAGGAAGGGGAGGGGAGGCTACGAGGAGTTCTCTCCCCACACACTTCTCATCATGGTTTTCATAGAGCACTTCAAAAATTTTTCTTTATGTCCATTGGCTAGAACTGGGTCACGTGTCGACTCCTGGAAAATCACTGGCAAAAGGGACGATGGTAACACTTGGCTTTGACCTCTATTGACCTTATCACTCAAATGAAATTTCTGTTGTTTTAAGCCATCCAGCTTGTGTAAGTTGCTATGGCAGCCCTAGGACACTAACATATCTGATATTCAAACATGCTGTGGCAACAAAGGGGGGTGGCACTCAAGCAAGAAGCACTTCTAGTGGGCATCTTCTGAAATTCCTCCTAGAGTTCAGTCATCAGAGAGCCACAGCACTTAAATGAGAGGCTTGCGTGTCATCTCAGAAAGTGCCAACTCATCATTACAAAACAGCTCCAAACAATGGAGCAACTGCAGGTGAGGTAAGCAGCATGATTCACAAGTCATGTTGGCAAAACAGGAAAGAAGAAAGAAGGCAGGGAAAGTCCGGGGTGTCATCAGGGGAGTGGGAAGTACAAGAAGAAGCCATGCATTCAACAAGCATTTCTCAGACACCTGTTCTTGCCTAACACAGCCTTGAGAACTTTCAAGTGGAAATAATCAAAAACAGTCTTTCCTTGTAAGAACTCAAAATCTAGTTAAAGAGATACGAATTGATTAATTTGATTAATTGTAATTTAAAACTAGAAAAGATATTATAAGTCAGTACATTTTTATCCAGATTCCTTCATTCATTAAAAATATATATATATATATATATATATTTATTAACTACCTATTCTTTACCATTCTCTGCTTTTGGCATTTGAGGTACAACATGATCAACAAAGTTTATACTCTTAAAGAATTTGCATTCTGAAGCATAGTAATCCCTCCTTTGGAAAACTACTGTTTGAAACTGCTGTTTGAACTACTCTGTTTTTCTTAGTCTCTTATTCTATAAGTCAACTCTGTTATTTTTAGACTGTAAAATAACTTTTTTTTTTTGCTTGAATAGAAAAGACAAACTTAATTGGTTGACCTTGCAAGCTAGCCATCTAACTGATAGGCTGATATTGATGCCAGTGTCTATAGGTATGATACTCAAGGTTACAGGTGTTTGTTAGATATGATATGTACTCAAGGTTACAAATTGTCTGTAAAAATAACTTATACAAGGACCTAAAAAAGATGTAAAAAAGAGAATGCTTCCTCCTTTGGGTGTTCATCTTTATTGTGAACCTGCTCACAATAAAGATGACTCCTAACTAACTGGCTCATTAAGGCATCTTATCCAGCTCGCTGATTTGCGATATAACAATTCTAGAAGGAAGAGGTAGATCAAAAACAAACAAGAAAATATATGGCACAGCAAAATGATAGCAAGTGAGGGAAGGTAGCTCAGAATGGCTGGTTGACCAAGTCTCCTCAGGAGGTCATATTTGTGCTGAGTCTTGAACGAGAAGAAAGTGCTCTAAGAGTGTGCAGTAAAGGGGTTAACTCAACGTGCCTGAAGTGTCCAAACGCTGCATGTTCCATAGAAAGGATTGATCCTGACCAGCACTAGGAAGATAACCTTTAAGTCTCTGGAATATGTTGCTTAATAAGAGTTTCTTTGAGTACCTGGGGGCAATGGGACAAACCCCGATAGTTTATGCCAACTCTGTGAACTATGGTGAGGTCTTCGGCTATGCTGTATCAATCTGACCTTTGGGGGATAGAGACTGAATAACTAAGGTCAGTCACATGGGCACTCAATCAAAACCCCAGACAGCAAGGCTCCAGTGAGCTTCCCTGATTGGCAAAATATCACACATACTGTTTGTCAGACATCACTGATGAGAGATTAGGGCTATCTGAACAACGCCATTGGGAGGGGAACACTGGAAGATTGGGTCCTGGGTGCCTTTTACCTTTGCTGATTTTAATCTGTATCTTTTTGCTATGATAAATCAAACACTTTACTGAATTCAGTGAGTCCTAGCAAATAACTAACCTGAGTGTGGTTTTCAGTACATCTGACACAGAGAGAAACTGGAGAGAGAACACCCCATGCAAAGAGAATAGCTTTTGCAAAACCTGAGGTGATCATGCAAGTGAGATTTAGACCAAGAATAACCAAGGCGTCTGCCCAGTCACACAATGATTCTAAATCTAGAACTTAGGTCTCCTGACCCACAGCCAGAGATTTTTCCCGTGAAACTGCTTAAAATTGTAGAAATGGGGCAGGCTTAGGAGTCATACAGACATAATTTCTAATCTATCACATGAGAATATATTTTTTATTAATCTTAGAAAGAGGAAGAGAAAGAAAAAGGGGGGAGAGAAATGAGGAGAGAGAGAGAAACATCAATTGGTTGCTTCCCTTAAGAGCCCCAAGCAGGAATCAAACCCACAACCTGGGTATGTGCCCTGACTGGGAATCAAACCCACAACCTTTTGGTGTATGGGACAACACTCCAACCAACTGAGCCACACTGGTCAGGGCTGTTTTTTATTTCTCCGTCAAACACCATGCCTGGCAAGAGCAAGAGAGGTTAGAAAGACATGCTTATCCAACTGAATGATATGAGGGTCTTTTATGTTTGGTACTTGCCAACTGCTGATGCTGCCCTCACCTCCCATTCCAGAGCCTTCTTTGAGCCACTTCCAAAAGCCCAAAGCTCTCTCCATAGAATCCAGTGTAGCTCTGGAGGACAAAGTCCTTGCATGGAGATAACACAGAATTGCTAGTTTGGAACAGGGTACGGCGAGAGGATGAAAGACAAATGTAGTAATAAACAGGGCAGCAGGTGAGTCAGCACTCCAAGATATGCCAGAGGGTGAAGTCTGAGCTTCTGGATCAGCTCTCTTCTAACAGAGGGAAAACAGATATCAGACTATTACAATGCCAAAGGACAAGGCCTCCCATCAGTTTCATGCAGAACAGCTTTATAAATTAAGGCTAAGCATTTCTTCTAAGAATGCAAAAGGGCACAGAGAGTCTCAGATTCACACAGTGACCTATGAACCTCCTGTGCATTGAAGGCAGGGATTGGAGAAAAGGAAATGGCAGTTCAGATAAGACGTAAGATTATAAAGGAAATAAAGGCACAATTGAAATTGTATTATATTGGGAGGAAGTAATCTTGGGAGTTCAGACCCATAATCCCACTCCAATCTGCCATTTACTTATTTGACCATGGGCAAGACCCTTCCACTCTTAACTTCCTGTCTGTAACATAAGGATGTTCCAATGCCCAGGTACTGGGTTTCTCTGAGCTAAGTTCAGAATTTCCAAAGTAGCAGACCTAGAAAATAGAGATAGAAGGCAGGCTAATGGCTAAAATCAGTAGTCGATGGGACATGTTAGAACTCAAATCAACTCACCAATGACAACACTGTTTGATATTTTGCAACAGCACTGCCTCCACTGGTATAATCCTTGTTGAATATTTAAAACAATGACCTCAACTTGGCATGTTAATAGAATAAAAAGTGGAGTCACAAACCAAAATTATAATAAATATAGGATTTTGTATTTGTTAATATATTTGCATTTACTGGAGAACTTCATTTTTGTATGGTTTTGAGTTACAGCGTAGAGGAGTGGAGGAGAATCCATTTCTTCCCGCTTATTACAGTACTAAGGGAATGTTACACAGCCCCTGCCTTCTTCCTGAGAGCTATTTGAAAATTTCTGGCTTCTGTTATTGCTAAAGTAACTTCATAAGCATTAGGTTTTGTTGATTAAAGTCCTCAGATAATTTAAAGGGGATGAACTTATTATGCTTCATTCAACTATCACAGGCCTTTTACTTTGGTGAATATAATTTCAGGGCATGCAAATAAAAAAACCTTTTTTTTTTAATATATTTTATTGATATTTTACATAAACGAAGGGAGAGAGAGATAGAGAGCTAGAAATGTCAATGAGAGAGAAACATCGGCACAGCTACCGGGGATGTGCCCGCAACCAAAGTACATGCCCTTGACCGGAATCGAACCTGGGACTTTTCAGTCCGCAGACCGACGCTCTACCACTGAGCCAAACCGGCTTCGGCACAAATAAAAAAACCTTTTAAGATCAACTTCATTGTATATATTCTGAGAGAATTGAAACTGCCAAAGAAATCTTGACTTTTAGTGGCAATAACATATCTATATGTCAGTGCCCTCCCACAGCCAACCTCACTCAGCCGGATGGCCAACAATCCGTGGTCCTCCCCCCTCTCTCACCCCTCCCCCCCTCCCCCCATCTCCTCCACTGGCCCCCATCAGCCCCTGGTGCTAAACCATTTGTAGACAGCCTGCTTCTGGGTTGGGGTTTTGTATGTAGCAGAGCAGCTCCCTGGCTGCGATCTGTTGAAAGTCAGCCCTCAACACCAGGGTGTGTCTCCTTTCCCCTAGGGCCGCCTGCCCACTGCGGTGGTGGCGCTGCAGCGAGGGACGGAGGAGGCGGGAAGGCAGGGAACCGCGCTGTGGCAGGACGCCCACAGCAGCGTCCAGCATCCATTCCTTCTGCGCCTGGCAACGGGCACCTTTGGGCTGGGACAGGGGACTGGGGGTGGCTGGCGGCAGGCACGGCCTCTTTCCCAGGACGGCCAAGGGCCAGCTCCCTCCTAGGAGCAGGGGCCAACCTCTTGAGGTCCCTCCCCCTCCCATACCTATCCCCCTACCCTTCTTGCACAAATTCATGCCCCGTGTCTCTAGTCTCATAATAGTATGTTCCTTGGGTGAGCTAAGTTTATACTCTCAACCCGCCTGAACTCACCTAATTATAATAGGAACTTCCTAAGGTTCATGGGCAAAGTTCAGTTCATTGTTTAATGTTCCACAAGGAAAATGGCAGTGAGGTGTTGCTGTAGGAAAATATTAGCTAGTGTGGTCATTAGAAATTGATTTTTAGTTGCAACATGTTCCATCTGGCTGCTGATTTTAGCCAACACCCAGCCTTCTAATCTCTTTCTTTTAGGTCTATTATAGGGTTTAAAAGACAAAAGCATAGAACTCAGCCTGAGGAGGTCACTCATTCAACAGCCACTCCTCCCATTATATTTTTCCCCTTATTGCAAAGCTGCTACATGTATACAATGACCGAAAGAACTCAATTTAATGCAACCAACACATAGGTTCGCTTACAACATTTACTTCTAAAGAAACTTATCACCATCTGTCTTTTCTTTTTTTCTTTTTCTTTTTTATTAAGGTATTATATGTGTACATATCTTACCATTGCCGCCGCCACCCCCCACTTCCATACATGCCCTCCGTCCCCAGTTTTTCATCCATTGGTTATGCTTATATGCATGCATACATGTCCTTCGGTTGATCTCTTATCTCCCCCATATCTCCCTACCCCCCCCACTGTAATTTGACAGTCTGTTTGTTGCTTTATTGTCTCTGTATCTATCTTTTTGTTCATCCGTTTATAATATTCTTTATTATCCATAAATGAGTGAGATCATGTTGTGTTTTTCTTTCTTTGACTGGCTTATTTCACTCAGCATAATGTTCTCCAATTCCATCCACGTTGCTGCAAATGATGAGAATTTCTCCTTTTTTATGGCAGCATAACATTCCATTGTGTAGGGCTATTATTTTTCTCCACAGCAGGAATATAGTAATCAATTCAGGAAGTTACACCTCCAGATCTTCAGGTTTTAATAAAGCATCTCATCATCACGATAAGAATGATCAAAAACCCTTGAGAGGTGTACACCTGAAACTAATAAAATAACGCTTGTCCACTATAAAAGAAAATATCTGAGATGAGAAGGGTTCAAAATAATAGCATAGAAAGACCCTGAGCTTACCTCCTCCCAAGGACACAACAGATTTACAGCTTCATCGGGGAAAAAATTTATTTGGACTATATAATAAAAGAACAGTGCCTTCACAATAAAAGAAAAAATGAGCTGCATCGAGAATTACAGGAGGGGCAGAGAGATAGCCTTGCCTGGGACACCACCCCAGATGCAGCGGCCCACAGGTGGGAAAGACCCTTCCCTTCCAAAAAAGAAACTCTCCCTTGAGGAGTGAAGGCTCCACATCAGATACCCCAATTCTGGGGACTAACACTGAAGAAATGAGTCCCCAAAATGTCTGGTTTTGAGGGAAAAAGAAAAAAAAGGGGGGGGGGGGTGTTAAGGCTAGGAGAAAAAGAACTGTAGGGAATGGAAAAACTGCTCTTAAAGAACTCGCACACAAACCCACACGCCCTGAGACCCAGCACAAAAACATCAGTGTGACAAGCTCTTAGGATATAAGAGAGGGAGTCCTATTTACTAACTTTAAAGAGGCTGCTGAAGAGCCAGTAACCTGCAAGGACTTTATCCAAAAACAAAAATGCTGGTAGACACCATTTTTGTGATCTTTATTTTAACCTGCTGATGAAAGAAATGACAGGCACCACTTCAATGGAAAAAATATCCTCTGGTGAGGATTAACCTAAATAAATAAATAAATAAATAAATAAATAAATAAATAACTGATAGGAGGGGTGGAGATGCAAAACTGGTTGTCCCACACTCACACACGGCAGTTGAGAATCGGGAGGGATATCTCAGCTGTGGAGGTCCCTGCTGAGGAACTAGGGGTCCTAGCCCCATATTGAGCTCCTCAGCCCAGAGCACCAGTGCTAGGAAGAGGAGTCCCCACAACATCTGGTTGTAAAAATCAGCAGGGATTCCATCTGGATGAAGGGAGGGCTGCTGAGAACCCCGAGTTCCTCTTACAAGGCCCATGCACAGACTCACTCACTCCTGTGAACAGACTTCAACACACCCTAAGCTTCAGCAAAGGGACAGAGCTTGGAAATCACCAGGACCATACAGGGAGAAACTGAATAACTGAATTATGAGGTTTCAGAGAGAGGGCTGGAGGGGCAGCAGCCATTGTTCCTGTGCTGAGCCCGCCCGCCCCTCCCTTCCCCCCTCCCCCCTCCCCCCCACTCATGCAGCCTACAGGTTCAGATTAATGCAAAATCAGAATTTACATTAACCTGGTGAACACCCACTTGCTCACCCTGGTGACTCCCTGATACTCCGCTCCACCTAACTGGAGCACAGCCCAAGCCGCTTTCAATGGCTGTGCCTCAGAGGCAGTCAGCCTTGGCCCACACTGCAGACTTCCTTAAAAACTCTCAAAGGTCTGCAGACACAAGGGAGGCTGCAGCTGGCCTCGGCGTGCCCTGTGTGCCTCTTGCTGAGTGGGTCCAGGTCCAGCCAGCTTCAGTTCACAGTGTTGTCCAACACAGACAGCTACCAACTGTCAATCATTTAGTGAATTCTACCTGGTGGCCCCATGTCAGTCACAGGCAGCAGGTGACTTTGGCCTGCACCAGAGCCCCTCCGAAGAGGCCCCAGAACAAATATACCTCCGACTGGACTCAGACCACACCAGAGCACCACCCATGAGCAAACGAAATGTCCATCAACAGATGAATAGATAAACAAAATTTATTATATCTTACAATGGAATATTATTCAGCCTTAAAAAGAAAGGAAATCCTGGCACATGCTGAAACACTGATGGACCTTGAGAACATTATGCTCTCAGAATACAGAATGAATGTACTTGACTCTACCAAACTGTATACTTCAAAATGGTTAAGATAGTAAATTTGATGTTATGTGCATTTTATTACAATGTTTTTAAATGACCATCAACATGAACATTGAAGTTCTGATCAGATTGAAGAAACAAGATAAATTCCCTGGAATGCAAATTAAAAGTAAGAAAATATTAAGATTCTCCCTGTAGACAAAAGTAACAAATTAAACCACTGAAAGCAATAACTTTCCAGTAAAAAAAAAACCCAAAACTTTAAGGAGATAATGTGTCTGGAGCTCAGGAGAATTGGGCCCAACCAGACCCAAGGCAATTATTGCATATTTATTTTTAACAATGCCTGTTAGATATTGCTCCCTAGAGGCCAAGCATAGCCCTGCAAATAATCTAAGTGTGAGGCCCACTCTCCTCTCCTTGACCCAACAATCAGGGAATGGAGCCCTGTTCCTTAGCCTCCGTGTTCACCCTGTCTTCCACCCACAGGCTTGTTCCTCATCTTGCTTTCCACTGAGCCCAGGATTTTGTCTCTGGCTGTAGGCGGCTTGTGAGCCGCCTGCCCTTTCTTAGCCAGAAGAAGCAACTCAGGAGGAGGTAGTTTCCCTGGTCAGGATTGGCAGAAGTCAAACCAACTGGACAGGTCAGTGCCAATGTAGGTACAGGAGGAGACATTCCTCTCTCAACGCCCCAAAATATTTAAGCCTAACGACATCTCGTCCTCCCCCACTTCTCAAAGCCAAGCAGAAATACAGACCAGTAGGGGACTTGGATATCATGCAGTGAGCCAACCCCTTCACTTTACAAACAAGAAGGCAGAGTACAGACTTAATAAATCACACAGGGTTATTCCTAGACAACTTTCTCTCAGCCCCTGCCCTCCTTCCTGACCACAGAGACTTTTCCAGCAATTCCAACCTTATCTAATGCTTATCTTTGGCAGAGAAATCTAAATATGTTTGCTGGCATTAAGACAGGCTCAGAAGAACAGCGGCTGACTGCCTACAGTGGCCTAATTTTTACATCATGTTGAATGTAAGCAATTTAGCAAGGGGGGAAAAAAACGAGCAAAATTAAACCTCAAACTGTTCCCATTACCTTCCAAATTAACATTTTACTTGGTGAATGTGAAAACATTCTGGAATAGATGTCATCTGAATGTACATGTTATCTTATGTTCTGCTTTTGAAGTCTGTGTCATAGACAAATATCCATAAATCAACATATTCTTTCAATTTTATTATAGTATCTGTATAATATTCCACAGCATTGATACATCATAGTTGCAAAGATATTACCCTCTTATTTTGAACCTTTGGTTGTTTAAGTCTTTTTTAAATTTAGGAACAATGATTCAACAAAATATCTTTGAATAAATTATCTTCTTTTTCCACCTGATTTGTTTCCTGCTCTAAGGTCCTCAATGTAAAATTCCTACATTTATAAACATTTATGTATCCCTGTAAAGCTCTGTAAATTATATAATACTTCCTACCTATTGAGATTGGGGTAGAATCTTAAAGCTAATATTTAAATACTTAGTATATTGACTAAGTATACACTCTATATTTAAATATAGAGTGTATATTTATTAATTTATTTCTGATAATAACATATCTATACCCTTATTGGAAAACATAATCATCTGAGTACATTTAAATCTTTCTATTATAATCTATTTACATCTTACAATTCCTTTACTTATACTTTTTTGAACAAATATTTATATTTTCCAAGTTTAATTAAAATCCAAATGTTCAATTTTATCATAAGGGCAATGAAACCACTCTTTTCTTTTTTTCTTTTCTTTTTTTTATAAATATATTTTATTGATTTTGTACAGAGAGGAAGGGAGAGAGATAGAGAGCTAGAAACATTGATGAGAGAGAGTCATCCATCAGCTGCCTCTTGCACACCCCCTACCGGGCATATGCCCACAGCCAAGGCACATGCCCCTGACTGGAATCGAACCCGGGTCCCTCAGTCCCCAAGCCGACGCTCTATCCATTGAGCCAAACCAGTCTCAGCTGAAACCACCCTTTTCAATTCCTTTTTTGAGGGGTGGTTATTTATTTTTTTATATGCCAGTAAGCAATTTACTGATTTTTATGTGATATTATAGCCTGCAACTTTGCCCAGCTAATTTATTTTTAGTTAGAATACTTCACTTATTTTAATAGCTTAGTTATAAGACACTTTGCATAACAGCTATGTTATTTCTTTTTTCTTTTCATGTAGCCATTAACAGCATTTCTAGTGAAATATAAAATAAGAAATGATAACAGAGAACACCCATGTCGTGTTCTTCTTTTTAGGGAAAAAAGTTTGTCTTCAATAAGCATGCTGTTGACTCTTGCTTTTAAACACACAGTTTATAATATTAAGAAAAACAAACCTAATGTTTTCAGAGTTTTAATCTATAAAGTGATGATAAATTTATCTGGATGCTTTATCTGGATCTAATTACATAATGTTGATATTTTGTTTGTGACTAACTAAGTTAATAGAGTCCTTTGAGTTTAATAGCTAATTATTTTAATGTGTTGGGTTTTTAGTTTGCAGGTATTTTATTTGGGGCATTTGCACCTATGTCTAAAATGAAATTGGTCTAAAATGTTCCCTCCATTATCTTTGTTTAGTTTGAATTTAAAATCATATTTGCCTCTAAAAACGAATTTTAAAAAACGATAGTAATAATGATAGGCACGTTACCAGGTGCTTACTATATATAATGCACATTCTATGCACATTATGGGTATTTTCTCATTTAGTCCTCACAACAACCCTGCTAAGCAGATATTATTACTCTATCCATTTTACAGATTATTGTTATCATTTTCTTTGTTTTTAAATTTATTATTAAGTTAACTATTGGTCCTTGAAAAGTCAGAAAATTTTCTTCATTGGAATCAAATGCCCTTTTAAAACTATTTTATACTTTTTCATATTATATTTATATTCTTTAATTCTTTCGCACCTTTGGCTACTTACAAATATATAAAATATCCCCAAAGGTTTCTCCCAATCTCAAAGACATAGGTCGAAAAGGGGACAGTTAAGAACAGTTATTCATTCATTCAACAACAACAACAGCATAAAAACTATACAAGTTTCTCGTATAGTCCAGACATAGATCTAGAAACTATGGGAATAGAGTTATACATGGGAATAGAGTAATACATAAAAATAAAGTTCCTGTTCTAAGAGCTTATATTCTAGAGAAACAGAAGATAGAGATAGATAGATAGATAGATAGATAGATAGATAGATAGATAGATAGGCAGACATTAATAAATGACTAGAATCAAAGCAAAGCAAAATAAAGGGGGAGATAGAGATAGTAGTATTATTTTAGTAGGTGGTAGGGGGAAACCCTTAACAGAGATGATATTTGAGCAGAAATCAGAATGAAATACAGGGAAGAGAATTCCAAGCAGATGGGTAACAAGTTAAAAGGCTCAGAGGTAGGAACATGCTTGATGTGTCCAGAAACAGTGAGGAGGCCATTGTGGTCAACATACAGAAAGTGAGAGGCAACAGGAGTGAGGTCAGGGAGAGGGCAGAGGTGGGGGTCATGCATTGCCCTATAAAATTTGGCAAGCACTTTGAGTTTTGTTCCGAGTGATATGAGAAGCAGTTAGAGGGTTTTTGAACAGAGAATTGACATGGTCTGACTTACATTTCTTAATGTTCACTCTGGTTGCTACGTAGAAACTGTTGGAGGTAGGACAAAGATATAAACAGGGAGCCCGGTTAAGAGACTATTGCACTAATCTGGAAGTAAATAATGATTTGGGGGGACCATAACTATAGCAGTCAACAGAGAAAGTGGTCCCATTTTGGATATATCTCATAGGTAAAGATGACAAGATTTGCCAATATACTGGATGAGGCAGTTTTTTGTTTTGTTTTTTGTTTTGTTTTGTTTTTTTAAATATATTTTATTGATTTTTCACAGAGAGGAAGGGAGAAGGATAGAGAGCTAGAAACATCGATGAGAGAGATACATCGACCAGCTGCCTCCTGAACACCCCTCACCGGGGATGTGCCTGCAACCAATGTACATGCCCTTGACCAGAATCAAACCTGGGACCCTTGAGTCCGCAGACCAATGCTCTATCCACTGAGCCAAACCAATTTTGGCTGAGGACAGTTTTTTAAAAGAGTTAAGAATAGTGCCAAGGTTTTGGCTTGAACAATTAGAATAAGAGTGAGCAACACAACCTTGACAAGGGATCTTCAGGAAAGAATGGAAAGAGGGAAACTGGAGAGTAAGTCCTAACAGTATCTGGAGGAGTTTTGTGGAAAGGGGGCGTAGAGAAATGAACTAAAAGCTAGAGGAAAATGTGGGTAAAGGGTAGATTTTTTTTTTTTTTTTAAACTGGGAGATGCTTGCATGCTGACAGGAATGATCCAGAAGCTAGGGGGGAGATCTTTTTGGTTTTAAGTTAGATTCTCTTGGCTTTATTTTTTTTTTTTGAAATAGGAGTATTTGGGAAGAGTATTTTCCTAACAAGTGAGAAATATTTTATTTTTCTCATATCTCTGGGGAAGTGGGAGGATTGCAAAGAAAAGAAAGACGGAATCACCCTGGTTTCAAAGGAATATAATCAATGAAGGGTCTGAGTTTTTGGACTGCACATACTGCGGCTTCCAGTCACAAGCTTCGGTCAGTCTCAGAACCTAGAACTAGGTGCAGCCACACAACCGAGTCCTCTCTCCTCAGTACAGATGGTCCCCTTCCACCACATCCCTGCTCTACATTCCCTTTCTTCTGTCCCAACATTGGCCACTCTAGGAATCCCTGATCCATTTACCCAGATGCTCCAAGTTTAAGTTTACCTAATCGTACTTTTTTATATGTATAAATATTTTTATTGATTTCAGAGAAAGGGACAGGGGGAGATAAAAATATCAATGATGCGAGTGAATTGAGCCCCCAACCTGGGCATGTGCCCTGACCGGGAATCGAACCGTAACCTCTTGGTTCATAGGTCAATGCTTAACCACTGAGCAACACCAGTTAGGCCAGTAGTACTTCTTAAAGTGAAATTGAAGGAGCACTGCTTTGAAATCAGACTGGCCCGGAATCAAATACTGATGTCCTTGGGAAATTATTTAAACCCTCCCTGTCTTAGTTTATTTATCTATATAATAATAAGAAGAAATCCTATCTTACACAGGTTGTTATTAGAGTTAAATTAAATACATGCACTTGCTGAGCCCCATGTTATACCATTCAGTACATATTCAATAAATGTCACCTCCTTGGTCTAAGGACTGTTTCCTATGTGAAAGTTTTACATTTGACTAGAAGCTTCTTAGAAATAAGAAAAATGTTCTTTATTGTTTTCTTTTCTTTCACATAAACCAATAAAGAGCTCTTTTAGTTAGAACTGATCAAATGAAGATTTCAACCATATTAAATGTTTCCCTTCATTTTTACGTTTCACCAAATAGATTTCCCTCCTCTTAGGCTTCTACATTTCTATCTTACATTTGTCCTTTACTTAAAGATTTCTGCCTCTATATCACCAAACACTTGAATCCCTAAAAAAATAATAATAACAACAATAATTAAAATAAATAAATAAAGTTGACCCATCCGGGTAGCTCAGTTGGTTGGACATTGTTCCCTACACCAAGAAGATTATGGGTTCAATTCCTGGTTAGTACATAGGCCTGGTTACAATTTGATCCCCCCTTCCCCCAAATGGTGTGCTTACAGGAACCAATCAATGTTTCTCACATCAATGTCTCTCTCTCTCTCTCTCTCTCTCTCTCTCTCTCTCTCTCTCTCTCTCTCTCTCTCTAATCAACAAAAGGGTATCCTTGGGTTAGGATTACAAAAGCAGGGGGAGGGAGGGGAAAAAAAGAAATCAAATCAGTAAGGCATTAATTCAAAATGAGTAATCTCTCTCCCATGCTAAGATATAGCTCTCAAACAGGCGAAGACCTCAATTGGGACCTGCTGCATAGCCGAAATCTCCATCTCCCCCCATACCCTCCCCAAGTGCACTGGTAAGTTCCTTTTCTCCAAGCAGGCTCCACTCAGCAGAAAGGCAGTGTGGGTAAAGTCAGCCCCCTAAGACAGTTTCCCCCTTATTGCTCCCTGCCCAGTTTCCAGATGGGCCAACACCATACTGCCATAGCTTTTCTGCCATCAGTGGGTCCCCATCACTAGTTGGCACGCTGACTCAAATTCTTTCTTCCCTCCCTCTTTCTGATTTATATTCTTATAGGACCCAAATTCTCACTCTATCTTGTGAAGCAGTGAAAAGTAATTTATATTATATCCTAACCAAACGTTATCTGAGCTTGCACTAAATTATGTTGAACTCCAATTTAGCAGGGTCCCCATGTTGCCCTGCTTCCAACTGTTACCTTGACATTGTTATAGCTGTGATTTATCTTTGTTATCCACAGGGGCAACTCTCACCCTCCAGAGGCGAGTGCCTTCCTGGGTAAGCCCAGACAGAAGGGCTGGCTGAACTGTCCCAGTCAGCAGGCTCTTCTGTCTAGGTTTGCCCTGACCTACTCCATCTCCCAGCATCATCACCAGGATCAAGGTGACCCAGGGTCAGTGACGGGTGGCAGCCAGAGCACCCAGGGCCCTGGGCTCTCTGTGGGTGGGGAGACAAAATATTCAAGAGGAAGGAGTTTATATACAAACTAGAGGCCTGTTGCATGAAATTCGTGCACTGGGGGAGGGGGAGTTGTCCCTCAGCCCAACCTGCACCCTCTCCAATCTAGGATCCCTTGAGAGTACCTCTCACAATCCAGGACTGCTGGCTCCCAACCACTCACCTGCCTGCCTGATGGCCCTTAACTGCTTCTGCCTACCAGCCTAATCACCCCCTAACCCATTCCTCAACCAGCCTGATCGATGCTTAACTGCTCCCCTGTCAGCCCAATTCCCCCCAACTGCCCTCCTCTGCCAGCCTGGTCACCCCTAACTGCTCTCTCCTGCTGGCCCAGTAACCCCCAACTGCCCTCTTCTGCTGAACCATTGCCCCCAACTGCCCTCCCTTGTCAGCCTGGTCGCCACCAACTGCCCTCCCCTGCTGGCCTAGTCATTCTTAACTGCCCTCCCCTGCCAGTCCAGTCACCCCTAACTGCCCTCCCCTGGTCACCCACAACTTCCCTCCCCTGCTGGTCTGGTCACCCCTAACTGCCCTCCCCTGCTGGACTGGTCCCCCCAACTGCTTTCCCTTGCAGGCCTGGTCACCCACAACTGTCCTTCCCTGCTGGCCATCTTGTGGCAGCAATCTTTGACCACATGGGGGCAGCCATCTTGTGTGAGGGTGTGGTGGCCAATTTGCATATTACCTCTTTATTATATAGGATAATACCCTCTGGTTCTACATATGCACCACTCTGGTTCAAAAATTCTATACAGAAATGGCATTCAGAGAGTAATCTTATCAGGATTAAGAAGAAACTATATTTCCATATCTTTTTTCTTAGTATTGAGACATTCGTTACTCATATCAAAGAAAGTATGATGGAAATTCAAGGGGCTAAAACACCCTCAGCAAACCCCTCATTGTTACCACCACTGAGTATCTGGCCATATGTCACAAGGATTCTCTTAAGAGGGATGGGGCCCAGGATCAGCAGCATTTTGGTGGTGGAATGATTAAAACCCTGACTTTGGAGTCTGTTGTAGCCATAGGACTTTCCTTTGAAAGGTGAAGAGCCTTCTTTGGGGTTTGTACCAAATGAACACACAGATGTGGCCAGCTGTGAGTTGAGGGACTATTTGAAGGAGGGAGAGAGGCATGGGCACTTCCACCCTCTTTATAGCCTGTGCCTGGTCTGGATCTCCCGGCAGGACTAGTTGACCATGGAGAAAGGAAACCACACGAGCGCCTCTGAGTTCATCCTCCTAGGGCTCTCCAGCCAGCCTGAGAGGCAGGAGCTGATCTTCGGGCTCTTCCTGGTCATGTACCTGATTGGGGCAGCAGGGAACTTGCTCATCATCCTGGCCATTGGCTCAGACTCTCAGCTCCACACGCCCATGTACTTCTTCCTCAGTAACCTCTCCCTGGTGGATTTCTGCTTCATCTCCGCCACAGTCCCCAAGATGCTTGTGAACATCCAGATGCAGACTCACTCCATTTCCTATGGCGGCTGCCTAACTCAGATCTACTTCTGCATTTTGCTTGCCAACATGGACAACTTCCTCCTGACAGCAATGGCTTATGACCGCTATGTGGCCATCTGCCACCCCCTGCACTACTCCACGAGGATGGGCCTGCAAGCCTGTGCCCTGATGCTGGGGAGCTCCTGGCTCGTCGCTAACTTCCACTCCCTGCTGCACACCGTCCTCATGGCTCGACTGGAGTTCTGTGCCAACAATGCCATCCCTTACTTCTTTTGTGACCTCGTCCCCCTGCTCCAACTATCCTGTTCCAACACCCAACTCAACCAACTCATGATTCTGCTGGTGGGGGGCTTGATTGTCCTCATCCCCTTCCTTGGCATTCTCATCTCTTATGTGCACATTGTGTCCGCTGTGCTCAAGATCCCATCTGCCAGAGGCAAACAAAAGGCCTTTTCTACCTGTGGTTCCCATCTCACTGTGGTCATCCTCTTCTATGGGACTATCACAGGGGTCTACCTGAACCCCTCATCTTCCCATTCAGCTGACAAGGACTCACTGGCTTCAATAATGTATATGGTGGTCACTCCCATGCTGAACCCCTTCATTTACTGCCTCAGAAACAAGGACATGAAGAGAGCTCTAAGGAAACTGTTCAGTGTGAAGGCTTTATCCTGTGGGCTATGGACAGTAGAGTTCCACCTCAGGGTCTTTGTGCTGGGAAGAGGAGAATGAACCCAGGGACAGGCTGCACATACAGAGGGCAGGAGGAACACAGACTCCATTACCCTGGGTTGTCACCGTGGCTATGGCTCCCTAAGTAATTTGCCAGTCCAAAATTTCTTGGGGCCCTGGCCCTGTAGTTCAGTTGATTCGAACATCATCCCAATACAATCAAGGTTGTGGATTTGATCCTCAGTTAGAGCACATACAAGGATTAACCAATGGTTGCATCAATAAAACAAGCCCTGGCCAGTATGGTTCAGTTGGTTGTGTGTCGTCCCATACACGGAAAGGTTGCTGGTTTAATCTCCAGTCAGGGCGCATGCCCACATTGCAGACTCAATCCCTGCTAGGGGATATTCAGAATTTCTCTCCTCTGGAATTCTCATCCATGTTTCTATCTCTCTCTCCCTCTCCTTTCCTCTCTTAAAAAAATAAATAAATAAATAAATAAAAATAAATCAATTTAAAAAATAACTGAAACAGCAAAGAAATTGATCACTCTCTCTCTCTCTCTCAAATCAAATTTTTTTTAAAAATTTAAATAACAAAACAAAATTTCTTGGCCCCTGCACAGACAACCCAAACTATCAAGAGGGAGATAAATTCTCCCCTAAAGACAGAACCATATAAACAGATGCAAATTCACTTTATCCAGAGATCTTCTGAAAAGGCCAACATTCTACATGAAAAAGTCAACTCATAGAAATCTGTGACCTGTGTTGATGCCTTTGCCAAAGGGGTGCTCTCTGAAAACCCCCAGTCACCCCCACATTCCTCAAATACTTAACCCTTAAGAATTCCAATTTCCAGCCGAAACCGGTTTGGCTCAATGGATAGAGCATCGGCTTGAGGATTGAAAGGTCCCGGGTTCGATTCCGGTAAAGGGCATGTACCTTGGTTGCGGGCATATCCCCAGTAGGAGGTGTGCAAGAGGCAGCTGATCGATGACTCTCTCTCATCGATATTTCTAACTCTCTATCTCTCTCCCTCTCTGTACAAAATCAATAAAATATATTTTTTATTTTTTTTAAAAAAAAAGGAATTCCAATTTCCAAACTCCGCCACTCCACCCCCACTTCTTCAGCCAACATTTCTACATTCCGGGTTGAACCTAGTTCTGAGTACAGAATGATCATTCTTCCCACAGGTGTCCCACTCTTGGCCTTGGACCCTGCTAGATGGGAGTTCCATGGCTGGAGATACTTAAATTAGCAATGTCTACAAGTGACTGTTTTTATTTGAGCACCTAAGCAGACCTCGAACTACTTTATTTCTGTGTTCTCTTAGGAAAGAAAGGCCTGCCATCCACAGGGTGGTAACGAGAGAAAAGAGGCTAGAGTTAGAGATAATTCTCTGTGAATGAAGAACATAAAGGGAATAAGCCACCATAAACTTTAGGAAAATGTTTCTCCATAAGTTGAGTTGGAGAATGAAACAAAGAGGAAAAGCCTCATAAAATGAGTTTATGATTGGAGAAGTTGTATTTGGTTTCTTGTAAAATATTCTATGTTCTACGAAGTGAGGCAGAACTGGAAAAAACATTACACAGAAAGTCTTAACAACTGGTTTCTAGTCCTGGCCCCTCCAATTACTAGCCATTTGACTTCAGGCCACTTGAAATTTACCAGTCTGGCAAATACACCGTACTTTTTCAATTCCTATTCATGCTATTCAGCAGGCCCATCTTGCCCATTTCTACCAAAATTCTAGTTGGATTAGATAAAATCAGATGCCCTTCAAGAAGCCACCTCGAGTCTCCTAACCAAAAGAATTTCTCTTCTCTGGAATTCCATATAATTCAAATCCTATTACAACCCTTTTCATACTTTGCTTTGTATGATCCATGTTCACCCCAACTCCATTTCAAACAGGATTGTGGGTCCTTTTTAAATTTTATAAAAGGTCCTGTTCATGGTAATAACTTCATCCTCAAAAGATTATCACAGTGCTTGATTTGAAATAATTTCTCAATAAAAGTATGCTGCTATAGACTATGATGAAAATGACAATGACATTAATGACCAACACTGGAGAAAGAACACTTAAGGCCTTTCTCCCATGATTTCACCTTAGCCAATACATTCTATATCTCCCCATCCTCCTCTAAGGAAGAAGAGTTATCAATCTGGTTGGTCTGAGCCGGGGGAGTTCACTGGCACATATCTTATGAAGGGCAGTGTGCCCTGAAAGGTCAGCATCCAGAAATGAAGCTCCCTCCTTCCAGCCTGGCTCTGATTAGTCCTCTTCTATCTGTGTCTGGCTGGAGTCCCCAGTTGGGGTCCAATCAACCACACACACAATGCCTGCACACACAGGTCCTCAATTCAGATCTGGAGCTGGAGAGGGAAGGAAGGTAGGCCTAGACTATTTTCCAGCTCACTTTTTACCACTGATCCTAATGATGGAGGTTATTGGGTACAACTCAGATACTAACAAAGTGGTACTTTGGCACAAAGTTTACTATTGTTCCTTAAATTGTCTCCTTGGAAGCCCTAGGAGTTGGGATGATTGCCAGGGCATAATTTATACTTCCCTAGGTCTCTAATATATTATAAAACCACAATAAAAGTAACAAAATCTCACCTTAAACATGTAAAAATGGTGTGTAGAAAAATTGATGGAAACATGAAGAGGTCTTCCTTTAATAAATATCCTATATATAAAAAAAGGCTAATATGCAAATTGTCCCCTCCACTGGGAGTTCAACCTAGGGGCGGGGCCAGCCAGCCAACCTCCCCAGGCCCTCCCTGGCCCAATCGGGCCCACTCCCACCTCAATCCAGGGTGAGGCCGGGTAGCCAACGGCCTGCAGCTCTTTCCCCCAGCCAGCCAACCTCCTGCATTCCCACCACTGCCCACCCCTCTCCTGCCCCCCCTCCACCAGCCCTATCTTGGCCTTGATCAGGGCAGGCCAGCCAGCCCCCACTGGTGCATGAATTCATGCAGCAGGCCTCTAGTTTGCTATAATGGTGAGTAGTACAATAGTTTGGCTTCAAGGTAAAAAAAAAAATTTTTTTTTAATAAAAGAGCAGCAATAAATATGAAAGACCTTCAACTGAGCTTGCTTACTGGTGGATTGTGAGAAGGCTTTCTGACTCTAAAGACTTCTGGCTCTTCTAAGGAAGGAAAATTCTCTTATGGCAAACACCTTTAAGACTTCTGATCCTAGCCCAGGAGCTGCTTGCTGACAGGTAAATTGATAGGAATGTTCTCTTCCTCAACCTGCACATGGGTCAACTGTTAAAAGTTCAGCTCAGCCATCCTTACAGACTTGGCAGCATAAACCCTTCCTTTTCCTCCAATAAATCAGGACATTCCTTTCTTTATCAAGCACAAAAGAATACAACTTAAGGTATTTCACTAAGAAGGGATGGTAAAATAAAACATTCAAAAGAAAACAAAAGGGAATTGGGTTTTTTTCTTGAATAGAGATTCCAAACTACCTAAAATCCAGTCCAGTCTTCTGTTGAACCTAGTTTCAGGACTGGAACTGATTCTCAGTTAGTCACAGAGGTTGTGCTCTTTCCCACTCTCTCCTCTATTATTTCAGTGGTGTCCCCATCAATGTCCTCAACACTCTGAGTCCAGCATCTATTTATTCTTGATAATATGTTAAATGTAAATCTGGTTACACCCCTAGATCTGTAAGTTTTTAGTTGATACAGAGAGCAGGTAACTATTAATATATTAAATGCTATGGGTATACAAACAACAAAATTCAGAATGTAAGAAACTCTACAGGATAAAGAACTCAATTGTCCCAGTAAATGAATTTCAAGAAGGAAAAAAAAGCTGAAACCTATTTGGCTCAGTGGATAGAGCATCGGTCTGTGGACTAAAAGGTCCCAGGTTTGATTCCGGTCAAGGGCATGTACCTTGGTTGTGGGCACATCCCCGGTAGGGGGTGTGCAGGAGGCAGCTGGTTGATGTTTCTCTCTCATCGATATTTCTAGCTATCCCTCTCTCCCTTCCTCTCTGTAAAAAATCAATAAAATATATTTTAAAAAATATAGGAGCTACTGATTATTAGACTTAGAAGACAAAACAACAAGTTGTAATTATGGATCTTGAATCTTAACTCAAAGGTTCTAAAAAAAAAAAAAGCATGTGGGTTTTTAAAAAAAAAACACAACATTAATTGGGAAATCAGGAATTATTAACTTTTTAGGTAATAGTATTGTGATTATGCTTTTAGAGTCCTTACCTTTTAGAGGTACACGCCAAAATATAAACAACATTTAGGATTTGCTTCAAAGTACTTCAATGAGGGAGGAAGAGGAGAGATTAGAAATAAAGCAAGATTGGCTATGAGTTTATAATGATTAAAGGAGAACGATGAATACATGAGGACTCACTTATATATATTTGAAATTTCCTATAACAAATCTCTAAATAGAAATATACAGAAAATAAAATATTTGACATTTAAAAATAAGGCTACTATAACCAGTGGTCATGGACAACAGGGAGGTGGGAGCATATATGGAGAGGGGTTTGGGGTAAGTTTGGGAGAATGAGGATAATTATGTGATACCATAATCATTTAAAAAATAATAAAATAAAAATAAGGCTACTACATTTCCATGGGGAAAATTCGCTTTTGAGACATTTTTGAGGCATTGTCCACAAGCTTTGGTCTCTAAACAGGCAGGGAAGCCAAATGGGAAGACAGCAAGGCCTGACTTTATCCAAGCTTCTCTCAGGAGATTCCAACTAGCTAAAAACCCAGAGACATCTCTGGCTAAGTGTATGATCAAAGAGAATCTACAACTTAATTCAAGTAAACTGAAAGACCACATGGTGGCCCCATGCTTCCACCCAGCTTTGGAATAGGGACCTCCTAGAGAAACCCAAACTCTAGGCCAGGTCAGCCCTCATGTCTAGACCAGAAGCAGGGGCTTCCATCAGGTTTGGCTGCCAAGTGGCTATAAGCTTTGCCTGGTTTGTCTGGAAAACAGGGAAAAACATGCCGATTCTGCATCTGGACCCCGATGCTGCTAAGTAGCAGCAGCCCAGAGTCTCATACTGTAGACGTCTCAGATACACCCTGGTAAGTGTAGCCTGGAGGGGACAGCTGAGGGGCCAGGTCATTTGCTAAATCAAAATTAAACACCATGACTATCTGTCAATAAACAGATGAAGTAGTGTGTTTCAAAATGGACTGAATATTGCAATTCCTTGTATTGAAGTCATTACCATTTATCTTATTTACAACCAAAAATAAAAATAAAAAATCCCAATGAAAGAATATTAAGAGGCATCACAAGACAAATTGCATCTTGCAATTATAGTTCACAAAGACTAATTTACTCAGCAGACAGCATTCAGAGGCACAGAATTACAACACTGCAGTGCAGTCCATGTGAATTACGCGGTCTTCAGAATTTCAAACAGAAAGAAAACCCTTTAGTGATGGCAAAATAATATAAAAAGCTTAAACACAGTTACAAATACTGCATTTTTTCATTTTTAAAGAAATGCATTTTTAAACGCCTACATACTTATTTTTCCTAAATTGGCACTCATGCAAAACAGATTTCTACCATCTCATCACTTCCAGTTGGCATTCAAGACCCCAAGCACCTCAGACGACAAGGATTTAGATGCACTGAGGACAGAGATTATTCAGTAACGAGACATAGATGGCAAATGCATTTCAGGGCAAGAAGCTGACAGAACCAAGGCTACGCTCAGATCCCAGGTCCAGAGGGTTCATGGGGGCATCCATGCATTCCACCTTCGGTGATTCTGAAGATCAAATACATTCACTAAAATGTAAGCTCCACGAAGTCAGTGATTTTCCGATTTTATTCACTGATATATGTCAAGCACCTGCAAGTGCTTCTGGCACACTGTTGGGCCTCAATAAATAAGTGTGGAATTAATCAAGTGAGAACACAGAGAAAAGCATTTTATATACTGCAAAATGCCATCAAATATAGAGTATTAATAGTAGTTCATCTTTCAGGCTTAATTAGATCTTTATACAGAACTGAATGCTTTTAAAAATACTCTCATGTTTATTTAGTGATCGATAACAAAATATTAATTTCCGAATAAATGTGTGGACAGTTGTTATAATACAAGGAATGGAATGGGGGAACTTTACAGATGAGGGTAGAATGTGTCAAAGGGAGCTACAAATAAAGTAAAATAAACAAGGCTGCCTGAGGGATCCCGACAAGAGAGGGGAAGATCCAGCACCCAAGCAGGAAGGGCAGAATGAGTGAGCACAAGAGTATCTTCTTACACAGCACTCACCACATGTGACTTAGAACACGATAATGGTTTTGTGTGTGTTTCCAATGCTAAATCAAAGCTCCTGGAGAAAAAGGTTTCATCTGTCTCATTCACCATCTTCCCAGTGCCAGACATATAGTAGGTGTTCAATAAATATTTAAGTGGAAAAGAGAGTGGGGGGAGGAAACAGACAGAGTCCATATCCTGGCAGGCAGGATACAGACCACAGAAAAATTAGTTCAAGCTGCCAACAATGGACAAAATTTTGCCTTCACTACCAGACTTGCTCAGGAGGTGGATATGAACATCCCACTGAAGGAGAAAAACCTCAACATGAACTAAAACTCAGGAAATCGTTTCCCAAAAGACTGTAAGAAAACTGTTAGCACTAGTTGGGTAAGAGACAGGAGAGGCTGTGCTCTCTGGGAACTCAAAATGAGCCTGGTCTTGCCCTTTCTCTTTTGAACAAATGGGTCAAGGTGTCTTTCTGCACCCTGTAACCCTCACCAACCCCTCCAAAATCCTTCAGAGAGTAAAGGTGAATAACATCCTCCAGAACGGTCTCCCTCCATTCGGTGGTCCTGGAAGGAAGGTCCCGCCTTGTCCAGCACCTTGTATTACAAAAATGCATTTCCGCAGAGCACCCTTACTGCACGGGAATCTCCTGGCGATGCTGAGTTTTCTGGTGCCGGTTGAGAATGGACCTCTGGTTGAAGCTCCTCCCACAGGCAAGACAGTGGTAGGGCTTCTCCCCTGTGTGAATCCTCTGGTGTCTGACCAGCCGCTCCCCTTTACTGAACCGCTTACCACACACCTGACACCCATACGGCTTCTCCCCGGTGTGGGCTCGCCGGTGCACGGCCAGATTAGCGTTCCTGCTGAAGCTCTTGCCGCACTCGCAGGTGTAGGGCTTCTCCCCAGTGTGAGTCCTCCGGTGCACCTGAAGATGCTGTCTCCGGCTGAAGCTTTTCCAGCAGTCCCCGCACTTGTAGGGCTTCTCCCCCGTGTGACTCCGCTGGTGGACCTCCAGGTGGTGCCTCTGACTGAAGGTTTTCCAGCACTCACTGCACACATAGGGTCTCTTTCCCAGGTGGGTTCTCTGGTGCTTCATGAGGTACTCTCTCAGAGTAAACCCTTTCCCACACTCAACACAGCCATAGGATTTCTCTTCTTCGTGGGTTCGCTGGTGTCTGACGAGATTTGAGCTCCGGCTGAAGCCTTTTCCACACTCAGGGCACTGAAAAGGCTTCCAGAAGGAGCTGTGAGTCTTGAGGTCGTCAGGAACAGGTAGGATGCCATGCCGGGAAGGCGGCGGCCCTGGCAGGTTTCCCATAGAATTACCAGGCTCCTGCTCACAGGTTCTTCCAAGCTCGGGGCTCTGGAGAGCAGCTTCCCCAAACCTCTCTGAGGTCCCCTGAGCAAGCGCCCCCTTGAGGTCAGCCTGCTGGATTTTGGCCTCTTTTTCCTTGCTCCCAATGCCTATAGGACAAAGGAGATACATACTGATTCTGTAACAGCAATGACAGTAAATTTATGTTAATGCAGAATGGTGCAGCCACTGGGGAAAATAGTATGGAGTTTCCTCAAAAAATTAAAAATGAAACTGCCTATTGACCCAGCGATCCCACTTTGGGATATATGTCCTAAGAATCCCGAAACACCAAATCAGAAAAGATACATGCATCCCTATGTCCACAGAAATGTTATTTACAATAGTGAAGATCCGGAAACACACAAATGTCCATCAGTAGGAGAGTGGACAAAACGGCTGTGATACATTTACACAATGGACTACAACTCGGCTGTAGAAAAGGAACTCTCACCCTTTGTGACAACACGGATGGACCTGAAGATTATCATGCTAAACAAAATAAGCCAATCAGAGAGAGACAAATACCATATAATTTCACTAATATGTGGAATCTAATGAACAAAATAAACTGGTGAATAAAACAGAACCAGAGGCATGGATACATGGAACAGACTACAAATGTCAGAGTGAAGGGGGATGGTGGGGACTGGATAAAAGAAGATGAAGAGATTAGCCAAACAACTTAAGTGCACAGCCCATGAAAACAGACAAATGCGGTGCTGACACCTTGATCTTGGATTTTCCAGCCCCAAGAACTATGAGAAATAAATGTCCATTGTTTAAATCACCTAGTTTTTTTTTGTTGTTGTTGGTTGTTTTTTTTAGATTTATTTAGTTGTTTAGTTGCTTTCTAAAAATAATTCTTTATTGTTGAAAGTATTTCATATGTCCCCATTTTTCCCATATTGACCCCCTCCAGCCCACACCCCACCCCCACCCCAGGCCCTCACTGCCTCACTGTCTGTGTCTATGGGCTTGCAAGGTCCTTGGTTGATCACCTTCCCCCTCCCCTCATCTCTCTTCCCCCCTACCCCCTTCCATCCAAGATTCTGCACTCTGTTCCATGCTTCCATGTCTCTGGATCTACATTTGAGTGCGGTCATATAATACTTGTCTTTCTCTGACTGATTTATTTCAGTTATCATACTCTCCAGGTCCCTCCATGCTGTCTCAAAAGGTAAGAGAGTCTTCTTTTTCACAGCTGCAAAGCATTCCGTGGTATAAACGTACCACAGCTTTTTTATCCACTTATCTCACTCTGAACTAAGACAAGTTCCATGCCTTTTTACAGAGTAGTTGACCAAATTTTAATGTCTTCTCATTTAACTTTCTAATTCAGATTTATTTCCTTCAAAATCTAATTCAACAATTTCCTCTAAAAAAAACAACAGCCTGCTTATTCTCTCACTGTGGATCTCTTCAGTATTCATTAGCATTTTGTTTATTCTGCACTTACTTATATATGACCTCACTGTAAATGCTACTTTATATTCATCCAAACATCTCAATGATTATAAACCTATTCCAGTAATTCCTGCTATTCCATTCACCTGCTCCACTCACCTCCCTACTCACACTGCTCCCTCTGCCTGGTCTTATTTTACTAGTCTGGGTTTCCTGGAAGCCTTGCACAGGGACTAACTCAGGAAAAGTGCTTAATGACCGCTGGATGAAGAAATGAACCCAGTTTGTCACTGACATTCTTATACCAGACCACCTCTACAATAACATCTTTAGTAAGACTGAAATGCCTGTGAATGCTACTGAAATGCCTTGCCCATTCTAGAAGTCCTTCCTCTGATCCCTTTTACACTCTCTAAATTAACAAAACAATTGTTTATAGAAGAACATAGGAAGGGGAAGAAGAAAAAGATGAGAAAAAGTTAATAGGAAGCAAAGAAGCCAAGAGAGAAATGACAAGTGGTGCTTAAATGGGAAAAAGATCCTTTTAGGCACAATCATTAAAAGATTAAAAAAAAAGAAAAGAAAAGAAAAACAGAAATTGCCCAACCGATCTGGCTCAGTGGTTGAACGCTGACCTACAAACCAAAAGGTCACAGATCGATTCCGTCAGGGCACATGCCCCAACTGTGGGCTCAAGTCCCACTTAAGAGGCATGCAGGAGGCAGCCAATTGTCATCATTGATGTTTCTCTCTTACACCTCTCCCTTCCTCTCTGAAATCAAAAAATATATACTTTTTACAAAAAACAACACAGAAATTACATACTTCCTGATTTGATAAAATATGAAGAACACAGGTATCAACTTCTGATGTATTCTTTTGTTTCATAAACTTTTCAAGAAAGTTAAAGTATACAAAGCATAAATGTAGCACTCAAAGAATTTTCATAATGAACACAATCCTGAAAACAGCATCCAGTTCAACAAATATTACCAGCCCTCAGAAACTCCTTTTCCTCTTGCCCGCAGGGTGCATGCTATCCAGACTTTTATCACCATAAAGTGCATTTGCCTGTTCTTAAACTCTACATAATTGATTTACATGTTGTTTCTGGCTTCTACTCAACAGTATTATGCTTGTGAGATTTACCCATATCATGGTTTATAGTTGTAGTTACACTACATTCTTTTTTCACTGGTGTGTAGTATTACAGTGTAAGAATATATTCCAACCTATTTCTTAGTTTCACTGATGTTCATTTGGATAGTTTCCAATTTTGAGATGTTCTAAATAGTAAAATTAAAACTAAATGCAATACATGACCCCGAGAAAAATAATATTTGTTGTACCACTTATTTATACATCGATAACAGGAATCAAATCCATAAGCTTAATGTATGGAAAGACACTCTAACCAACTCAGCTACCCAGCCAGGGCCTTATGTTTATTTTCTCAGGCCTGACCATACAAAGCTATCAATGCAAGAGCTGCAACTACTACTGCCGAAACCGGTTTAGCTCAGTGGTAGAGCATCGGTCTGCGGACTGAAAGGTCCTGGGTTCGATTCTGGTCAAGGGCATGTACGTTGGTTGCGGGCACATCCCCGGTAGGGGGCGTGCAAGAGGCAGCTGGACGATGTTTCTCTCTCATTGACATTTCTAGCTCTCTATTTCTCTCCCTTCCTCTATAAAAATCAATAAAATATATTTAAAAAAAAAAAAAAAGAGCTGCAACTACTTGGAATGAATCTCAGAAGACCTGAAGGTTGCAATGGCTAGAAGATGGTATGCCTGGGAAACAGAACTTCATCTCACCCAGCCTCAACATAAATGCTTAGGGAAGCGTTTGAAACAATGAGTGGATAAGAGGACAAACATACAGTCAGAAACGGCCAGTAAAAACCCTGTGGGAACACGAGGGCAGAATCCTTCCCCCACATAGTCATATCACTCACAGAGGTACATTCCTGGCAGGAAGTGAGACACTAGAATGATGGTACCTCCATTTGAGACATGCTGCACAAGGCCTTGCACTGGGCAGTTATCTGAGAGTTTCCACATCCTTCCACTACTCCATAATGAGTATTATTACAGGTATTTGGGGTCTTCATAGGACTGCTAAGATCATAGAGTCAAGCACCTTCATTTTTAACTCTTCATTGTGACTACTTGAGTGTTGGCCACAGAGTAAATGCCAAATAAGGATTTCTGGGTTAATAAATGAATGAATACTTACTGACTCATAAAGTAATTACTTAATAATACTTGTACAACTAATAAGAATATCTAACGTTACCATGCTTGCCAAATGTTTAGATTTATTATCTCATAATGCCAAGAAACAGTGTTCTAAAAGGGGGAAAAGAGAATTAGACAAAACAAAGGAAAGGCCAACCACATTTCTTTTCCTGTCCCCACTGTGCTCCCCACTCAGCCCAGAGATTCTCCACACTATTCTTCTTCACTTGCAAGTCCCCAAGCCCCTGCAGGACCCTCCACCGGCTTTCCCAGCATGCCTTTACCCTGCTAAGTCTTCCCTCCTGCTACTCCGCCTCCTGTGAGCTCTTTTCATGTTCATGCTGACCAAGTTCTCCCCGCTCTCACCTCAGGTAAACCCAGCCACCACACGAGGCCAATGGAGGCTCTGCTTGCTCAGTGACACAGGTCCACTCCCACACCTCCTGTCGCTAAAATCCGACCATGCTTTCTCATGCCCCAAAGGTTTCAGGAATATTAGTTCTTTCCAACACAAAGCTACTAATGTGGGACCTACACAGGGGGTACTCAAAAAATACGTGCTGAATGAACAAGATCAGAGGACCCATCTTTTGCTGCTTTTCTCTTAATCTCAAGCCCTCAGCACTCTTCAATGATGGACACAGATTAGATTCTCAGAGGATCTAATGACCAACCTGCCTCATCACAGAGTAAACTACCTTGTGTTTTCTTCCCTTGCCTGCTCCTCTCCTGACACAGGAATGCGCCGAGCCCGTTCTCACGCCCTTGGCCCGTGTTCTTTCTCTGGTCCTGTGTACGTATCTGCATGAAACCCCCTTCCTTTGTCAGTAGCACCAGATTCTGAAGTCTGGGGCAAGGCTGTAGCTTCCAAAACGCCTGTCTCTTAGCTGTGGGATGGAGACAGTCTCACCTGCACAGTCCTGTGGCTCCACGTATTCCCCAAAGCAGTCTATCTGGGCCGGGGCCACATGCCTCCACTCTTCCTCCGGGAAGGCCAGAGCCATATCTTTAAATGGTCCCAGCCCCTGAAACAACAAGACACACTGTGGGTAAAGAAATGATCCCAAAGAAGGAGCAAACCAAAAGCAGAGAGACCACAGGGGCCAAAACTCTAGGAAAGAACAGAGCCAGAAGATGGAAGGAACAGTGTTCCCAGCTGGCTTTAGGAGCAGAAGTACCTGCCATTAGACAGTTTAATGACAGAATAATGGACTTGTTTGAGCCATTTTATTTTTGAGTTCCTGCTGCAGATGCTTAGTTTGTACCCACTAAACACAGTATCCAACTTCTATTTTCCAATCTCTTCCACTCAATCATCAAACTTGATCGAGCCTGAGAGCTGTTATTTACCCCGTCAGCTCGAACTAATTTTCCCTCAGAAATAAGTAAACATTAGGCATTATTAAATTTACCCTCAGAAATAAGTAAACAAGGCATTATTAAAACATTGCCTTAATAATGCCTTGTTAAAATAAATGCAATGCCATTCATGATACCATAAAGAACTATTATGGTAGACAAGGAGGGTCTGACCAAATTAAAACACACTGCTGTCATTCTGTATTTTCTCCAAACCCTGTCCAGAGAAACCAGGAATAGGAAATGACACAGGCATCAAATCTTGCCTAATTCTGCTTTAGCTAGATCAGACTTGATTCACTTCTCTCTTTTTTTTTCTTTTTTCTTTTTTTTTGACAAATGACGTTTTCCCTTTGACTATGAACTCCTCACTTTAAGACTCATTGTCCCTTTTAGAAAGGTGCCATACTGGAAGTCACACCTCTCCGGTAATCTAATGGGAGAGGCTTACACTGTGGCAAGAGTGCCCCACCTTTGCTCTCGTCACCCCGACTAACAGCAGGCTAAGAAGTGCAAACAAGACCAAAACTCCTGATTTTGGTCTTAAGTGGGACCAGACAGACCACTCTCCTCAGCACTCCTGAGAGGCCCCAACCCTCAGTCAGCTACACTCCTCCTGACTTGGGGGGAAGGGGCGAGTGGGGAGGTCCAAAGGAAGAACAACAGCAAAGTATCCACAAAGGGTTACTGATCTCCTGACCAACTACCACAGCCCAGGTCAGGCTTATGGGTTCTATCAACAATGCCTTCCTCCTCACTATTAAAAAGAGTGGTCAATTAAAACAATGCAGAGAGTAATCAAACAAGTGAATTGGGCCTCATGCCTGGACCATAAGGCACAGGCTGAGTTCACGTTAACAACTGGGGGTGGTGAAGTGGAGAGAACAAAGACGGTCAGGACAAGAAGGTAGAATAATTCCACTTTGTGGCTGGAGAGAAATCCTGGGGAAAGTGAACCATTCAAAGCTCCATCATGATCACTGGAAAGGCAGACAACTCACCTGGGGCCCAGCTGTGAGGAACCCAACTGCCATCTCTTGGTCTCTAGTGTTCACTGTGGGGAGGCCAGGACCAGCCTGAAGAAGTGGAACAGCTGAGCAGATAGAAAAAACATGAGCAGGATTAGTGCTATCTTACAGTTTGCTCTTTCAAAGGGTCCACTGCTGATCACAGAACCCTAGGACCCAAAGACTCCAGACAGATAGGGGTCTGAGTGTACTCTCTCCTGTTCTCAGCTGAGAAAATGGTCCCAACACAATATACCCTGTCCCTTCAGGACAATGGATGCTCCCTATGCTGGAAATAGTTCCCTTTGAGATTCAGTAATACAATAAAGTCACACATTACTTTTAGGGATGTGGCTGGTCTGCTAACTTAAAAGTATCTCTACCTGTCAGCTGCTTATTTCCTGACAGTTTCTAGAAAAGATGAGAGGGAAAGGAGACAAATGCCAAGAGATACTGCCTGATAAAATCAAAGAGTGACGGTATTTTACTTCATCTCTCTCCTACTGAAGTCAAGGAAGTAGTCAGAAAAACTCAGAATTACACCTTGCACGTAGTGTATCAATTGTTGGGTTTGTAAAGGAAAGGGGGAGGGAGAGAGCACAAAGCACCATTTCCTGTGCCCTTCCTTCCTTCCTGTTCGCATCTTACCCGGCTCCTGGAAGGCCTGTGTCCCAGCACCAGGGTCCTGATTGAGCTGCTCCTCGGCGCCTTGGTCGAGGCCTTGAGCACCTTCCCCATGGGGCATCCCCCACTCAGGCTTGACCTCCACTGGTCCCAGGTGGACACCTGCTTCCCAAGGGCCTCTGCAAAGTGCCGTCTCCTCCTGTTCTCCCTGCACGTGGCATGGAACCTAAGAACAGGCCCCAAAACCTATTTAGAATGAGGCCTTGTTATGAAAGGAGTTGAATAAAATCTACAAAAAGAGCCAATAAAAAAATTATTCCAGCTGCAGGGGAAAGGGACAAGGTGGCTCAGCTCTTCACCAAGATATCAGTGAGAAGGTGAAAAGGAAGCTAAACTCCATTCTCAAGCTCTAAGCAACTTCTGTGTATCCATGACATTTTACAAGGGTACCTTCTGTCTGCCTCAATATATGTCAAATTTTACCATAAATAACATCACAGAGAGCCAAAATATTATCTCACTACTAGAAAAAAAAATTCTCCAGTTGCAGATGATGAAAATACCAAGCCTACACTCTGCAACAAATGAGCTAGTGAGCCCGGCCGGCATGGCTGTGGTTGAGTGTCGACCTATGGACCAAGAGGTTACAGTTCGATTCTCGGTGGGGGCACGTGCCTGGGTTGTGGGCTCAATTCCCGTTGTGGGACATGCAGGAGGCAATGATTCTCATCATTGATGTTTCTCTCTCCCTCCTCCCCTTCCTCTCTGAAATCAATAAAAAATATTTTGTTTTAAATTAGCTAGTGAGAAAAAGTCACTCTTTTTTCTCCCCAAAATCAGGTAGCTGTATTAGAGTGACAGAGACATGACCAGAGTCTCAAGGAAGCACTTGCAGTGCAGTTACTTGGTGTCACCAGAGCACCACCACAAAATCGCTGTGAGTCATCTGAGCCAACGTCCCAGGTGCGGAACAGCACGGTTACAGACACCTCTTCTCAGTAAGAACATTCACTTACTGAGCTGGTTTGGCTCAGTGGATGGAGCATCAGCCTGCAGACCAGAGGGTCCTAAGTTTGATTCCGGTTAGGGGCACATACTGGGTTGCAGGCTCCTCCCCAGCCCACACCCTAGTCAGGGTTCATGCAGGAGGCAACCAATCGATGTTTCACATCGATGTTTCTATCTTTCCGTCTTACACTCTCTCTTGAAATAATGGAAAAATATCCTCAGGTGAGGATGAAAACAAAACACACACACACAAATAAAAAACACAAGTAATGTGTTTTTAAAAAATTAAATTAAAAAAAAGAATATTCACCAAGTGGACTTCCCTGCATTCCCACATCAGCTCTGCCTAAAAAGGAAGGACCTTGGAATCCACCACTACTGCCTTTTTTGAGTCTGAGGCTCACAAGGAACATCTGGTCAGCTTTCTGCCCTGATGACCAAAAGAGAATCCCTGGGAATGGCTTTTCTTGCTATAAAGTCCACTGCTACCCCTTCACCCGCTCAAAAAGTACATCGGGACTACAGGCACAGAGAAAGATTCTACATCTCATCTACTCCCACGCTTCCACAAACCTTCCAAATCTTTAAATCTCCCCTCACCACACCAACAAAACCAGACCCAAGACACCCTTCTCACCCACCGCCTTGGCCTCCAGTGTTCTCTCTGTGAAGTCCTCCACCATGGCCACTAGGGCCTTGCCACTCTGAGGGCCATGCTCCCGAATCCAGGTATAGAACTCCCGGGGCAGGATGGTCAGGAACTGCTCCAGCACCAGCAGCTCCAGGATCTGCTCCTTGGTGTGCAGCTCGGGCCTCAGCCACTGGCGACAGAGCTCCTGGAGTTTCCTGAGGGCCTCCTGCGGGCCGGCTGCCTCCTGGTAGCGGAACTGCCGAAACCTCAGCCGAAAAGTCTCAGGACCAGGATCCTCCCTTCCCCTGCCCCATGGCAACTCTTTCTCCAGTTTTACCACAGGAACACCCATCTGCTGCTGAGGGACTTCTGCCATCCCTGGACGCTCTTTAAGCATCTTCACACTCTCATCAAGGAGGCTGAGGGTCTGTTGGGAAGACAGACAGACAATGACCACAAATGAGACATGGATCAGTCCATCCTAATTGTCTCTACGTCAATGAATCTTCTACTGGAGAACATGGCAATGACCTTCCAGGACAGGGGTCGCCAACTGGTGGTCCGTGGACTATGGGTGGTGCATGAAGTCCAAAAGGCTGGCAACTGCTATTTTCGGAGACATTTTTCCTTTTTTAAATTTTTATTGTGTTGGGTTTTTTTTTTTTTACAGAGTGGAAGAGAGAAGGATAGAGAGTTAGAAACATCAATGAGAGAGAAACATTGATCAGCTGCCTTTTGCACACCCTCTACTGGGAATATGCCCGCAACCAAGGTACATGCCCTTGACCGGAATTGAACCTGGGGCCCTTCAGTCCGCAGGCAGATGCTCTATCCACTGAGCCAAACCAGTTAGGGCTGTTTTAGGAGACATTTTCAAGAGACTGAGCATATGTCTTGAAAATTATGTCAATTCAGTTCAGTTATTTGCTAACCACCTAGTATGAGCTGAGAATGTAAAATGTACAAGGGTTTAGCTTTTACCCTCAAGTACCTGTTAGGGAGCTAACACTCTAATCAGATAATAATATAAGATGGGTGATAATTAGGTCAGTCACCTGGACTCACTCTTCCAAAACTAAAGGACATAAACATTCAATACATATATATGCCAGACCCACAGAAACTAGAAATATAATAGAAAACAAGACAGACAAGATGCTTATCCTTGACAACGACCACAAATGAGACATAGACCAGTCCACCCAGCTGTCTATTGAGATAAGTTCTAGAAAGGAAATAAGTAGAATTTTCTGTTAGTGGGGAATAAATAATTTCAAGAAGACTTTTCTGAAGAGATGACACTAAGGCTGAAGGATGAGAATGAGCCAGTCATTCAAAGAGCATTCCAGGCAAAGCTCTGAGAATAAAAATTACTCTGCATGTCAAATAGCAAGCCAAAGGGCCATGTGGCTTCAGCAGAGTAGGTCATGGTCAGAGCTACACAAGTAGAAGCAGAGGCATGCAAAAACCAAGGGCTTGCCTTAGCTGGTTTGGCTCAGTGGACAGAGCGTCAGCCTGTGGACTGAAGGGTCCTGGGTTCGATTCCGGTCAAGGGCACATGCCTGGGTTGTGGGCTGGATCCCCAGCAGGAATGCAGGAGGCAGCCAATCGATGATTCTCTCTTGTCACTGATGTTTCTATATGTCTCTCCCTTGCCTTTCTTCTCTGAAATCAATAAAAATATTTTTTTTAAAAAGGATTAAAGGCTTTACTCCTATTTCTTGTTTTAGTAGGGAGCTACATGTTCGACAAAGGTCATTTTGCCTGCAATGTATTGAGAACAGAGAGGAAAGGAGGGCAGCAGCACTTACTGTGGTCCAAGCAGATGACAGGACTTCAATCAGGATGGCGGCAAAGAAGCAGACAAAGTCAAGACATATTTTGGAGGTAAACCCAATAGATTTACTGGTTGGTAGCTTGAGTGTTTGCTCAACCTAAAGACAACAGAGCAACATATATACCATTATCATAATTGAAAGAGTGCTAATTTGTGTAGGCATTACCATTTAGAAAGCATGTGAACACATATCCTCATTTAATACTTACAACAATTGTGTATAATGAGTACTACTTCCCCTACTTTTCAAGATGCAAAAACTGAAGATGTAAGAGATGAGATGGCTGGCCAAGGTCAGCTTCCCAAAATACATGGTTTAGATGAGAAACATGGAAAGCCAAAAAGATAAAGGTAAATGTAGGATCAAGTACTCATGAGGGGAAAAAAAGAGGCTTGTACTACATTGGAGAATGAGTACTGTTTATTTATTTATTTTTTAATATATTTTATTGATTTTTGTACAAAGAGGAAGGGAGAGATAGAGAGTTAGAAACATCGATGAGAGAGAGAGTCATCAATCAGCTGCCTCTTGCACACCCCCTACTGGGGATATGCCCGCAACCAAGGTACATGCCCTTGACCGGAATCGAACCCGGGACCTTTCAGTCCCCAAGCCAACGCTCTATCCATTGAGCCAAACCGGTTTCGGCGAGAATGGGTACTGTTTAATTCCACTGTGGGGCAAAGGCGGTGACTTAGGCTGGGGAAATGGACCTAGAACTCCAAAGTAGGTAAGGGGCTAAGCTACAATATTAGAGGGAGGGAACATCACTCGGAGCAAAGAATGAGCCACTGGTAGGAGGCAAATCCGAAGCTTCTGCTTAAATACCCCATTAGGGCCAAAACCGACTTGGCTCAGTGGGAATAGAGCGTTGGTCTGCGGGCATATACATTGGTTGCGGGCACATCCCCAGTAGGGGATGTGCAGGAGGCAGCTGATCAATGATTCTCTCTCATCAATGTTTCTAGCTCTCTATCCCTCTCCCCTTCTCTCTGTGGAAAAATCAATAAAAAAAATTAAAAATAAATGAATATATACCCCATTTGGTGTCTATGTATTTCCTGACTCTTCTTAAACCTATTTTACACTTTCAATCCATTCATTTTCTCTCCTGCATCTATTGAGCTTGCTCTTTCATGACTTTCTAGCTATGGCGTTCATCCCACGATAGCGCAAATTGTTTACCCACGTGTCTCTGTCGACCAGATTCCCAGAAGGCAAGCAAAGTCCTCACTCACCTTTTCTTCCTGACACCTGACAAACAGAAGGCGCCCCGTAACTATTCGCTATTCTACGCGTTGCCCTACAATCACTGCTTTCACGTCTCAGAGAGTTCTGCTCTGGTGCAGTGTCTCCAGGACGCAGACGACGACCCCGGCGGGCGGGATCGGCATCCCTCCTCCTACCTGAGCCAACCGCGGGCGGCCCTCCACCCGCACCGCCCGAGGCCCGGCCCGCCAGGCCCGGGTGCACGGTACGCAGCCCCGAGGAGACCCGCCCCCCGCAACGCCAGCCCCGCCGCCGCCGCCGCCGCCGCCCCCGGCCCGCACCACAGCACCGCCCCGGCCCCCGATCTCCAACGGGCCTCGTGGCCCCAACCCGCCTCTCACCCAAAGCCCCGCAACCGCGCCGAGCTCCCCAGTGCCCTCCGAGGACCGGAAGTAAGCGAACGCTGTCAGACAGGTGCGTAAGGGGAGGGTCTCTTCCGTTTCCGCTCTAGGACGCTCGGAGGTCGGGGCGACTCGATGGTCGCTCATCCCCCGGGGACCGCTCTGGGGCGCTTTCCCGGGCTGGTTTCCTGCGGGCTCTCGGTCGCCAGGCCCCTCTTCGCCTCCATGGCTTTTCACCTGGCGCCCTCTGCGGGGAGGGCTCTCCAGACACTCACCGGGCACCGGGCACCAGCCCAGGGAATCAACGCGTGCTGGATCGAATTTTCCTCTATTTTGTAATAACACTTTTTTTTTTAATGTATTTTATTGATTTTACACAGAGAGGAATTGAGAGGGATAGAGAGTTAGAAACGTCGATGAGAGAGAAACATCGACCAGCTGCCTCCTGCACACCCCCCCAATGAGGATGTGCCCACAACCAATGTACATGCCCCTGACCGGAATCGAACCCGGGACCCTTCAGTCCGCAGGCCAACGCTCTTCCACTGAGCCAAACCGACTGTAATAACACTTTTTGATTAGTTTTCTTCATAGCCAGACTTGCTTCTCTCTCTGCTTTTTCCTATAATGCTTTTGTATCAATACTGCTGTTTTTACTCTTTTATTTGAATGGGTTTGATTTTTCTGGACCAGCTATTTGCAGGTGGACACTGAGGAGAGAGAGTCAGGTAGCAGCAGAACGCTCCCAGTTTCTCAGTATGAAGGTGTTTTTTTCTCCCATTGTTACCTTGAGGGGTACTTTCTTTAATATGTACAATAGTTCCCATGTGGCCAGAACTCCTCTGGTTCTTACATCCTAACAGTTCAAAGGGGCGGCAACGTGTACGACCATTCATTTTCTTCCTTCTGTTCTTCATCGGTCACTGCTATCAAAGGATGATGTCATTTGCCTTCCAAGGTGGTCTCCTCTCTGTGGCAAGTGGTGCTTCTTAAAACGTTCCCTTTATGGACTCCCATACACATTCCATGCCTTCTCTGTCTCCCTGACACACATGCCCCATGTTTCTCCCCTGTCCTATTTGTAGCCATTCCCTCTCAGAGTGGGTATGAACAGAATTTTTTTAAAAGGAAGAAAAGGTTTTCTGTACCAAGTCACATTTTTGTATGGTGAAATCACTTTTTCTTTTTAATATAACTAACTCAAACACCTATAGTGGTTACATTCTGTTCAGTTTTTTGTTTTTTGTTTTTTGTCTTATGAAAGATCATTTCACTTAATCATTATATAATATAACTCCCTCCCCTCATGCCCTCCAGGCTGGGTTTTTGAAGTATGGATTAATAGACAGTAGTCCTTCTTTAATTGGAAACACCTGCAAAAAAAAAAAAAAAAAAAAAAAAACAGGGGGGGAAGGAAGGGAGAGAGGGAGGGATGAAGGAAAGGAGAGAGATCACTCAGGAGACTCAGAAGAATTCAAAAATTTCAAATACAAAAAGAAGTCCAATATGAGCAAAATAGAATCACTGTAGTAGAGGGAAGTGGAGCATTAATATACAAGAAGCTTATTAAAAGTAGCAGAGACGGGCAGAGAAGGGAGTGCCACCCACACACGGGCACGCACACAACTTGATGAAGTGACAGGCTCTCCTGGACTAGATAACCATCTCTTCCTTCAGCAGGATCTCCTTCTGCAATGCACTCAGTCCTCCCAAACTCTCCAGAATCTCCAGGTGTGGGCTCTCTCGAGTCTTCATCATACTCTGGGAAATGCGTAATCTACGGCAGGCTTCTTGAAAGAGACAGATGACACCTAGGGAACAGCAAAAGTTTGGCTCAGATTAGAGAGGGCATCATACTTCATCCCCTAGAGGTCAGAGATTCGCTCCAGTAATGCAACTCCTTCTGTCCTCCCCAAAGCTCCCCTCCAATGTAGAGCATTACAGAGACAGAAGGAGAAACCGAATGCACCAGAAGACAAGGCATACAAACAGATGGACAAACTCACAGAACCATGGCCAGTGCTGGAAATAACAGTTGCCTAACCATTAGTAAACGAGAAAACAAGGTTTAAGAGAAGGAGCTCAAACATAAAATCCAGGCCTCTTGATGCCCAACTCAAGAACTTTAATAAAATAAAAGAAAGGAAAAAGAAAATCGATGTTCATACCAATAAGTGGAGATACCTTAAATGAAGGGTAAATACTGTATTAATGTTAACACAAAAACAAAGGACACCTATTCTCAACCTTATAGCAGACTAGATACACTCCCACTAAAAACAACAAAAGGTCTAAATAACATATCTCTTCAAAAATATCTTTGTATAGATCACCAACTCACACCATATACAAGGATGAACTCAAAATTTATTTAAAAAACTTAAATGTAAGACATGTGCTAGGGTTCTTGTTCCAGCATTAAGAAGAATCTGGAGAAAGGTTGTGCATAGATTAAGTAGGAGTCCAGAGATGAAAGATAATTTTGAAAGGCATTGGGCGTCAGAGGAGTTTCTTAGAGGGGAATTTAAATTGTGTGTGTGTGTGTGTTTTGGAATTAAAGTTTTAAGTGCCGTCTTGGTTGGGGCTTCATTCCTACACCAAAATTTTGTGGATTCAATTCCCAGTCAGGGCACATACCTAGGTTATGGGTTCAATACCCAGTTGGATTGCATAAGGGAGGCAGCCAACTGATGCTTCTCTCTGGCATCGATGTTTCTCTCCCTTCCTCTTTCTTTCTCTAAAAATCAATAAAAACATATCCTCAGGTGAGGATTTAAAAAGGGAGAAAATGTCAAGTTCCAGCTCTAGTCAGTTCTTCTAAGTGGTGAGAGTGTCAGCCCACAGACTTAAGGTTCTATTTCAGTCAAGGGCACATACTCCGTTGCAAGCTTGATTCCCATGTAGAGGCATATGCTGGACGCAACCAATCTATATGTCTCACTCACAACAGGGTTTCTCCTTCTCCCTTCCACTCTCCCTAAAAAACAGTGAAAAAAATATCCTCTAGCCTGACTGGTGTGCCTTAGTGGTTGAGTGTCAACCTATAAACTATTAGGTCAGCGTTCAATTCTGGTCAGGGCATGTGCCCTGGTTGCAGGCTCCATCCCCAGTTGGGGGTGTGCAGGAGGCAGCCGATCAATGATTCTGTCTCATCACTGAAGTGTCCCTCTCCCTCTCTGAAATCAATGAAAATATTATATATATATATAATGAGGATGTATTTTATAAGCTAAAGCATCTTAGAATTATACTTGGCATCAACTTTTCTTTCTCAGTGATACATAAAATAAGGGTATACATAAAAAATGGAGTCACTGAATATGGCTAGTTCTTAAACTATATAGTGTGCAGTTTATTTTTAATTACTTATATCTTACAGTTATATTATAAATATGCTTCATTATATATTCAATGTATAATAAAACTGAGTTAAAATAGATTATAATCATATTCAATGTATAATAAAACTGAGTTAAAATAGATTATAATCATGCCCTGGCCAGTGAGACTTAATAGGTTGAACTTCATCCCATGCACCAAAATGTCACCAGTTCGATTCTCAGTCAGGGGGCGTGCAGGAGGCAGACAATCGATGTGTTTCTCTCTCATGGATACATGTGTTTCTCTCTTTCCTTCTTTCTCTCTCTGCCTCTCCCTCCATCCTTCCATTTCTCTCTCTCTCTCTCTCTCTCTCTCTCTCTCTCTCTCTCTCTCTCTCTCTCTCTCTCATCAATAAAAACATATTTTTAAAAATAGATTATTCTGCTAGTGGGAATGCAGACTGGTGCAACCACTGTGGAGAACAGTATGGAGTTTCCTCAAAAAACTGAAAATGGAACTCCCATTCGACCCAGTAATCCCACTCCTAGGAATATATCCCAAGAGCTAGAAACACCAATCAGAAAGGATATATGCACCCCTATGTTCATAGCAGCACAATTTACAATAGCTAGAATTTGGAAACAGCCTAGATGCCCATCAGCAGATGATTGGATCAAAAAACTATGGTACATCTACACAATGGAATACTATGCTGCCATAAAAAAGGAGGTATTCTTTTCATTTGCAGCAACCTGGATGGAATTGGAGAACATCATGCTGAGTGAAATAAGCCAGTCAATGAAAGAGAAACACCACATGACCTCATTCATTTATGGATAATAAAGAACATTATAAACTGATGAACAAAAAGATACAAAGACAGTAAAGCAACAAACATACTGTCAAATTACAGCGGGGAAGATAGGGAGATCTGGGGGAGATAAGAGATCAACTGAAGGACTTGTATGCATGCATATAAGCATAAACAATGGACGAAAAACTCGGGGGGGGGGGCATGAATGGGCATCGGGGGACAATGGAATGATATGTACACATATAATACCTTAATAAAAAAATAGATTATAATCATGGGTCAGATTAACATAGCAGGCAGAGATAATAGAGACAAAATTAGAACTATAAACCTAGATGGCAATGGTATGTAAAGATAAAAGGGGTATGGTGAGGAATAGGATCTTAGATTTCAGGATAAAGATAGATAGGACTAGAAAACCTTAGGAACCAGGATATATGTATAAGGGAGAGTATGAAAATTTGTAAGAGTCTGGTTCTCAAGATGAGTAGGATAAGAATGGGAAAAGACAAGAATGGAAAGTAGGGTTGAAGCTCTAGAGCAGTGCTATCCAGTAGAACTTTCTACAGCAATGGAAATATCTGTATTTTTACCATCCAATAAGGTAGCTACTGGACACCGAATAATGTGGCTATTGAATATTTGGAATGTGTCTAGTATGACATTTTAACTAATTAAAGTTAAATAGCACATGTAGTTAGTGACTGCAGTTTTGAACAGCGCAGCTCTAGAGCAAGGCTCCTGAATCCAGACAGAAGGCAGGGAGAGGGGCACCAGTCCCAGGACACTCACCAGCCGCTATGAACAGAAGGATACCAAAGCCCAGGACATATCGATAGTAAGGCCACTGCACGGAGACCTGGGGAGGGTTGGGCTGCATCCTCAGACTCTGGATCTCCAGGGCATGCAGCAACAAGGCCAGGAAAGCACAAGCCCCTGCAGGGTCACAGGGAAGTACCCTTAACCTCCTCCTGTGGTTCTCTGCATTCCCTCCAGCCTTTCCTCTGACTTAATCAGACAGAGCCACGTGGCTCCTGCATGGAGGATCCTTTCTCCTGCTGGCACACCTGGCCCTCTCAGAGCCAGTAACTTCCACCCTACATGCCTGTCTTGCCCTCTTTCCCAACTAATCTCAAAGCCCATGTGCCTCACCTCCCAGGGGTTCCCTCATCAAAAATCCTTTTCCTGAGAACTCTCCCTGCTCCTGACCTCAGCTGACTCAGCCTGGGCCCTCTGCGTGTGATGCTTTGGATGAAACTCAACCTCATTCTCCCACCATGAGCCTTCCAACCCCCTCCATCTCATGGCAGAGGAAGGCCTTGGTCAACCTTTAAACATCAGAGGTCCCAAAGGACAGGGATAGTCTCTTCCATTCCTTCACCTAAGAAACATTTATAGTTTATTTATGTCATATACTTCAATTATATTAGAATTCTATTCTAGACTCTGGGACAGTCACTGGGATAGAGATTATGGTAAAAGGCCACCACACAAATGACCTCCAATCAATGTGGTAAGGACTATGCTAGTTGGAAGTATGAAGAACTGAAAAGCCCCAAAGAAAAGGGGTCATAGGTACAGAGGGGGCAGGTCTGAGGGTGGGCTACTTCATAGAAAAGCCAACCAAAGAGAGGGGCCTTCAAATCCTTTCCTAGCATCACAGAGACCTGCCCTCCCCCTTAACTCCCCCACCTGCCCTTGGACCCCTCCCCAGACCCTCCCCGGGGCCGCATGCCTGCTCCACACCTGTGAAGAAGCTGCAGGAGACTGATATGAAAATTTGCCTCCAGGTCCTTGGAAAGAGCTGAGATGCAAAAGACGCCATGGTGAGGGTGGTGAGGAAAGACAAGCCAACTGCAGACAGCAGGAAAACTCGGCTGAGGATGATGTAAACTGCAGGGGAGGGAGAGTGGGTGAGTGCTGGGCACCTTGACCCCAAAGGGCAGACCCCACAAAGCCCACAGATCCTTGGCAGGGATGGCCCCTGGAGCTCCCCAATATGTGGTCTGGGACCAAGGTTCTGACCCTGCCACTTTGGCCCCAAAAATGTTCTGGCCCCATTTTGTTTCCCATGACATGGGAGTAAACAAACAAAAAATTTTAGATGGACAAACATAAAATAGCCTGACCAGGGTGGCTCAGTGGTTGAGCATCAACCCATGAACCAAGAAGTTACTGGTTCAATTCCCAGTCATGGCACATGCCCAGGTTGCTAGCTCAATCCTCAGAAGGGGCATGCAGAAGGCAGCTGATCCATGTTTCTCTCTCATTGATGTTTCTATCTCTCTATCCTACTCCCTTCCTAAAATCAATTTTAAAAAAACATATTAAAATAAAACCCTGGTGACAAAATTTGTTACACAGGAAACATGAGGAATCACATCTCTATTGGTCACACTGTACAAGTCACTGGTGGAAAGTCAAGATGTTCTGGGCCTGGCCAGTTTTGCTCAGTGGATAGAGCATCGGCCTGCGGACTCAAGTGTCCCAGGTTCGATTCCAGGCAAGGGCATGTACCTTGATTGTGGGCACATAGCCAGTGGGGAGTGTGCAGGAGGCAGCTGAACGATGTTTCTCTCTCATTGATATCCCTCTCCCTTCCTCTCTGTAAAAAAATCAATAAAATATATATTTTTAAAAAATGTTCTGAACTCTGCAGGAAACCCCTATAATCATCCCAGTTAATAGAAGTAATGAAACAGACCCGAAATAGCAGAACCAGAATCTTAAGGACAGGGTGTCTTATTCTCCTACTGTTGGCATGACTCAGACCCATGTTAAAATGAGTTTGTTTATATTCCTGAGCATGCAGAAATGGACGGCTGTGGGTAGAACAAAGAGACAAAGGTCTTGTTGAAGACCCAGAGTTAAAACAGTGCTTCTAAACCAGAGACAATCCACCACCACCCCCACTCCCCCCCTCGTGGGAGATAAGTGTCACAACTAATGCTGGGAGGGTTCTACTGGTATTAGTGGGTAGAAGAGGGCAGAGGTGTTATTAACCCATAAGAAACAGGGGAGCCCTCCACATCAAAGATTACCCAACCATCGCTTCTCGGCCTTTTGGCTAAGATCAAGTGTAAAGATTACCCAACCAAAAATGTCAGTAGTGCCAAGGTGGAGGAACCCTGGACCAAAGAGCTCACACAGTCTGCCCCTTCTTCCCCAAAGTGGCTCTTCTTTCCTATCATCAGGAGATAATTCCTAGGTCTCCCAGAGTCACCTCTTTTCCAAGGCAGACACCATCATGAACTTTCCAAGTTCCTTATAAAAACATGGTCTCCAGTGCCTCTTGGATAATGTGGTGCCCGGGCCTGAGCACAGTATCTACAGAGCTGCCAGCCAGAGATGGACAGGTGTGTGGCCAAGGGGACGAGTGGAGGCTCTGCCCACCAGGCTGCTCCCCTAGTAGGAGTGGTGGCTGCAGGGTGCTGGCTGGCAGGGATAATGGCAGCCCTGAGAGGTGGGGAGCCTCAGGGAGTAGGGCAGGATTCCGCGTCCCCCCCCCCCCCCCATCACATGGGCCACTCTTTTCCCCAGAAATAAACTCGGTTGCTAACACATTGGTTCCTGACTCTGGTGTCAGCCTGGCACTATTAACCCCCTCCCAACCACCTACTTTGCTTGAACCCCAAAGGAGCGGAGACTCAAGAGAAAAATCCCCTCTTGGCTTATGAAAGCCTGTCCTCTGCCACCCCCAGTTCCTGCAACGGCCCCATCTCTCCCCAGTCCCCGCCTCGGTCCCTCCTTACTGGGTAAGGGTCGAGGCTTCAAGCACTTGGTGTGGAAGCAGTTCTCAAACAGGCCACTGTTAAACACTTCGCGGGACTCTTCGTTCACAAGGCGCACCCAGAAGGGGAAGATGGTGACCAGCAGGATGAGCAGGTAGCCCAGGACAGTCAAGGTGCAGGCTATGGCCCATGTTAAGCTCCTTATATCCTTGCTCTCTGAAGTCAGTATCATCTGTGTAAGGGAAAAGCGAGGGCAAGAGCTGGGGCACATACTCCCAACACTCATGTGGTACAAGGAGATAGCATCTAAGGCACATGTGTCAAACACAAGGCCCTCGGGCCAAATCCGTCCCGCCAGGCCTTGCAATGTGGCCCGCACCGTGCTGTCATCACTGCACTCCGCTGCGTTTCCATCACAATGACAGTTTATGACTGTTCAGTAAACCATTCGGCCCGCAATTTAGGCTGGATTTTAGATTTTGGCCCCTTCTCTGATTGAGTTCGACACCCCTAATCTAAGGAAATGCTAGCACACAGGTGAGGCTCAGTAAAGGCTGACTCCTCTGCCTCAATAAGCGTAACAGTCTCACAGACCTCTTCAGTGGACCTAAAATAACAGACATTTTCTGCTCCTGACTCGCTGGATGATCTTAGGCATGTAGGGTGCCCTTTCCCACCTCTGTAAAATGAGGAGGTTGGACCACGCTGTCCCAAACTCTCCTGGCTCTAACGTTCTAACCATTCAATTATTATTACCCACAGAAGAACCTCTCATTGCCCTCTCCAGTCAGCTATTTGCCTTCTGAGGTTTCAGGATGAGGACCAGGGGGAGGTAAGAGCAGGTCTGAAGTGCCCTTACTCAGTGACTGGCCCTTTTGCTGCAGGACCCTGGGTTTCGATGGTCCACCTGGCCAGGAGGGGCCGTCTGCTGGAAAAATGAGCGGATCATATGCACAGAGCAAGCTTTGCCAATAGTTTTAAAGTCTCAGAGACCTTCCTGAAGCCCCAGGTATCCTCTAGGCCTGGAGGTTAGGCCCTTAGTTAAGACCCTCAAATCTCCTTAACCACCACCTGTCATTAAAGATGCCTCTTTTGACCTGCTGGTGTTGCTCAATGGTTGAGTGTCGCCCTATGAACCAGGAAGTTGTGGTTAGATGCCCAGTCTGGGTACATGCCAGGGTTTCAGGCTCGATCCCCAGGGTGGGATGTGCAGGAGGCAGATGATCAATGATTCTCTCTCATCATTAATGTTTCTACCTCTCCCTGTCTCTCTGAAATCAATAAAATAAAAAAAATAGAATTTTTTAAAAAGATGCCTTTTTTAGAATGAGCACCTGAGATGTAGAAGATAAGAATTGGCTGGGCCCTAACTGGTTTGGCTTAGTGGATAGAGCATCAGCCTGTGGACTGAAAGGTTCCAGGTTCGATTCCAGTCGAGGTCCTGTACCTTGGTTGTGGGCACATCCCCAGTAGGGGTTGTGCAGGAGGCAGCGGATCGATGTTTCTAACTCTCTATACTTCTCCCTAAAACTCAAACATTCCTGTTGAAAAGGGGGCTAGTGGCTATTCACAGTCTAAGGGAAATGTATTCAACTAGTCTGCTTTCTTCTCTGCCTTTGCCAAGCCCGGCAGCCCGAGGAACGAGTTTTCCCCGAGGTGGAGAGGAACAAGTGGAGGAAGGAGAGGAGAGGAGAAGGAGCTTGTGGTGCTGCAGGAAGGGCAGGCCTGGTCAGAATGTACCCAGATAGCATGTGACGACCCTGCCCACGTGGTGGTGCAGAAGAGAGGCATCAGGAGGTGAGAGAGACACTTGACAAGGAAGATGAGGGGCACCCTAAGCCAACAGAACAGCTCTTCTTTCCAAGTCATGCCCACAGCCAGGACTAGAGCCTCCTGTATAAGCCAGGCGGTGCTTGGCAGCCCCAAGGATTCGAGCTGTGCATGATGACTACTGAAGACTGGGTCCTCGGAGGGCAGGCTCCACTGGTCCAGGATCCCAGTTAGTCAGTGAGGACCAGGGACCAGAAAACCACGGAGCTGTCTCTCCCCCCTCACCAGCCCACTGGCCAGCAGCTCTGCTCAGTGATTTACAAATGTGAAATTCAATGGAACCCGAGATTTTCTCTAATAGCTATGTTCATGTGTATGTGTGTGAGAGAGAGAGAGACTAGCGGAAGGTAGGGTTGCCATTTTTTATTTTGTCAGGGCATACAAAAAAACCTGTCATCTACTATCATTGACTGTTGTTTGTTTGTTTTAATTTCTTTATTGATTATGGTGTCACATAATTGTCCTCACTCCCCTATTCCATCCTAAACCATTCCCCATGTATGTCCAACCCCCCCCACCCCCCCTGTTGTCCATGACCTCTGGTTAGGCTTATATGCATGCACACAGTCCTTTGGTTGTCATTGACTGTTTTAATTATTTTAAAAGGACCTCAGGTCCTAGCCTGATTGGTTCAGTGGATAGAGCATCAGCCTGCAGACTGAAGGGTCCCAGGTTCCATTGCAGTCAAGAGCGCATGCCCTGGTTATGGGTTCAATGCCCGGTAGAGGGCGTGCAGGAGGCAGCCAATCAATGATTCTCATCATTGATGTTTCTATTTCTCTCTCCCTCTCCCTTCTTCTTAGAAATCAATAAAAATATATTTTAAAAATAAATACAAGGACTTCAGACACTGGAAGCAGAAGAACCGCATACTCTTATGTGAGGCCAGGAACAGCATCTGAGAACCACCGGCCTGAAGACAGGATCCTCAATCCGGGCTACCTCTGGGAGGCTCCCTGAGACGCCCTGAAACAGCCCGAGTGCAGCCCCAGAGACACCTGGAAACTGTGCTGAGAGTACAGAGGTGGGCGCATAAAGGAAACCCCAGCTGGAACAGGGAAGAGACCAGGCGGGAACCGTCTGGACCTTGGGGAGGAAGGCCATTCCTCCTACTGTCAACCTTCCTCTGCCCAGACCTTCCGTGACCCGAAAGTCCCCAAAATGGGTCCCAACCGGGACATCCACCCCCAGACACCACCCCGTGGGTCTCAACAGCTCAATGGGTTATGTTTAGGCCTGGGGAGCAGAGGGTGTCTTCTTCGTGTCTGCCCCTTCCCACCCGTGAAGCTACCCCCGCTCACCCTCCACCGGTTCCTCTTCCTCTCTGGGCCACCATGGGGTCTCCCGGTCTCCCAGTCTCAGGGCTGGGCTTCCCTCCAGGCGGCCCCAGGGCAGTGGGACCAGCCCGCGCCCCGCCCTCGCTTCCGCTCCTCTGCCCCTTCAGCTCGAGGTCCAGGCTTCCGTTGGCCCAGGCCCGCGCAGGTAAGCTTGGTCTCTGGGCAGATTTATTCCTCTCAGATACCCAGAATAGACCGAATACCCTACTACCTCAGAAGAGGTACTTTTGGAACTTCTTTTAATGATTAAAATATTCATGGTAAGTAAGGTGCGACTTAGAGGTGGAAGAAGATGGTGCTTAGGGATTTCCAATGCAGCATTTCCATCAGCAGTGAAAGCCTAAAACTTATGCAGCTCTGACTTTATTAGGTAATAGTCACTGATTTTAAGGAATTTAACAATGATTTGTGATACCATCACAGAACCACATTTACATTTATTCTCCACCTCTAGATTCCCCCTCTTCCTCTCTGCATGCAATCTGGATACTGGAGGGGGAAGAGCTACAATTTTTTTTCTTGTGATGAGAACTTCTAAGATCTACTCTCTTAGCAATTTTCAAATATACAATATGGTATTGTTAACTGTAATCACCATGTTGCACACTAAATCCCCAGGATTTATTTACCTTATACCTGGAAGTTTGTACCTTTATGTCAATTCCCACAACCACCACCCTTACTCTGGCAACCACCAATCTGTTCTTGTATCTGTGAGTTTGGATTTTTTAGATTCCATATATAAGTGAGATCATACATTATTTGTCTTTCTCTGTCTGACTTATTTCACTTAGCCCTCAAGTAGCAGGATTTTTTTTTATAGCTGAGTGATAATTTATTGTATATGTATACCACGTTTTAAATTTTTTATTTTTTTTAAATATTTTTATTGATTTCCAAGAGGAAGGGAGAGGCAGAGAGAGATAGAAACATCAATGACAAAAGAGAACAATTGATTGGCTGCCTCCTGCAAATCCCACACTAGGGATTGAGTCTGCAACCGGGACATGTGCCCTGACCAGGAATTGAACACATGACCTTTTAGTTCATAGGTCAACACCCAACCACAGAGCTGGGCAAAATTTATCTTTATTGTTCAAAGTATTACAGACGTCCCCACATTTTCTTTACCTTAGGTCATTTCCATGTCTTGGCTATTGTAAATAATGCTGCAATGAATTTGGGGGTGCAGATGTCTTTTTAAGATAATGATTTTGTTTCCTTCAGATAAATACCCCAAAGTAGAATTGCAGGATTATATGGTACTTTTCTAATTTTCTGAGGAACCTTCATACCATTTTTCATAATGACCATACCAACTTACCACCAACAGTGCCTCACACATTCACCCCAACCAGGGCCAGGGATCAAACCTATAACCCAGGTATGTGCCCTTGATCGGTGTGCAGGCCAATGCTCTAACCACTGGTCAACACCGGCCAGGGCTAGATATAACCAGTGTTGATTAAACAGAAACAGTGTGTAGTGTTGAGACATGAATGGCAATTACAAAGATATTAGCAACTGGTGAAGTTGTGTTTTGGTTTTTTTTTTTTTTGTAAGAGGTATAACAGTGAAGGGAACAAAGGCAATTGTAGCCAACATCCCTCTACTGCTCAACTAGCCACCATGTCTGGCAAGTTTCCATGTAAATATCTCTTGCATCTGACTGTTTCCTTCATAGCCCAGGTCTCTTCAGAAGCTTCATGAAAGAGGCTGTCCTACACTGAGTCTTCACACATGGGATCTTGAGACATGTAGGGTGTGATAGGCAGAAAATGTAGGAAACAGTAATGCGTGTGAGTAAAAGGACACAAATGCACACAGTGGGTAGTGCAGGGACTCCTGCGTTACCTAGAGCAGACACGCCCTTCTTGCTGGGTTTGCCTTGGGGGCAGACTGAGGTGAGACTTTTAAGTTGGGTTGAGGCCACTGTGGAGGATTCATTGCCAGCTTATGAAGTATGGACTCAAAATATGAATAAATTATTTTAGGGAGGTGAATATGGGTACTTGACCTCTTATAAAGACTAGCAGCAAGGAACCTATGTTAAGGGTCTGTTCCATCCTCTCTCATCTAAAACCTGACTCCTTCCTTACTCTAATTCTTCCAAGGACACTCAAGACTTTCTAAGGCTTCCTGGGCTCACACTAGTTCACAGGCATCTCTTCTTGTAAACTTCTACCTTATTTACTGTTCTACGACCTCTCACAGTTATATTTTCCAACTCAACTCTAAGCTCAGGGGTGGGTAAGGGTTAGGTGTTTTGGTGTGTTTTTTTCAACTGAGTTTCAACATCTCATAAATAATAATTCAATAAATAATTGCTGAATGAAACATTAGCCTAAAAACACCATTCAAAGACTGTATGCGTGAAAGAAAATCTTCCCAAACATAAGCCATTTTGAAGTCCATGATGTGCAATATCTAAGCCTTGTCCTCCAATTAATCAAATCCACCTTTTTTAATAGCCAGACATATATACCAGATAACAGTAAGATGGAAAATCGAAATTAAAATATGGATATTAGAGTTTACCCTCATTTTCCATCAGCAGGTGGCTAGCTTGTCAGTTGTATTCCATAGGCAGGCACCCTCTTGCAGTTTATGCCTTGAGTGGAAAATGTACCTTCCCTAATGGTGAAGGAGAGCTCTCTTCCTGGTACCTGGGGTATGGGACATACTTTGCTGGGTTCATTCACTTATTTATCCACACAACATTCACTGAGCTTCTCCAAAGACAAAGCAAGTTAGCAGGTGCTGGAATGATAGCTCTTCAAGACTTAGTGCTATGACAGTGCTTCTGCAGGTTTGCTCCACATGGAGAGAAAACATTAGGTATAGGCTTTGTTTACACGCCATAGAGCTTTAGGTAATAAATATCAGTAGTCTTGATAAATAAATACCAGAACAATTCTAAGTGTAAGGTTAATCGTGTCCATTTAATCCGAGGCCATGGTTAGGACAAAGTTTAGACAAAGAAAGCCAGTAAGGTTAGCTCCTCACTCTTGCTCTTTTTAGACAATTGTTCATGGGATGGAAACAGCAACTCAGCGGACATCTGCTCAGGAAGCTTCTCCAAGGGCTCCTGAGGGCTCTGTCCAATCCCTGGTGCTCTCCAAGGCCAAGATATTCTCTGAAAATTCTTCAGAACAGGACACAAGGGATGAGCAGTCACTTCAGGAAAGGGTAGAAGGGATCAGATATAGGGAAAATGGTAGGTGAACCTTTCCAGGAAAAGGTCCAAGAAGCTTTATTTTTCTCTCCATGTCTTCTGGGTCCTCCCCTGAGATGGCCATCAGACTGCCAGCACCAACCCAATTCCACGGGAGTCCCCCACATCGCGCCCCTCCCGCACAGCCCTAGTCCACCACCACAGTCCAAGCTTGTCACAGGCTGCCACTCTCTCCTTCCTGGGTCTCTGATCCCCTGCAGGAAACACAGGCATGCACTCCAGGTCCCATCTAGGCAATTCAGAGTCTAATCTGCTCTAATCTTGATTGTGGGTTCTTTAGAGGCCACTTGGGATCTGGGTCCAGAACCACGTGGAGGCAGAGACCTTAAATTGGTGTTTGTCCTTCCCCCAGAAAGAATGGTAGGAGATTGGAACAGATTTATTTGTCCACTATATTACTAAGTGGACCAAGGATCTAAATTTCTTTCATCCCCTCTGACCCTGTATGCACTCTATTTGCCTCCTCCCCTTGACTCCTGCAGTTTTACCACCCACCTCACCTCCTCCTTCAAAATTACAGATCAGATGACCCACTGAGCCCAAATTCAGGTTATGAAGGCCCTTAGTCCGTCTTTCTCTTTGTCCCTTCAACCCAGTCCCTACCAGTTTTGCACGGAGCATATAAATAAACAGGAGGAACATGCTGATACCAATACCAATATGAGAAAGAAAAACCTTAGAGAGGTCCAAAGACCCTACTGCAGCTGCAGTACAGATATGCCCATGGCACATCTTATGTTAAAGCTGGAAAAGGAATTAAGGCAATGAGTTATTATAAGGGTAGATTCCCTCTAAACTCAGAAATAACAGCTACCAACTGTGGATATTATACCAACTGATATTATCTCATTAATCCTCACAACAATCCAATGAAGTAATTTTTACCATCTTATATGCCAGTAAGCAAGGAGGCAGCATTTGAACCCTGGTCTGCTCAAACCAGAGCCTGATGTCTAACTGCATCTAGGAAGGACAATGAAGAAATACTGGGTGAAGATTTGTAATATGAGCAACTGCAGAAAAGGAAAAAAAGACAAGACACATGTAATTATGTCCAAGTTGTAAATTTATAAACATGAATGAAATACAAACACAAGAGGTTAACCATTTTCTGTAAGTGGAGTGAATAGGATGCATCAACAAAATAAAAAAATTCCAGCATTATTTTCTTGATGACTTATACAGGGCACCATCTGATTTCTGAGTGAAATCATTCGTATAGTCTTGTATTAAACAATAGTTCCTTTATGCACTTGTATTTTGAAAATGTGAACTCATATGATATAAATTTTAGATGAGACATATGTCAGTTTGCCGGCTCCCAACAGGGAATGCCTGTCAAGAGGCAGTTCCTACCACAGACAAGGATGCCTGATGTTTTCTCTAGTCATTTAAGTTCTCCAAGCCCAGGGTATCCCATTCTGGACAATGCCAGTCCTACACTGTTAAATGCTTGCTCATTAATTCCCTCTATCTTCTATATAAACATCTGTCTTCTATTTTTACTGGTTTTTATAATAGTATTTATATTAGTAACTATTTGGCACTTACTATATGACCAGTACCTTTTACATTATCTCTTTAATTTCCATGCTATTAACACAGTGTATAGACAAGAAAACTAGAGAGACTAAGTAAAATTTCCTAAGTCACACAGCTAGTAAACAGCAAAATTCAAACACAGGTATGTCTAATTCCAAAGCTATTGCTTAGACAACTAATCTGTTTCTTTTTACTCAGTAGATAGTTTCATTCGTTTTATTAGTTTAACTGAACACTGAATATCAATGTCTGGCAAATGCATTATTGAATGGACAGGTAATTACATTTCTAGTTGTGGTAATCCCATTATGCTCTGCTGAGATGACACCCTATGAGTTTTCGTTCTTCATCAGTAACCCTCATACTATTTCCTAGCATGAGGCATTTCTCCAGAAAGCTCATATATTACCCTGAAAATGCCATACACTCATTTGTAGGCCTTCTGACATCATCTTTCTTGCCTGAAATACTCTCCTTGCACTTCTTCCAGTGTACCACATATCTCTCTAGTCTACCTCTATTTGGATACTCTTTTGCTCAAGCTAGAACCTAGTAATCAAACTTGATTTTCCCAATAACTGCTTTGTTCCACATAACATAACCAGAGGTGACAGTAAATCTTGGTAAGAATAAATGTCCATCAGCAAGTTCTAATTAGTAACAAAAATTAAGAGCACATTTGGGCATTGAAAATGGAAATGTAAATCTAGTGATGGGAATGGAGGAGACTGAGCAGGAGACAGGAACTAGAGAGCTTTGATCTGTGACCTGTCACTGTCAAAATTGTCTAAGCCTATTCATGGAAGGGTCTCTGATTAGCAACCTAAAAGATATTGGGATATTTTCTCCTAGTATCCCAGAGAGCTTTGAGAGCATTTAGGATGAGTTGCAAACTAATATAGTGAATCACTGGGGTACAACAGGGAATGAAGAACAATCAAAGAAAATGTCCCTGGTTGGTGTCTAATACAAACTGCATGATGATAGAAAGTTTTGGAGTCAAACACACCTGAATTTGAACTTATGTGATCCTAACAAGTTCTTTAACCTCACTGTACCTCAGTTCTGTAAAATGAAGCTTGTTCCATTGCAGATTTGTGAGGATTAAGTTTGAATATGCACATGTAGGTGGGTGGGCAGATAGTAGATAAAATTAGGTGTCCCTCAACTAATAGGTTTCTTCTCTTAGCTCTCCAGCATCAAGACTAAAACAATTAAGAACACAAACTCATATTCTATTGGTAGCTTAAACTGGCAAGTTCCTTTATTCTAATTTTTAAAAATGTGTTTTATTTAAACACACACACACACACACTCTCTCTCTCTCTCTCTCTCTCTCTCACATTCACTCTCCGTATTTTAACTGAAACCTCAAATGATTTACTCATACTTTATGTACTGATACCATCCCAATTGAATAATCCTTTAATTCCTAAATATTCAGACTTTATTCCTCAAGAGTTCTGTGGAAGAGTAAGTATCAGTATACAGGAGAACGATCTACTCTTGTTATGAAGCAAGTATGTGTAAGGAACTGAGTTGCAGCCAGAAAGGTGATTCCAAAATTTCCCAATGCTTCCAGCTAAGGCCTTCAGATTTTATTTGAAAGAGATTTGCAGAATATCAAATACACTTTTATTCAAGTGGAAGTAAAAAAGCACATTCCTAAACCAAATGCATACATGGCATGTTTATACATTCTGGTATTTAAGGATTACCTCATCCTCTGTTTCTTAATCCCCAGAAGTGACTATTAGTTTCTATACATGAGTATACACATTCCTTGACAGGAAAAAAACATGCATTTTCATTTGATTTTACATTTAGATTCCTACCTTGCCCTGATTAGATCATATGCTTGCTGATGGCTAAGAGGTAAAATATGCTGGTAGAACTATCCTAGAGGTTAGCCATAAAATGCTTATAGGACAAGCAATACATTTTTATATATTTGTTGAGGATCCCTCATGAATATTATAACATCTGAACTATGAAGGTCTCAACTGCTGGAATGACAACTAGAATTTTAAATAACACTTGTCTTATTTATAAAATATTATGAAACTTAAGATGGAAAAATATAATAAAATGCTTTGACATCATCTAAAGAATCATAAACTGTTGTTAGGTGTTATGATGGTGACCCTGAACTCTGGACCCAACATCTGTGATCACTTTTATCAATCAAGAAAATCATGTTCTTTTATATGACCTAGTAAAATAAAAATAAAAATGTGATAATGAATAAGTATACACAATGCCCTCACACTTCAAATATTGTGCTAGAATGATGAGGGGATATTGAGGGTAGAAATCCAAATAGATAAGAAAACAATCTAATTGGTTAAAATTTTACCAGGAACAAAATTACCAACTCTCTTAAAATATTCTCCCTAGAGATATTACATAAGAACAGCAATATCTTTGTTGGAAGGCTGAGCTCTCTACCTTATGAAGCTCTCTGATCTTTTAGTATATGTTCTTTATGTTTTGCCCTATCAAAAGCAGGCCCGAGCATTTTGCTGGCCTTCAATGGAAGTATATAAAATATTTCTAAACTTAAACATGCAGAGTAGATGCTGAATGAATGTAGCTTTAACACCACTAGGAGTTCTTATCTCTGTTAGTAGGCTGTGGATGCAAAACAAGGCAGCTAAGAATTTGGGCATCACTTGAAAATGTTTAGCTGTCTGTCATAAATTCAAGGGAGACAGAATCGTTCATACTCATGGGTAAACCGGATGTAGAAATCCAATTTTTTTAAAGGTGGATGCTTTACTTTGGGGGAAAAAAGACACCAGAACAGTGACATCAAGTAGGGATGGAATACCTGCTGGTGAAAAGCTTAAAACTAGGAAATCATCATTTGAAGGCGCTTAAGAGAGTGGAGAAATCAACAGGAATCCAATTGTTGTGGCTAGAAACAAATAGGAATTAGGGTCCCCAGAAAAAAAGCAGGCCTAATAGTCTGTTTTGGAGAGAACTTGGGTGGAGAACTAAATGAGCTACTTTCCAAATGCTGATACGTTTTAACATTGGTGTAATTACAGTATCTTAGGGAAACTGAGAACAATACATACCAATTTCAAGAAAAATGTTTATAGGCCATATTAAAATAAAAATAGCTTAAATGAATTCCATAAATAAAGTATACATAGTTAACTTTACAACACCTATTATATTAAAGAATGCCATGAGAAAACAGCACTGCATTTACCATGTCACTCCTCAGGCTAGACTCTTCTGCAATCAAAAAGATCGGGACTATATATTAATGATTTCATATACAAATAATCAACAATTGTCCCTCCAATATTTTGATATTGAGTAAAGCCTGAAATAAGGCAGTAAATTTTTTCCACTTGAGTTATATCAGATTCTGATCTGGTGTAGATATTCTGATGATGAAAAAAGACTTGAACTCCTATACTCAATGGCTTCTCTTGGGTATGGATTCTTTGATGTTGAATGAAGACTGAAATATGACTGAATCTTCACACACACACACATTTATTACATTCATAGGCTTTCTGCATGGAATGAATTTGATGCTGAAAAGGTTATTTTCTTTGACTGAGGCTTTTTCACATTCTTTACAGTGATGGGCTTTTATTCCTGTATGAATTCTCCAATGATGACTAAGTTATGAACATAACATGAAGCATTTACCACATTCAATATATTTGTAGGTTTTCTCTGGTATGGGTTTGCAGGCATCAATTAAAAGTTTAAAACTAATAGCTTTCCTCCATTCATCACATTCAGAGGATTTCTCTCTGGGGTGGATTCTCCAATGATGAAAAGGTTGAGCTGACTGAAGATTTTATCACATTCAGTACTCACAATTTTTCCTGGTGTGAACTCTCAGATATTGAATGAGGCCTGAACTTGACTAAATGTCTTCCCATGTTCATTACATTCATAAGGTTTCTCTTTGGTATGAATTCTTTGATGTTGAACAAGTTGTGCTCTTTGAATGAGGTTATTTTCCCATGCATCACAATCAAAGGCTTCTTCTCTGGTGAGGACTTCTTGCTGCAGTCCTACAAGATCTGAGCTATGATTAAAACTTTCCTCATAATCATTATACTCAGAGGATTTCTCTTTCCTGTGAATTTTGTGATGCTGAATAAGGCATGAGGTTTGACTGAAAGCTTTCCCACATTCATTACATTCATGTGGTTTCTCTCCTGTATGAATTCTTTGATGCTGAATAAGATGGGAATTCAATCTGAAGTCTTTTCCACATTCAGTGCATGTATAGGGCTTTTCTCTGAGACTAGCTCCTTGATGTTTAGTAAAGGTCATCCCACATTCATATTCATAGGCTTTCTCTTCACAGTGAACCTTCTGATGTTCGACTAGGAATGAGGCATGGTAGAAGTCACTGCCACATACATTACACTTACAGGGCATCTCTTTGTGAATTCTCTGATGCTGTGTAAGGTGTACACTACGACTGAATACTCTTTCACAATTGCTACATTTATAAGATTTTGCTTTAGTGTGAATCCTCTTATGCTTCATTATGCCTGAGCTCTGAGTAGAGGATTTATCAGGTAATTCACAGGACTTCTCAGACACTTCACATTTATAGGATTTTTCTCTAGTATGTATTCTTTTATGTCGACTAAGACTTGAGCTCTGACTGAAAGATTTTTCACATTCTTTACATTTGTAGGGTTTCTCTTTAGTATGAATTCTCTGATGTCTAGAAAGAGCTGAGCTCTGATGGAAGACTTTCTCACATGCATCACATTTATAGGATTTCTCAGTGGTGAAAATGCTCTCACATTTATTAAGGTGGGAAAGATCCATTAAACTTTCTTTATATTCATTACTTTGGAAATCCTGTGTTAGATTTACTTGTTCACGTTTCTCAGCAGCTGAATTCTGGTTGAGGCTAATGTCATACCTATCAATATCATCAATGTTCTGTATTCTAAGATCTCTCTGGTCTGTATCAAGAGTAGATTCCAGACTGAAGTTTTTTTCAGGTTCATTACATTCATTGTTCTCACTGGTGAAAGTTTTCTTGCTGATTGTTATTTGCCTAAACTCTCTCTCCAGGAATAAAAATTTCCTTAGTATTTCCTGAAGCCTTTCTAATCTGTCCTCAGATTTATACACTTCTCTAGTGTCAGGAACTTGGCCGGCATCCTTTTTGAGTCTTCCTACTCTCATTTTGCATGAATGTACTTCTGAAATTTTCTGCTTAGGAATCAACAGCTTGTTCTCTTCTCTGGTTCCTCCATCTGATGCAATATATAAATAGAAAATTCAAATGTAATCTGTACCCTATACTTAGAAAAAGAAAACTCAGAGAGGAAAAAGCTAATATAGTATCTATCTGGATTAGAGAAGTTTATTTACTCTGAAACATATGCACAAAATTTCAACAGCAGATATAAGGGCATAAATAGAAGTATGGTAGGTTCTAAATGGTTCAGAATGTGGTAGAAACAGAAGGTACTTTCAGCAGAGTAAGAAAATCAATTAAGGTATTTCAAAGGAGAAAATAGAGAAATAGTTCAAACAAATTATAGACAAGCAACTTGAATAGGGACCTACTACAACTTATGGATGATAAGGGACAAAATAAATGCAAAGAGTTCATCAAAACTGAAGGGAAGCCCTGGCCAGTGTGGCTAAGTTGGTTTGGCATCCCATACACCAAAAAGTTGCCAGTTCCATTCACCAGTCAGGGTACATGCCCAAGTTGCTGGCTTGATCCCCAGTAGGGGGTGTGCATGAGACAGCTGATCAATGTTTTGCTCTGACATGGATATTTTGCTGTCTCCTTTTTCTCTAAAAATTAATTTAAAAAAAAAAAAAAAAACTGAAGAGAAAAGGAAAGAATTATCCATTCTGGGATACAGAGGAGCTCTCCATTCTGATTGCCAAAGCAGCTACAACTTGGCTCAACAACAGGGCTAATTCCATCTGATTGATTCTGCCTTACTCACCTGAGTAGTCATCTCTTAAGACTCCTCTATTCTTAGTTTCCAAATCAAAGACCTGTAGATCTTGTTCCAGGTGAGATATCCCATCAGGCTTGAAAATTGGAAATCCTGCTCATAGAGAAGGAAATGGGATGTGGCAATTTGTCCCCAGAGACCATACCAGCCACTTTTTCTCTTAACTTATGGTTAATAGAAAAAGTAAATTCTTAGAAACACTAGGAAGGCCTGGAGTTTGAAAGTGGCAAAGATCCTCTATATGGAACTCCTATTGGTGCTCTATAAAGAAGTATGTCAAGGAACAAGTTTATGACTTTTGGGAGCAAAGGTATTCACTTAAACATTACTCAAACAACGGAATTTGTGCATGGGATAATTTCACAGAAATTATCATTAGCACTCCTCACCAGTTGCCTCTAGATGAATCTTGTATTAAACCTGATCAAAATTGAGGTAACTAAAGTATAATAACCTAAAGAAAAGTGGATATTTAAGCATCTGTTGTATGTGACATGAACCACAGCAATAGAATCAGTAAAGACTGAGTAAATATTCTTATGATAACCCTTAAGAAACAATTCATTTCAATTCAAACAAAGAATAATCTGACACATTCTCTCCCATTAGGAGCTTACATTCATATTTATTAAACAAACATTTATGGGATGCCCTCTCTATCCAAAGTATGTCAGGGATAAAGGGCTCAAGCCAATAAGGCCCATTCTCTCAAGGACCTTATACTTTTAACTGCAGAGACAAGTATAAACAAATAATTATAATATATAGTGAGGAAAGTGCAATAAAAGTGCATCTTCACATAAAATGGTCTTTCCCTGGCTTGCATAATGGACTGCTAGGATCTAAACTCTTTTAAAGTGAAAGTAAGAGGCAGTCTGCTTCTGAAGGGCCAGAACTATTATAGTATCAAAGGGGCATTTTTTTTTTTTTTTTTAAATATATTTTATTGATTTTGTACAGAGAGGAGGGGAGAGAGATAGAGAGTTAGAAACATCGATGAGAGAGAGTCATCGATCAGTTGCCTCTTGCACACCCCCTACTGGGGATATGCCCGCAACCAAGGTACATGCCCTTGACCGGAATCGAACCCGGGTCCCTTCAGTCCCCAAGCCGACGCTCTATCCATTGAGCTAAACTGGTCTCGGCGAAAGGGGCATTTTTTTTTTTCATGTTTTCAACCCAGAAAGCTTCTAGTAGCACACATACAAGGTCTTAGCTCAAGCCTCTCATCTCCAAAAGCCTTTCTCTTCACTTACTGAATGTCTACAAAATTTATTTGTTCCTCTTATCCTGATATGTCACTATATAATGGAATTTATAGAATTTTTACTTGGTTTCAGGTATCATCATCCCTACCTGGTTGCAGGGATCATGTAGCTTGTGTCTTGCAGGGACCATGTAGCTTGTATCTTGTATTTCTTTTGATTCACTTACTTAAAAGCTACTCATTGAGTGCCAATTTTGTGTCCAAGTATCGACATATAACAAATAGTCAATGTTTTTAAAAGGGCATTGGGCTTGGAAAATATAAACAGCTGCCCTCTTGGGATTCTGTGTGAGAGTCTAAAGAGCAGAGTGATCAGAAAAAAAAAAAAAAAGAAAAAAGATATAAATGTCTTTTATTTACTGTGTTTCTGAGTTCCTGCTGGGCATTCATAGAGTTCTTTTGGACATGTATTTAGTAAGGTCCCCCATGTCAAATGAAATAGTTTTGCAAGTTAAAAAAAGTTACTGTGGCGCTGAAACCGGTTTGGCTCAGTGGTGGAGTGTCGGTCTGTGGACTGAAGGGTCCCGGGTTCGATTCCGGTCAAGGGCATGTGCCTGGGTTGCGGGCACATCCCCAGTAGGGGGTGTGCAGGAGGCGGCTGGTTGATGTTTCTCTCTCATCAACGTTTCTAACTCTCCCTCTCTCTTCCTCTCTGTAAAAAAATCAATAAAATATATTAAAAAAAAAAAAAAAAAGTTACTGTGGCATTGTGGCATGAAGCAGCAACTCTTCTGTTTAGAATTCTCATAACATAATTTGCAACTTCTACTTTTGAGATATTTATTAAGATATTTATAAGTATTTGCCGAATCCGGTTTGGATCAATGGATAGAGCATCAGCTTGGGAACTGAAAGGTCCCAGGTTCGATTCTGTTCAAGGGCATGTACCTTGGTTGCGGGCATATCCCCAGTAGGGGGTGTGCAGGAGGCAGCTGGTCGATGACTCTCTCTCATCAATGTTTCTAATTCTCTATCTCTCTCCCTTCCTCTCTGTACAAAATCAATAAAATATATTTTTAAAATATATATTTCTAAGTATTTGACAACTGAAATTTTGGTTCTTTATACCTACACTTAAGTCACAAATGTACAACAAAAAAAGATCATCTCAATGTGGAATGTGAGGTTTGGTTTTGGACTTGTGTTTAAGGTAATGTAGAAAGATATAAAATGCTTAATAGGCAATTAGATATACAAGGCTGAAGTTCAGAAGAAAACAGAGTTCATGATATGGACTTAAAGTCATCTGTATCATCAAAATATTAAGCTATGGTTTACTAAGCAGGTGGTAGGTACAAAGTACCATACCATGAGCTGTACAAACTTGCATTCACATAATACTGACCATACCTTTATGAGGTAGTCACTATTATTAAAACCATTTAAAAATAGGAAAACTAAAATTCAAAGAGGTTAATTAACTTGTCCATAAGTGGTTAAGCTAGGACATAACCCTAGTCTTATTTTAGAACTTGGCTTTTAAATAATCTACTAGTAAAAAAATTGTGAATGAGCCAAAACCGGTTTGGCTCAGCGATAGAGCGTCGGTCTGCGGACTGAAAGGTCCCAGGTTCGATTCCGGTAAAGGGCATGTACATTGGTTGCGGGCACATCCCTGGTAGGGGGTGTGCAAGAGGCAGCTGGTCGATGTTTCTCTCTCATCGACGTTTCTAGCTCTCTATTCCTCTCTGTAAAAAAATCAATAAAATATATATATTTTTTAAATTGTGAATGAAATCCATTCCTTCCTCCAAAATATGTATAGAAAGAGAACAGAATACCAATATATTGATAATGGAATAAATAGTAAACATAATAAAAAAAATAGAAATAGTGATTGGAGAACCAGGATCCAAAAGATTTAGAATCATGAATGTTTTCATTAAAAGGGTTCTAAGAGATCTTTAGTGCCAAAAAAATAAAAAATAAAAACTATAATAAAAATCCAAACTCTAGGCACAGTCAGAGCAATATTCAATTTGAGGAAATTGCACTTGTAAAGAAATAATTTGAACACTCTCATATCATTTGTCCTTTTCAAACAAGCATTTGAGTAACTACCATGAGCCAGGTAATTATAAACATAATCTAACTTAATCCTTGGCACAAACCAAAAGGAAGACACTATTTTTCATGTTTTATAGGTGAAGAAAATGAGTGTGAGTTTAAATACTTTCTCGGTGTATCACAGCTGGTAACTGGAACCCAAGTTTAATTCCAGAGTTTATATTCTTTCTACTCTACCACACTAAGGGTCTTAGAAAGCATTAAGGCAGGTTTTCTTGCCATTGGTCTTTCTTTTCCTGCCCTGGATGGGTAGTTCTGAGTGTGTTCCATATATTCCAAGCTTGCAAGTTCAATCTCCAGTCAGGGTACATAGAAGATGTAAGCAATGAATGCATAATTCAGTGGAACAACAAATCAATGTTTCTCTTGCTCTCTCTCTCTCTTGCTCTCTCTCCGCCCCCCCTTTCATTCTCTAAAATCAATAAAAATAAATGCCTTTTCCTAAATTTAGGTCGAATTCTGTGCTCTTAAAAATAGCATTTGCATAGATTTCTTTTGTAGCTCAAGCCTCTAAATTTTTAAAATTTTGCCTGGCTGGTGTGGCTCTCTATCCCTCTCCCTTCCTCTCTGTAAAAAATTAATAAAATATATTGTTTTTAAAGTTAGGGGAGCCGAAACCGGTTTGGCTCAGTGGTAGAGCATCGGTCTGCGGACTGAAAGGTCCCAGGTTGGATTCTGGTCAAGGGCATGTACATTGGTGGCGGGCACATCCCCAGTAGGGGGTGTGCAAGAGGCAGCTGGTCGATGTTTCTCTCTCATCGACGTTTCTAGCTCTCTATCCCTCTCTCCTCCTCTCTGTAAAAAATCAATAAAAAATTTAAAAAATATATAAAGTTAGGGGATATGTGCCAAACATTCCTGATAAACTCACTTATCATGAACCAGCATTCTGATAAACATGTTCCTAATGCTATCATCTAATCAAGCACCCAGCACTCTGTCTCACTTGCAATGCAATCCAGGCCTCTTTCCCAGTCTTAATGTCCAGTATTTAATTTTAAACACTAAGTCACATATAACTTTCCTTTGGGTATGACCCTCAGGCCAGTAATTCATACATTGTTAATAGAGTATGCTTCTTTTTAGATTTGGTAATAAAAATTATGATTTTCTAAACTTTTTCACTCTTTTACTCAGCTGTTCATACTCTATACTTTGGGGTTTATTTATTTGTTTTTGTTAATCCTCACACGAGGATATTTTTCCATTGATCTTTTAAAGAGAATGAAAAAGAGAGGGAAAGACAGAGAGAAACAATAATGTGAGAGAAACATTGGTTGTCTCCCATATACACCCCGACCAGGGTTTGGGCCAGGGAGGAGCCTGCAACCAAGGTACATGCCCTCGATGGGAATCAAACCCAGGACCTTTAATCTGCATGCCAATGTTCTACCCATTGAGCCAAACCAGAGAGGGCATATTCTTTTATTTACTACAATATATTCAAAGCACTTAACCAAAGGACCAAAGTTCTGATGTCTGTGACAAATACACCAAAGAGCTACTGCCATGGGAAAAAAGATGTGTGGCTGCTAAGTCAGGGACTGAATTATAAAAGTCATTATTTTATAATATCAACATTAAGCTAAGTTAAGTAAGTGTATAACTTTAAAATTCACATGGAATTTGCTGAACCCACAAATATGAAAGGTCTTCCCAAGGAAATAGAAAATAATTACTAAGGAGATGCTCCTATCACAAGAGCAAACTGAATATGAGGATTTCTTGTGTGCATGTGTGCCCAGATGTGTATAAATGTGCATGAGTGTCCTGTGTATATGAAGAGATGTGAGAAAATTGAACGAAATTCAGTTAACTAGCATGCTGTGCTTTTCGGCTGATTAAGCTGCTAAGAAGTTGCTTTACTCCAAAAAGTAGACAGGGGAACTGTTGGAAATTATGTTATTATTAGATAAAATTTATAGTATCTTGTAATTACATATCACTTTACAGTATACAAAATTGTTAAATATACATTCAATTTGATGCCCTGAAATAAAGAAATTGAACTCTCTTGCCTTCCCATTTCCCCTCTAGCAAGGACAGAGCTAAGGAACACTTAATCAGAAAAGATCATGTAAATGTATCAATCTTGTTTAGCAACAAATAATAAAGGGGGAAAAGTCAGGATCTTGGAGGCGGCCACAGGGACTCAAAAGAAGACGACTAGAATGTTAAATATAAAGAAAGCTTGGGGTCACAAGAGAGTTAAGCATCAGAAGGAGCAGGTCCTGTTCACTACAGAAAGGAGGGGGCATGCAACAAACATTCCACATTCTAAAATAAAATGAAAACATCAGAACTGAAGAGCTGGAGTTGAACTTGGTGGTTTCTCAGAACACAAGTAGATGACCACCAACCACGGCTTCTGAATGAACTCAAAATTCAGGATACAAAATGCATCTGGTGGCAACGGAGTTTCCTTGGCCCTTTAGAAACTTAACAAAGGTCTTTTGAGGAGCTGAAATTTACATAGTGGTGGCATCCTGGGAGCATCTATTCCATCAATCAAGTGTAATATCTTATAATTGTGGAAAAGTAGTTTCCGAGCGGGGATGAGCAATATCGATGGGAAGCCGATACTTGGGCCATCTCTTGGAGATTCCTGCTGAAAGGACTGCAAGTGTTTCTCCAGAGAAAGCACTTGCCTGGGTATGACTCAGGGCCGGGCAGGAATTCACACTATGAATCCGGGTGGTGGGAAGACGGAGAAGTATGCCTACAAAGATCAAAGAGCCACGAATGGAAAACACGCTAAAACCTTCCCAGTGGGCAGGCTGCCTCCCCAGAGAAGAAGACCTCTTTAATCCTGAGTGTAGTCAAGGAGACAAAGCAACAACCCTAGATGCCATCAGCATAGGCAAAGCAAAATGAGAGGAAAGAAAAACCTTCATTAAACTCACACATAAATAAAAAAGAACAAAAGCAGAGACAGGTAACAACAACAACAAAAGCCCTCGCCAGTGTGGCTCAGTGGATAGAGTGCCGGCCTGCAGACTGAAGGGTCCCAGGTTCGATTCTGGCCAAGGGCACATGCCTGGGTTGTGGGCTCAATCCCCAGTGGGGGGCGTGCAGGAGGCACCCGATCAATGATACTCTCTCATCATTGATGTTTCCATCTCTCTCTCCGTCTTCCTTCCTCTCTGCAATCAATAAATACTTTTTTTTAAAAATAAAATAAATAATAGAAATTTAAAAATAGAATAAAATAAAAAATAAATTTAAAAAAGGGAGAGAGAGGAGGAGAGAGGAAAGGAGCAATGCTTACATCAAGGGGGCTATCAACCCCCCACTGATAAAAATGTTTCTCCACAGCACCACAGGTTACCTAATCTGGGCAGCCTACTATATACCACCAAATGACAAAGCAGAGACTTGGTTTAAATCTGAGACTTCTGCTGCTAGGAATGAGGTTATTTAGGATTACCATCTGGTGATTCACTGAAATGTATGAACAGTGAGTCATGCCTTTAAATGAAGTCTCTCAAATTCTGCCTGCTTGAAGGTGAATTTAGTAATCTCTCTTGTAAAAGATTACTCAACAAGAAGGATTTAAGCTTATCTTTAAAAAAAGGCATTCTTCGCCAAAACCGGTTTGGTTCAGTGGATAGAGCTTCGGCCTGGGACTGAAAGGTCTCAGGTTCGATTCCGGTCAAGGGCATGTACCTTGGCTGCAGGCACACCACCAGTAAGGGGTGGTGTGCAAGAGGCAGCTCATCGATGATTCTCTCTCATCGAATGTTTCTAACTCTCTATCCCTCTCTTCCTCTCTGTAAGAAATCAATAAAAATATATTTTTTTAAAAAAGGCATTCTTCTTCCAAAGAAAATGGGAATCTCAGATACAAAGGAACTGAATTACCAGGAAAGAAAGTGTCTCATTATAGGTTGGGAGGTCCTACAGTCTCTCTCATATAAAATAAAAATTAAATTTAAATAAAATAGCGAAGGTGAAAACTTAGGCAAAGCACAAGCAAGCTTCCCTTTTCTAACAGGGAACAGATACCCCATAAAAGCAGGAACCATTAACTCAGAATAAGGAGTAGAACGTCTCATCTAGAAATCCCCAAAGGAAAACCACTCCCAGAGGAGATGACCTTAAAGATAGAGGATTCAGAGGTTCTTAGACCTAGAATCTGAGCCAAACTCTATTTTCTCAGAGACCTCACACCTACTCAGTAAAGAAATCCCAATAGGTCAACTGAATGAATAAAAAGAAGTCCTTACCCAGTGAGACCACGTTCCCATAATTCTCTAACATCACTTCTCTGTAGAGATCCCTCTGAACAGGGTCCAGGCATCCCCATTCCTCTCGAGTAAGGTGCACAGCCACATCATCGAATGTCACAAACTCCTGAAATAATACAGCCTGGCTGCTCTTGGGAATAAGGCCACTATAGCATCATGGCCAGAGACTGAAGGAGATGATATAGAGACTCCAGTCTGTATTTGTCAGGGGGGAGTGAGAACGGATTAGAATCTAGGGAATAAATCCCATAACCCTTTAACAATAAGCCCCCATCAAAACCCTAGGGAGAAAGAAGAAACTGTTTTCTGGTGGTGTTGAGAAGCTGGGAAGATGGTTTGTGTGGCGTCCAGGTCTCTGAAGAGGATCAGTTCTGAAACCAGAGTCTGTTACTAAAAAAGTTCTAGGCAAGGTTTATGGATGGGGTGAGGGAAGGGCCACACTCAATAAGCATCAACAATCCCTGAGGAAAAGAAGGTTCCTAAGCTCACCTGGTACCTGGCTGTCAGGAGTGCAGTTGCCTGGTCTCCTGGGCTTCCCTCGTGGGGAAGAGCAGGCACCTGGGGAACAGGTGAAGCTAAGGGAGGAGAAAGGAGCCAAGAGTGAGAGCAGCCCTGGCCCAGGGCTCCCTTACAGAAGAGAGCCAGCAGGACCCTTCTTCACATCAACATTCTAGTAAAACCAATGGACATTTGTCAGGTATTGAGTGTGTCTACTCTGCTCCTTCTCAGCACTTGGATGTCCTACTACAAAAGTTTAGACCCATGATTCAGGATATTAAACAATATACCCGTTTTGCAAATGGGCAAAGCAAAGCATAAGAACTTACAGCGACTTGTCAAGAGCCACAGTTACCTAATAGATTTCTGACCCTTTCCCAGACACTGTTCTATAATCACTAAGCCTTTATCTTGTGAATGGAAACTATCTCTGCAACTAGTATGTAAAGCAGCTAAGAATAAGGAATGGCCATTTGTTTCCTCACAATCCTATCCACACTCCCACAATGCCCCACAGCACTCTGCATTCCTAGTGTTGCTGACACACTGTAGTTCACTGCAGTTGGCTACAAGTTTTCTGAGATAAGATCACAGGACAAAGGAAGTACAGGACAGATCAACCTACCTATGTAATACATAAAAATGTTATTGGATAATCAATATAAGACACGTAAACATTCATACGGGCTCAACCACGAACAGGTTCTTTCTCGACCACAATTAAGTTAGTCACAAACACTGCAGTTGCAACAGAATGGCCTGAGGCAAAGCAGGGAAAGGTCATCCAGGAGAGAAGATACTAAGTGAAGGGAAGAGGGGGAGGGATAGCCCTAAGCCTAAGAGGAAATGAAAGCCAAGCAAGGGTTGTGAGATGTGGCCAAAAACCGGCACATCTTAGAAATGATTGTGGATGTGGCGACTGGGATGATTATATCATCAAAAAGCAGCTGGAGCAGAGTGACTACCATTCTGCCTATTAAGGAAAGACAGGCTGTCCTTAACAGAGGGGCCCAAGACCAGTACTGAACTGAGGCCCACGAGCCCCTCCCTTCCAGACCTCCCTCTAAGACACCATCTTCTTATCGGAGTCCCTGGCCTCTCTCATACCAGGCCCAGAAGCCCCTCTACACTCCCCTTCTCCTGGACTTAGGAGCTGTCTCTGCCTTACCCCCAGTGAGTCCCTGTTCCATGTCGGTGTCCTGCAGGAACTGAGGCTCTGGGGAGAGACCCTCAGACCGGGTCTCCAAAGACTGAAATCGGACCCTTGGTGATCCTGCTGCTTCCTGGACAGATATTTCCTCCATCCCTGTTCTGGAGGGCAATGACCATCACTGTGGGGTGAGATTAGGAGAAATTATTTCAATAAGTCAAAACAGCCCGTGATTTCATATCCTGAGCACTTAGCAAAAGTACCTTAGACACTATCAATCCTCCATTAAAAATAGTTGATAATGATCAAGCACCTAAATTACGAGTGTGTGGCATTTCCAAAAAAGAAAAAAAAAATCAAGAAAGTACCATTTAATACAGTAAAGATTTGTGAGAAAAAGTTTAAAATAGCTGAGATTTACAAATTTCTTTCAAATTTGTCTGTATCCAGAGATATAGGCTACTTAGGATTACTCATTTTTTTTTATTTTTTTTTAAGAGTAGGCCCCTTAGGATTACTTGGTAAACACTCCGTCAGCCCATTTTCAATTACCCTATAGTCTCACAGGCTAATAACAAAAACCCCCCTTTGGGGATGAGACTCTTCTCCGACTCGGGACTAGGTAGGTGGGCAGGCCTCTTCCCTCAATCCCGACAGGGACCCAGGGGAGAGCCGCGGCCCAGGCGGACGGGCCTGGTGCCCTCCAGACCCAAGGACGCGGCAGGGTCCGGTCCCCCTCACGGCAAAGGGCGGTCCCCCCGCCGCAGCCCTCGGCAAGGCCCTCGCGGCGGGTGGTCAGGCCTCTCCCGGCGCTGCCCTCCTCCCACGGCCCCGCTGGGTGAAAACATGGCCCCCGAAGGCGGGGCAGGCCACGGTCACCCGGCTGGCACCGGGGCACGGCCCCCGGGTGCTGACAGCGGGGCCCTCCGGCCGCGGGGCGAAGCCGGGCTGAGGGGAAACAGGCCCTCGCACCCCCGGGGGGCCCGCGCGCTCCCGGGGACGGAAACCGCCGTCGGCCGGACCCGCCGCCGCCGCCGCCGCCTCCTCCCCGGCAGGCTGAAACCTGGGGCCGCCCCTTACCGCGACCCCACGATGGCTCCCGGGGACTCACCCGGGCGCCCCAGCGGGCCAGGCTGCCGTCCTGCCGCAGACACCTTCGCTCGCGGCCCCTCGGACCTTGGGGGAGTCGCTCTACGCCGCTGGGAGGGCGGTGCTTCTCGCTGGCACTTCCGGGCGCAGAGGGCGGGGCCCCGGATGTGGGCCCGGAGGAGGCCCTCAGGTGAGGCGTGGGAACCTCCGAGCTGGCTGTGGGCCCTGCCGCCCTCCTCCCCGGCCAAGCCCGCTGGCTGCCTTTGTAGCCCGAACCCCAGTCATGACTGGGACTGCCCCGGCTTGGGAAGCGCCCCGCAGGCCCTCCCCTGCTCCAGCCAACCCTTGAGGCTACCTGGAGAGGAGGACCTGCTTGAATCAGCCAGTCGGGAGCCTGCACCAGGGTACAGAATACTGGTTAAAGAGAGGGTTGAAGACCCTGATTATAGGAGGTGCACAGGAAACCGAGGATTTGAATCTACTAAGGTTCTTGGCTGGAGTTGGGGCATGGAGCAAATAGGAGTGGAAAGAGAGAAACTGAGACTGGGAGAGAGCCACACTCCTGGGGGAAAGACTGGCCTCTGCAGAAACAGGGACAGGGAAAGCAGGGAGAACTAGGACAGGCAGGGTGGCCTGCTGAACAGAATCCCCTACCCTAAGGTATTATGATTTCATGGATTCTCAGAGAATGTGATGTCTTGTGAAACTAAATCTGCTAGGAACTGGCAAGTGTCTTAAAAAATATATATATATATATATATATATATATATATATATATATTCCCCGAAAATAAGACCTAGCGCATGGAAAGATAAGACATCCCCTGAAAATAAGACCTAGCGCAACTTTGGGAGAAAAGATTAATATAAGACACTGTCTTATTTTCGGGAAAATGGTATATATATATATATATTTTTTTTTTTTAAAAGTGATTTGGAAGGGATTTAGGTAGTATTGCTTTAAGCTCAGAAGTCAAACGTTATCCTTTAACGCTATGTCACATCAAATTAAATAAGAACAAAACTATGGCATTGTATATCTTTTTTTTAAACAACATCAGCCTCAGAGATTCTGATACACCTTTACTTTATTTCCTCCTTGAGTATCAATGGTATCAATCCTTAAAAAGAGTGATAAGAAACAATAGCTACTACTTGGCTTCTGAGCAAAATTTTCTTTCGATGATTTCCTTACATGATGCAGATGGAAACAACCAACTCACAAATTTTGTGATTTTTGTGGTAAACTATATAGCTTTGAAGAAAATGTATGAGCACCTTACAATTTTTCCTTTATGCCCACCATTGCACTAGGCATGGATCAATACAAAAGAAGTAAAATATCACACTAAAATTGATACATGCTCTAAAAGTCTGACTACTTTGTCAATGCTAGCACCATTTGTGAGCTTACAGGATGCCTTATCCATTAGACATACCTTAAACTAAGGAACCTATTTTATAGTCAAGGAGGTGTGACAATGAGTGTGTAACCACAGAATTAATGGTTCTTACTCATTATTCACAGGTAAGGGGGGGTCTGGCTGGCCTGCCCTGATCAGGGGCAATCAGACCAGGCCATCCAGGGGAGGGGACATGGGAGGTTGGCCAGCCTGCCCCACCCCTGATGGGGAGCGATACCAAGGGTGGGAACAGCCAGGGAGAAGGTCCACAGGCAGTTGGAGGGCTGGCTCTGCCCCCTGGTCGAACTTTGGTCGAACTCCTGGTAGAGGGGACAATTTGCATATCATCCTTTTATTATATAGGATAGCTAGCCTGAGAGAACTGTGGAAAGGCACATATTGAAGATGAAGCTAAGTTGCTCATATCAGATGTAGCACCTTGCATAGTTGGGAAGATGGTACATGCTTTGATATGCACTGAACCAATTATTTACATATATGGTATTATGTCTATAATAGGAAGACTACATGAGTACACGAACCAGGGGGTCAAAACAGTGGTGGCACCCGGTAATCCATTTGTGGAATTTGGGTTTCCTATCTCCAAACCTAGAGTCTACTGAGTTCTGGTCCAGTTTCTCTAAAGAACATTTATTTTAGGAGATACCTTGCGTCCCACTGAACTGGAAACAGAGCACCACCAGGCCACTTTGGGTACCTGGTGCCAGTAGGTCATTAGGCAAAGAATGGCGTTATTATAAATGTCCCCAAAGTCCTTGCCGCACACACTACATAAATGGAAAAAACACCCACTCAGCTGCATTGAATAACCTACCTGCAATCTCTTTAATGTAAAAATAGGGGTGATGGTAGAGGGAAAAGGGCAGGTTTATACAAAGGAAAACAATGCATAATAATGTAATGGCTCTTAGAGATGACTTGAAACACTGGACAGAAATATGAGTGAGTATCTGGAGGAAAAAGTTCTGGGAATACAGTGTTTTCAAGAGGATTATAGGTCAGGGAACCAACTAATTATAAGGAGCAAAGACCTACTCAAGTGGATTATTGAAGAGTCCTGGGGAAGTAGAAAGCAAAAACAGTGGCAAACACAGCAAGGTCAAAGCTCCTATCAAACTTCATAAGGAATGGGACATTTCAGGGCGTGGAATATCACGTCATTGGTAGCCTCTGCAGCAGGTGGCTGTTCCTTTTGTGGGCTTTCCATTGCTGTGCTCAAACTTGTCTTGTTCTTTAATATATATATATATATATATATATATATATATATATATATATATATATATATATATTGCTGGCACTGGTTTGGTTCAGTGGATAGAGCATCGGCCTGCGGACTGAAGGGTCCCAGGTTTTATTCTGGTCAAGGGCATGTACTTTGGTTGTGGGCACATCCCCAGTAGGGGGTGTGCAAGAGGCAGCTGGTCAATGTTTCTTCCTCTCTGTGAAAAATCAATAAAATATATAGGGATAGAGAGTTAGAAACATCGATGAGAGAGAATCATCTACCAGCTGCCTCTTGCACACCCCCTACTGGGGATGTGCCCACAACCAAGGTACATGCCCTTGACCGGAATCGAACCCGGGACCTTTCAGTCCGCAGGCTGACGCTCTATCCACTGAGCCAAACCAATTCGACATCAAACATGTCTTAGAATTTAGAGTGTGTAACAGTCATTCAAGGTGTCAGTTACTGTTTTATAAAAGATGAAGTTTCTTGAACTACTCACGAAGTAATAGTAAAAGTCATCATTATTCTGATAATATTTTGACAGCAAAAATGCCTCACATTTGACTTACTATAATAACTCTATTATTGTTATTATGAAAACTCCCTGGAAACATTAGCCAAGCTCAGAATCTTATAACTTCTGGGATTGGAAAGAATGTCTATTTGAAATTACTGCCCATTCAAGTGGCAATGCATAATTAAGGTACCCAGAGAAGCAATGACTTTTGTTTTGTGAAACCAT